>NC_079147.1:207150492-207750492 GCF_945859685.1 Eupeodes corollae | reverse complement strand
GTTTTTGTTTATACATTAGATTCGCACGAGTAGGCGAAGTGAAGGGGGGTCCATATGTGCAGAGATTCGCTTACACAGATAAGGCTAGCTAATCCGGATGTCGCTTGGTTTCCGGATATTTGCTTAACGACTGAGCTATTTTTAAAAATTGGGCCCTCAGCCTGGCTGATCATCGGCACGGGTCGTATAACACCTTAGATCAAGCCCAGTTGGGAAGTTAAATGGGAGGGATATATTTTGGAAAAGGAGAGACGAACAGCAACTAAGCCATAAGCGTCCCAGGAAGGAAACAGGGTATTGACAGACAGTGATGCACTATATATAGTCAGGGAATAAGGAGCCATCAGCCAGCATAATAGCACAAAGCCGACGTAGGAGGCGGTAAGGATTGGGAAAGGGAGAGGCGAGCGACCTTTGGTTTCAGGGCTCTTCTGGAGAAATAATTCCCGAGAATCATTGACCTTACTCAGCTTCTACAACTTGACAAGTTCGACGCTCAGGTAGAAGTTAATGTTAAAAACATTATTTTTCGTTGCACAAAATTGTTTTGGAAATTAAATCATTTCTTATTCGTAAAATTTTCGAGGTGACATATTTTTTTTTCAGTTCGTTTGATTAATAACAAACCCGTTAATTGGATTTTTTCCAAAAATAAACTGGTCTGGTATCACGTTACAATATATAAATTTTAATTTATCAAGTTCTAGCATCATTAGTTCGTGAGATATTTTGGGTTATTCAAAATGTTCACCTTTTTCTTAAACTGCTATGGTAAAAAAACCACCCACCCAATTTTTTTTAAAGCCCTTTCTGAATCTTCCTGCCTTATTATCTGTATACAAAAATGTATTTAAAGTCGATATCTCTTCTGGCTCTTGAGTTATGGATGACGAAAAAAACGTCGCGAACTTAGGGACGTACGGACATATGGATGTACGAACGTACGTACACACGTACGCACAGACATCTTTCTAAAAATCTTTTATTTCGACTGTAAGGACCTTGAAACATCGATAAATGTCAAAATTTTCAATTTGACAAATCGGACCTATAACAATAACTTCCTATTGGAATTCATCAGCGTTTCCATGGCCTTGTACGTAAGGGACGTTATTGTTATTAGACAGTAGGTAGAGGGAGAGCGGAGTGGGATTCGCGATTTAAGGAACAGTCTGGACAAAAGCTGTTTTCCATCCACTCTAAACAGAAATGTAGAATACTGCCAAACCTTGGTATACTATCCTTTTAAATAATTTGATCTTGCATTTCATTTGCAAAAATATACATTTGAATTACTTCTAAATGTAATTGAAAAAAATATATATGTTCATTTTAATTACATGTAATTAGAAATTGAAATTCTTCAATTATATTTTAAAATAATTGAAAAAGTTAAGAAGTTATAATTGTAATCGAATTTGTTTAAATCATTTCTTCCGTAACTAAAAGAAAATCAAGTTTTATTTTACTTTTACTATTTTTTGTCCAAATTTTCGAAACGTTAATCTAATTTGAACTTATTTTTGGAAGGTTTTTATTTTATGTAAGAAATATTATCTATTAAATTATTCTACAAAAATGACCTAAAGAAGGTTTGAATATACATTCGCAATAAAACATATTGTTCAAAAACTGTAAATTTTAGATTTTAAAAACCCTAAAAACAAAGAAAGTTTTTAACATTTTCAATGTGACCAAAAGAAACAATAAAAATAACTAACAATTGAAAGTTAACCAGGATTGCTTTAGAAACATTTTCGAAAGGTTGGAAAATAGTATGTTAAGTGGAAGAAGTCAGTTTAAGTTATTAAAAAATCATAACAAACATATCCATCAAACTTCTTTTAACCTTGTTAGAATTAGAATCTGCCCACTAGATTCAATTTCATTTTAATTTTATTAATATTCGTTTTATTTGGTTTATTCCGAAACAGTCCCAGAAGTTTTGTTGAGTGTATTTTTCTTACCAATTTGATCAGTTCATTTACTAACAAAATTTTAATATTAATGTCAAATTATTTGTTTTTTTAGTCGCACTTTCACAGATTTGTTTAACAAAATTATTAGAAATTTTGGAAAGCAAACGAAATGAAAGCCTATTCTGCAATGATCTAAAATTTGTATTCATTTTAAACATGATTTTTTCCTTAACATGTATCATATGATAAAATGTTTGCTAACATAAAATCAAGAAATATGTGTCTGGAACAACAAAAAATTCAATGCAGTTCAACTGGCGCATCAAAATGAAAATTATTAAACTAGACTCAGCATCAACAAGACTATTAATTTTGTATCTATTTTGTAACTTTACTTCTTTGGCTATAGTATTGAAATCGAAAATGCTGAAGGTGCAGATGCAGTGCGTCGTCATTTAGAAGAATTCTAGATCAAGGTGAATAACGCGTGAGTTTAATAAAGTATAAAACGAAAAAAAAAAAATGAAACTTAAACTAGAGTAGGAGACGTTTGTAACAGGTTGCATATGCGCACATGCGTAAATTACATCACCAACCATCAACATCATCGCAACAATATCATCCACAGGTGGTTTTATTACATATTTATTTATATTTTTTCTTTATTAACAAAAAAAGTTGTTTGTCACTTTTATTTTTGTTGATTTTGTTAGATATAATTGGGAAAGCTCGTGTGTGTTTGTGTACTTATAAAGATACTTGTCAGAATGTTGAGATACATTAATCAATGGATAATAAGTTGCTTATTATTTGTTATAGAAAAGGGGGGTATACTATTAATCTCGTTTTGGATTTGGTGACATTTTATTTTGTGTGTTTTTTTTTTATTTAAGTGGTCAACAATGAGCATTGTTTTAGTTTAAAGGTCAATTAAGAGGAACGATCTCAGTTATTTCCGTTGATATTTGATAGATTTACCACACACGTGGTCTGTTTCTTGATCAATATATTACAAAGAACGCCTTCGAGCTTCACCAGTCCATTAATGTGGTGAAGAAGTGTTACAGATTACTGCAACATTTTTTGTCTGTTAGAGTGCTGAATGGATAAAATATTCTAGACATTTTTTCAATGGATACATTTTAATACAAAATTCTAGAAATTTTTCAAATGTAACACGCTATTTGAAGTATTAATTGTTCAAGTTAAAATAATTTGTCTCAGATCACTTTGACACCTTCAAGCAGAGATAAACATAATCTGAAAACAAAGGAAGTCCAAGAACCTAACCTTTAGGCACAGCAGCAATATTCAGCAAATAATTATCGATACTCTAAATCAATAAAACATATGATAAAACTGTACAGTTTCAAATATTTATAGCCATCAATTGTTGAAGCATTAAATGTCTTTCATAAACCGTTGTTAAAATTTGTATACAAAAATTATATTTAAAAGAACGAAACTAGACGATCTTAATAAATTATAATTCATTTATTGATTAAGAAACATTTTTCTAATCAAGGAAACAAAATTTTGCTGGTTAGCTGTGGCTAAAAGTTTGATTTTAAGTTTAAGAGAATATTTTTGTCCTATTTGCTATCGAAACAAAATTATTTATTCTATACAAAGCGTCTCATTTGACGCTCTTAATGGTTGCTGTTTAACTGTACAAAAATAAAACAGATTTGTCAGTCTTATTATCTCCAAATTCTGTTTTCCTTATGTTTTACTTGATTCTTAATAGTGCGATAAGTTAAAAAAATTAAAGCAACCAAAAAATGTTAAACAACAACAACCGAATCAAAAAACTAGAACAGTCTTCTTTTTTTTCTGTTGTGATTCTATGCGATGTTGGAATTTTAAAATTCAATTAGATTTTTGTGAGTAGAATATAACTCAAGATTTTAAATATGACTTTGGAAGGTCGTTTAAGTTAACATGTTTTCGACCAAAAGAACGAAAAAAAAAAGAGGAATAGGATGAGTTGTGGTGGATTGGCTTACGTTTTTATTTATTTTTGTGAATTTTAAGGAATCAATTCATGAATAGTTTAGCATTTTTATGATAGACCAACCATGAAGTTCGTTAAACTAATATAAAAAAAAAAGTATATTTTTTGTTAGTTATCGTCTGGCGCGTATTTTGTGACATCACTCGAATAAAATTGTTGATTTTATTGATTCTTTTGAGGCAATTTCGCAAAAGTTTTGAAGTTTCAAATAAAAATTCCCATTTGTTATAATTTTTTGACAATTTTTAATAGGGCTTGATTTAATTTGAAAATATGTTTTGTTTGTATAAATTATCTTTGACGAAATTTCTTAAAGTAACATTTGAATTCGGCTGCTGTAAAATGACTCACGAATTTCTGGCCGTAATGAGCTAAGAATTGAGTGGTGAATTTTTCAATTCATGACTGAATTTAAGAAGTTTGTATCATGTTCACACACATCACAAAGTTTGGCCTATTTTATGTCTGACAACACACCTTCTATCAAGTTCGCATATCAGCTCTTTTGGTTTTTCGCTTATTTGACTACTTAGCTTTGAATTTAATTTCCTGAGTGTACAGAGGCAATTTTTAATTGATGACCAATATCATTATGTTGTTACATCTTTGTTTTTGAAATACTTATGTATTGCAAATCAAAGCATATTTAAATAAGCAAATAACGCTGTAGTACATAATCTTCCAACAATAGAGAATCATAAAGTATCACAAAGAAAATACAAAAAAAAAAATGTTTGTATGTACTTGCTCTAGTCATAAAACCGGAGCCGGATCTGGGTGGAGGTATGACCGCTCTTAACTGTACCATGTGCAGTGTGCTGTGCATGAGCATGGGGAATGGGTGTACAAGAACATTCATATATCTATTGGAATCAAATTGTATGCAAAAGTGTATCTCTCATACGTATCAAATGTTAATAGAAACTTCATAAAGATAAATTGTTCGATAGAAGTAGAAGAACACACCCAACAATGTTCCAACGTTCCGTTGTTATTGGCGGCGGCGGCGGTGGTGGTGGCGGCGATATTTGCAACGGCTTCACTTCGATGAACGACCGACTAAGACGACCAACAATGACGCTTTGTCTGAAGTTTTTTTTCCATTTTATATTTTAATGTGTGTGGTCGACCTCATGCTCCATTCTGATAGACAATCCTCTATCTACCGTGTTGCAGTTGCAATTTTAAATTGCATCCATCTAGTTGTTGTTTGTTGTGTAAAGTTGTGTGTATATGCTTAACATAGATTTATACGAAAATTGCAAGTGTCGTTATGTACATATTTCTCTTGTCTCTTAGAACAAAATAGCCTTAAGTGGCTTATTTGGCCCGTAATTAGGGAGGCTTAAATTATATAGATTATGTATCCAAGTTTTACATTAGGATACACAATTCCACTGACATATATTTGCTTAAATGACTACAATTTGTGAAAACATAAATAATAATATTTTTCCGTTTCTCCTCGTGTATTGAAATAAAATTCTATTCTTCACTCTATCATGAGTCCTTAAGTTTAATACTTTATAAAGTTTCATGATAGCAATGGTTTTTTGTTAGACTTTATGACAGTTATATTGTGTGTTTGATTCTGATGTAATTGCGCCATTGAATGTCAATTCCTTGGTACGGTAACAAAAAATCAAACAATATTAAATAAAATTTCATACGTGGGGTTAAGGCCTTATTTGCAGAAAAAGAACGTTATGGGCATTGAATTTGGGTTTTTTTCAATTTTTTACGAGAAGGGTTCATAGGTTAAGAATGCTGTATATTTATCCAATTATCCAACAAAAGAAGTTCGATTTTGTGATTCGTGGAGAGTTGTTTTCTATTTCGATGTGACTCAAACTTAATTTTGTCTGCCATAAGGCAAAGCATTTTAAATTGATACAAATACTTTTTTAGAGTTCGTTTCTCAGCTCTTTGGTTTATATATGCAAGTAAAATAAGAAGTAAGAAAAAAGAAATTTTGTGGCGCTACAGTCAGTTGAGAACTAGAACCTAGTATATTTAAAGCTCTCAACCATTCATTATTCAGGGATGGAGTGGACCTACTGTTTTATGCCGGAGCCAAACGGCTAATTTGAGAAAGAAATATTGATGGCAAGACAAGATCCATCGCAAAGGGCAGTACCCGGGGAAGTAACTTTAGATATCACAGGCAGGGATTAAACCCCATGCCTCTGGCATGAGAGTCCAACACATTAACCATCATGCCACGGGTTATTTATACATGACTTGTAGAAAATTCGTCTTTTAATTTTTTTATAAATTGTTTTATATTCATACACAAAGAATAAAATAAGTTAAATGTGTACTTTTAAGATGATTGTACATTGATTATAACAGATAACTTTTGTTCTTCTAATTGAGCTTTTTAATTGAACGCTGACTTATCTGGTTTATGACTTATTCCCACACTCATTCCTTTTTTCATAACTAAATTTAATAATGAAATACTTCCTCTTGAACCCAATTACTAGATTTTTTGCTTTTTATCTAGATTCTCATTTGACAAAAATTCATAAAATTATCTCATTTATTCCGGAGCTCACCCAAACAGCTATTATTCTTAAAATAATGTCAACTCATAACATATTTTCAAGTTCCCAAAGAAGGTAGATTTGAACAACGCGATCAAAATATTTTTACAAAACAAATCACCCATTTAACAAGACACTCTTTTATTTCGATATCCAAAGACACCGCTCCTACTGACAAAAATAAAAAAAAAACTCCACTCAACTAGTTAAACTGCAAACTTAAATTTAATTACAATATCACCAAGTATGGTCAAAACAGCTGCTGCTTAATAATTAACAAATTGCTACCGCACACAATTAACGATTCAGAACTAACGACATCGCTAATTACCCCTTTAACCAGACATACATTACAAATAAAGTCAAAAAAAAAAACAATAATCAATTTATTTGACTCTGGGAACTGCTAGTTCGGTTTTTAAAGAAATATTGCATAAATAAAATTAAAAAAATAAAATTTCAAACAACAAAATTGAAGAAAATACGATTATTATGTCAGGTGGTATTTGCTATTTGGCGGCAGAATGTGGCTTCATCGATCGAATATTACATCAATACCCTTTTGCGGTGCACAAGAAGGTGTGTTTGCGTGCATTTCAAAATCAGACAACACAAACAAAAAAACAGCCAACACCAAAAGCGAAAAATTTTAACTGCCTATTATTTGCCGTTTAGATTTAGTTTATCGTTGCATTTTGCACCACACTCCACCCTGACACGCTGCCGGCTGGTTTGCCGATGTATATGCCTATACCTATGCCATCGACCACCCGCTGGAGGATTCATCGTCATCATCCAGAGTGTACGACTCTCCAAAGCTCTTTAAGGCTCCCCTAAAGCCTCCTTCTTAACCTAGAGAATGCAGACAGGTTGGGTTTTTATGTTGTTTTTCTTTAGGTCGCATATGCTCTTTATATATCTTTCTCTCTCTTATACTATGTTATGCTTGTTGTTTGATTGTTGTAGGTTGTTTCACATCATATCTAGATCCAATGTTTTATTTTGTTTTTATTTTTATTGTATTCGGGTTTTATATGTTATAACAAAACATTAATAACATACATATGTATATTTTTTGTATATAGTAACGCTAGAAAAGTCCAAGCAAGTCACGACTTTAACATTTTTACACACATATTTGGCCTTATAAGTTATTGAGTTATTACTTTGTTGGCGTAGGGACGCCGCCGCCGCCGCCGTTACAACCGTTGCTGGGTTTGCAGCCGCCAACATCGACATAGACGACTTATGTCTAAAAAAGAAAACCGTTGTATGATCGCACCGTACAGATTATTAATGTTTTTTCACGTAAATACTTAGGTTTTGTATTTTTTGGGAGAGTTTTATGAGAGCAATGTAATTTGAAAAGAAATGAGTTCGCTATCCAGCTCTTTTGTTTACAAATGGTGGGAAGTATAATTTCCTCTATTTTCGGAATGAGAACATGTTTGAACTTTTGGACTTACAATTATTCAGCGCTTTTCAATCCAAACACTAAGTAATTTCAAATATCTACTCAAAAAATCCTTAGAAGAATAAGAAATACAACCGTTAACAGATCAAGTTAAGAATTTCATACTTTTCTGTTTCAGACTCTTTTCTTAACTTAACTACTTAAAGTTTTGTCAAGTTTGGAAAAAATATGAGTTTTAAATTTTCTACAATTTAACGCAAAAAATCATATTTGAATTATTGGTCTCCAAACAAAAATGTAGCCTAAAAAACGTTATTCTCTTTTTATTTGAAAACCCTTCTAGATTCATAACGCTGACATTTTTAATATTTTTATCAATGATCTTAAAAAAAAGTATCAATTTTTATGGCTAAATTCACTTATCTAAATCATATGCATATCTTAAGTCAAGGCTCAAGAGATCTTATCGCATAATAGGCTATTAAACAAGATGGTTATGTTTCTAGTTCTCTGATTTTAATCATCCAGAAATTCATTGATTTAGTTTTGATATAGTCTATGTTTTTATTGTTAGGTCTTTTTTTCTTTTAATGATTGCAGATTATGTATTTTGTATATATTCTTTTTTTTTAATGAAGTTACTTTTGATTATCATGCGTAGGAGTATAGATATTTCTTAGCATAAATTGAAAAGTTTGAGTGTGGTATGGGAATCAAGGCAATTTGAATTCTAATTTATTTTTATTAAAACCGATAAGGAATTGAATAACAATGCCTGAGAATATTATATTACAAACACATTTTTTGGGACAAAAAAACCTTGTTTCATATAGTTCTTATGTATATTCCAAAAAGTGGGGTTTCCAAGAATTTTACTGATGTTATGACTAAGAATTAATAGGGTTCTAAAAATAAAAATTAAATCACGTTATATAAGTTAAATTAATTAACAAAATTGTAGTTCAAAGCATTTAAAAATATTTAAAACTCAAACTTATTTTATTTGTACGATGATGAAGATGAAGCCTAATGATAATGATATATATGGTTTATGACGAACATTTTTAAAAGACACAAACTTAAAATGTATGCCTTAGAAATTGAACTGGAAGCATTTAGACTTTTATATTATATGGCATAATTTTTGTTAAATAAATTTGTTAAGTGGGTATTTTCACAATTTATCTTTTTTATAGGTTTCTAGTTTATGCTTTCTATAATCGTGATCTAAGTCTGTTTGAAAAGTCTTCAATTTGCAGAGCTTATCTTCTTACAATTTAATCAATAAGAAACCATTTTTCATGCTTAGATAATTTCAAAACAAATTGAAAAACCTCCAAGTGCATCCAGAGAGGATATGTTCATAAAATAAAATAATCCCGTTCATATTAGTTGTGAAAGATGCTTACATCCCTCTCCCGTTTCAATATGTATTAATATCTTTCTACAAAGAAAAAAAAAAAAACATTTCCAAAACACACTTTTTTACAAGATTTCTAATCTAAAGAAAAAAGCAAACCAAACAAAAATATTTACCTTCTATATTACACATCAATTATTAATTGTGTACAAACAAATAATTTATGTTCACTTTTTCCAAGTACTCGTATATACGCGCCGATATTTATCTTGTAAAGTAAAACAGCTAACAAGATGCGCTCGCATCTTTCACTTAAACTTTAATAATGAACAAAAAAAAAAAGAATCTAAGAGATACAAGCAGACAGACGTAGAAAGATTAAAGAAATACAAAAAATAAAATAGAAATAAATAATAATAGTCACATAAAAGAGAAATAATAATAATTTTAATTAAACACATTCTTTCGCATCTGCTGTGTGCATCAAACAAAAATAATCGCCATCTCTAGGCTAGTGGTAGGCAAAGTGTTGTAGAGTTGTTGGTTGTTACAACAACTAAAAGTGGTAAGTAGGTACCATCATCCGCCATCAGCCACCACCAGCACCAGTGCAGGTGAAGACGAAGACGCGGACTTATTGACGCAAACGCAGCGCTAACAAATCTTCACGCACATATAACATCTCATTACAAAAATCTTCCAGCGCAGAATTATTTGTGAGTGCTTGATGTGTGTGCGTTATGGCGTATGGCGTATGGTTACTTTTTTTCTTTGTGAACCTACCGGGTGTATTATTTGTTGAGTGTGTAGCATCAGGAGCGCGGCGGTTTCAAAATATCACGCAATCATCTGTTTTGAGCGTTGTTGTCGGCTGTGCACCATGCGGATGCGATTAGGCTACACAGCTCACACACAAATTATTGTAGTCTGCAGCACGGGTATTGTTTATAGGATTTTCATTTTTCTTCTTTGATTTTCGAATGTTGCACCGAAGCGATGTGGTTTTGGTTTGAACCATCGCATCGCTTCGCACATAGCATAGTGCCAGTCGCCACCATCGTCCCTAGCGTCTCACTCGTCGTAGCTGTCATCATAGTTAGAGAACCGATAATAATGGTGGTGGTGGTATTGATACAGAGAGTTGGTGGATTTTAGATGCTTTTCCTCATTTTTACCATTCTTCCCGGTGATACGAGCTTTTAATTCATCTTATTAGCTAAACCTACTTGCAGCACACGCAAGCTAACACGGTTGTGGTTAATTGATAATGTCACAACTAATAAAACAACAAGTTGAAATGCAATGAACACGTTTTACACGCATCAACAATAAAGTACAAACATTACATATAAATACCTATGCATTCAATTTCATTCAATTTTATTTACGATTTTATTTTTGATAAATCTTTATTGAATGGTAAAGGAATTTAACGTTACAAATATGGTAGGAACTATAAAAACCCCCGCAGCAACCGCCAACACCGGCCTCCGAAAAATAATTACAAATTTCAGTTAATTTTCAGTTGAGTTCACTTGGTTCACTTATGTAAGGATCATTTTTAGGATTTTTCAGTATTCTGCGTCGAATCTCGTGTAGGGTTCGTCTTTGGTAGGAATTTTGAATCTTTGGTTAGAAATATTTTTTTTTGTCATTAAACTATGTGTTCAGGGTTATATTTTAAACGGAAATGACCTTCACAAGGAAAAAAACTCGGGCTAGATAATGACCTTTTTTCAGTTGACTTAAAAAAAAATTATACTTTTTGTGTGATCGAATGAAGTTTTTAAGAAAAAAAATATAATAACTTTATTTCAAACATTTAAAAAATAATTTAAAATCGTTGGTGTCAATATTAAAACAAAATTGCATCAAATTTGTTCACTTCAATATGTATGTATGTATTTATAGAAAAATTTAAAATTCCTTTAACAACTCTTATAAAAAAAGTTCAGCTCAAAACTATCTTAATAATATGTATTTTGTTGACAGCTTGAAGTTAATCTTAATAAATTATGTAAAATTGACCTTACCGAATATCTTAGAGATAGATAATATAGTCATATTCAAAAGTAACCCTTTATGTCAATTCTGGTGTACCTCAAAGGAGTCACCTTAGTCCATTGGTGTTTATTTTATTTATTAATGATTTGCTTTAAGTGTTTAATAATTGTATATCGATAATCTAATTATGCTAATATTTCCAATTATTAAATCCCCCAAGGATTTTAAAGAGCTAACACAATGATTTATATTAATTTTGGGAATGATCACAATTTTTACCGAGATTTCCGTCATCCATTTGTTGTTAACATTCTGCATATTTTTTCTGGAAAGCTAATTCTTGAATACGGTTGCGTTGAATGGTTGCCTTACTATTCCGCTCATATTAGTAGAATAGATAATATTTATCGAAAGTTTTTAAAATGTTGTCTTCGTAAGTACAAAAAAAATGTATACCCAACCCAATGACTCTACATAAATTTTGATTTTGTTTTAGGTTCGTATTTAATTAAATATTGCAATCTTAACTTTGACATTTATAAAATAAATAAATTGGGTGGCGCAACAGTTTGTTGTACAGTTTATATGCCGAATCCGAACGGCTAATTTGAGAAAGCACTTTTTTATGAGAAGAGTAACTCTTGAAGAATGTGTCAACTCCTCGCAAGAGGCAGTACCCGTGAAAGGAGTTTAGATGACATAGGCAGGAATCGATACTAAGACCTCTGGCATGACAGTCCAACACACTAACCATCATGTCTACTACTTTGACATTTAATGTGTATAATAAGAATAAATTTTGTATTGAACATATCTATGAGTCTTCTAAAATTTATATTATGGTTATATTAAAATTAATGCTAGGTTACACCTTTAAAAATACTTTTTTTCAATAGACTTAAAATTGTTCTCATCAAAATGGGTAAGATGGCAAAGATAATGTAAAACCCTAAATATTGGAATTTGCCTGCATACAATGGTAATCAGAAATTTCAAAGACTTGAAACAGTTTTTTTTAAGCTTAAACTAGTAATATAATATTTGTGTGTAATGGTAACATAAAAGTTTGAGATATTTTTGATGGAAGTACTGCAGGCAGAAGTGTTGAAAAATCAGGTCTATAGATTACTATTCTATCTTTAGAATAAAAAAAACATTCCACAAACGACTTAATTCCTGATCAGCGTTAATTTGGTATCTTACCTGATAAATGAATCAAAAATGATCGGAGTTTTCATTGATAAGTAATCTTCAGAGATAAGGGCCATTTTAATTTTGGCGGCTACGTTATAGAAAGAAATTGTGTCATTTAAATCTCGGAAAAGCACAGAATAGATGTTTTTTGAAAAACTTGTCTATCTTCAACATGTCAGTGTTTGTTGTGGTTATGGGGATAAATTTTACTTATTTCAAAATAAAACTAATGCAAAAGTGAAAGTGTTTGGGGAAATGGGAAGATATTGATGTTTCCGCGGTTTATAATTATATGCAACCAGAAGGCTCTAAGCACTACACAAGGAATTAGAACAGTACCACCATTTTGTTTTTCGTTGCTAATGGAACATTTCATTGATAGAAGGATCAAATGATTTCTCTTGTAAAATACGATTTTTCGATATTGGAAAACATTAAACTTTAATATAAATTATCCATCCACATTTAAAATCTCGAGTTCACATGTTTCTACTTATTTATTGATAACCATGTAGCGCTCATTTTTATGAGTACTCAATAAGTAAAGAAAATCATAAGAAATTAAATGTATTAAAAGCATTAAACTAAAGTTGTTAATTTTATTCAATTTCATTTTATCAAGCTCTTGCATTCAATTGAGCCAAAAAAACAAAAACTTAATCGAAAGACAAGTCACTTAAAACAACATTTCGAGAAATCACTTCAAATTATCGCATAACTAGCTTAATATATTGGTTTTAAAAATAAATTACCAAATCAAGCTTTTTTCATAATCTAATGAAACCTTAATGATTTAAATCCATAAATGGTCTTTAAATTCAATAAAACATTCATGTTTTCGAGTTGAAAATATGCCTCATTTAAGAAAGTACCCAACAATTATAAGAAAAAAAAGTAATAATTTGTTTTTTTTACAAACTTCTTAAGCACCTTTTGCACTTTACCTGTTGTAATACATCTGATGACTATTTTAAGTAAAATCATCTGCACTAGGTATTTAATATATGTATAATGAAAAATAATCTCGTCGTCGTCAGCATTAACAAAACGAGAGAAGAAAAATTCCAAACAACATCGATTAGCATTCGAATTACCACAATAATGCGCTCTGTTGGCAACGCCAACGCAAAATCAAAAAATATCTATGGAGGTCTGTATACATTGTATATATACATAAATAGTCGTAGGAACATAAAAATGGTGACTGGATGGCTGTGAGCGCGCAGCTTGTGATCATTATGTTCGTAAACAACACTTTAGCTATAATCCGCCATTATTTATAAGCTCTAATGGAGACAATTTAATAATTGATTCTCGATGGGGCTCGACCGAGCGACCGACGCGACGTGACAATGATTACGATGACGTTGTCGTCGAATCACGACCGAGACGCACACGGGCTGATAAAGGTCAAATGTTTAATTTCTAAGTCATTCGATGTTGATTCTGGGATAAATTTAACTTTATATTTATTTCTTTTTAATATTTATTATCGTATAGTTTGAGCTGAGTCGTTGCAGTTGAGTGGTTGTAATTTTATTAAAACACATTTTAAATATTTATATGCGAACAGTTGTTAAAAACGTTTTGTAAACCAATTAACACGGTATATTTTCCCTCTAATCAACAATTATGAAAATTAAAGAGTGGTAAAATGTTTAGCAATCAACCTTTTATGTGTAAACATAGAAGTGGTTTTCTTTAGGCTTAAAAAAACTATATTAAAAGTCTTAGACATTGCTCCCTTTTTATGGGAACAAACTCAGCTGATTTTT
This sequence comes from Eupeodes corollae, assembly GCF_945859685.1. NCBI lineage: Eukaryota > Metazoa > Arthropoda > Insecta > Diptera > Syrphidae > Eupeodes > Eupeodes corollae. The sequence continues at coordinate 207,736,266 of NC_079147.1, read as the reverse complement.
TGACCTCCCTCTTATAAATAAATAAATTGGGTGGCGCAACAATCCGTTGAGAACTAGGGCCTATTGACTTACAACTTTCAACTGTTCCTGTGTGCGAGTACTGTTGTCAGAGATGGAGCGGACCTACAGTTTTAAGTCGAATCCGAACTGCTAATTTGAGAGAGCACTGTTCATTGCAATTAATACTCTTAGAGGATTTGTCAATTCCTGTCAAGAGGCAGTGACAGTAAAAAAAGTCTTTAGATGGCACAAGCAGGAATTAAAGCCAAGACCTCTAGCATGACAGTCCAACGCACTAACCATCAAGCCATGGGTACTTTCTTGTATAAAGTTGAAATTAAAATGCACTGATATTTGTTCAATGCCAAGCAACACTACATCTCGGACTATTTTCTTGCATTGCCTTCTATATATTGTTAGTATCATTGTCATGGTCAAGATGAATGACATACCATTAAGGGAAATTGTCTTAACTCAGGTTTTGTAGCCTTTAACAGGTGTTGTCTGTTTTCTACAATTTCCCATAGTCTTGTGTTCTTATACTCAATACACCCACTTGTTGTTTGGTATAAGACATAAATCACCTGATAGTGAAGGTTGAGCCTACTGCTGCTGCCTACCCAGTAGCAAAGAAAGTTATAATACAGGGTCATATGTTCGTTGAGGTTTACTTGAGAATAGATAATGTTAAGACCATTGGTAAGTTTGTGTTACGTTTCGTAAATTTTGTTCTTATCATTGGAAATACATTTTCTTAGGAGTAAACTAAAATGTGGAAAGTTCGTGCGATACAAAAACGATACAAAGGGATCTTGATAATGTTTTTATGTTTTATGGTGTTATTAAGTAATAAGTGCCCTTTAAAATAACAAATACTTGCCTATTTTTATAGTAATGGTGTTTTACTTAATTTTTGACTCAAAGATTCTACAAATTTCCTAAAAAATAACTCTTCTAATTTTACTATAGTTTTGTAAGCTTTTGAAATACCTTTAAAAATATACCTTACATGTTTTCATCATTTAAGCCTTACTACGGCTGCGCGACTTATTACCCTGTACCATCAACGACTTTTACTACCTGTTGTTGTAGATCATGTTTAGAATTTTTTATTTAGTTTCTTAAAAATCCCATTTCTCTGCCATACTGTCCCTTATAAATATGTGTACCGAATGCCACAACCAGATAACCTCTTAAGAAAATTATGCTAATTAATGTTATGGTTTATATTTAAAGTGTCAACTGAATTTATTACCTAATGATTTTATATAACTCTTTTTTATTTTGTGTATAATACATTTTTAACATATTTAATTTATAGAAGATAAATAAGAATTTGATCTTCCTAATGGAATCCAATTAAGAAAAAATAATACTATACAGTGTGCTAGAAAAATTAATAGAGAAGATTATTATTATGGCCATGGAAAATTATATTAGAACTTAGATAATACATTCATCTTCAATATATAAAGAGTTTAGAAGGAAAAAAGATTAATTTTGTGGTTAACCTTTGTTTTTAAAAGTTTATGTTTTTTTTCAAAGACTGTTTTAAATTGAAATTGTTTTGTTGGCATCTTTATTTATTTAGTTTAAGTCATTTAAATAAAATCGTGTTGCCCTCAAAATGATATGTCGCTATTACAGACGTGATAAAAACTAAGTGAAAGGGATCATTTAAATTTTTCCGGGATTCGTATTACAATTAAAATGGATTCTCAGATATGAATACAGATTGTTAATTGTTATTAATTCTTCTATATTATTTAATAATACATTAGTTTTATCAATAAATTAATTAAAAAAATAAAATATCTTTTACTGATAGAAAAAATAAATTTAATTTAACCAATTACAGTTTCTTAAGGTTGATGTTTTTAAAACCATAGGAAAGTTTTTCAAAACAAAAACACATAAAATTCAGAAAAATAATAATATAATTTAATTTGTGAAGATTAACTTGCAAATGTTGAATGGTCCATCTGCTTAGTCCAATTTTGGCATACTCTTTCCAACATTTCGGCCTTCAATGTTGTCTTCCTATGCGTCAATTGAAGGGTGCTTGTCATGAGCTTTAACATAGCCCCACAAAAATAGTCTAAAGGAGTTAAATCGCACGGTCTAGGTGGCCAATTGTGGCACCATCTTGTTAAAACTACATCTTATGCATTTAAGGCAAAAAAAAGTTGGATATCAACTCACGGTAGCGCTCACCATTCACAGTTACGTTACGATTCGCATCATCTTTGAAAAAGCACGGTCCAATAATGCCACCAACTCATAGATCGCACCAAACTGTGACTTTACATTGGTAGCTCCTGCAATGCAATGCTACGTGCCAATTGAGCCAAAAATGAGCTTCGTCGCTGAACACAATTTTTCGGTAAAAAATTAATCTTCGGCCAACTTTCCAAGAGCCCATTCACCAAAAATTTTACGTTGCAGTAGGTCGTTTCGCTTGAATTCTTGTACCAGCTGTATTTTGAAAGGCATCACACCTAAATACTTTCGCAAAATTGTCTACGTTGTTGAGTGACAAAGGCCGAATTGCTGCAAACGGCGACAAATCAATAATTGATGGTCATCATTAACACTGGCCGATACAGATGCGATTTCTTCAGTTTGCACTCTACGTAAGGGTGTTGGTAGTTTAATGTCCAAAAATGTAAATTTGGTGCGAAATTTAGTCACAAAAAATAAATCTAGCTTAGATATCAGCTTATTGTTTTATGACCACACAGATCTTTCAAAGTTCTAGTGCCCGAAAGAACCTCTTAAGGGCCATCGTACATTTGTCCCAAACAATAATGTTTCTATCATGGAAAATCTTTACCATTGCGCTATTTTTTAGCGATGTTGCAAGTTGGATTTGCATCGATGTGCATTTTTTCCCTTCCAACAAAGTTGCTGCTACTTCAGATGAAGCTAGCTCTAAAACAATGTCATTTTGCGAATGGGTCCTCGCCAAAAATAGTCATATCAAACAATTTTTATTTTCAATTCCTCTGGGGACATTAAAGAAATTAATTTTACCAGTTCCATTACTCGCAGTTTCTATTGAAGAGTAAACAATCGTCTTCGTCAATTTCTTCAATCAATTATAGAAAATTTGAAATTTGAAATCATACTTAATTACATGTAGATCCCTTTTACCTTAAGTATATACATTTATACAAAACGTATTTATATACGTTGAGTTACGTTATAACAACTTCTTTCAAATCATGCGTATGTAATTTCCTACGCTGACAACAACATCAAAATTAGAAATTGACTTACTGGCCTTAAATAAATTTTTGTTGTAAAGTTTGTTATTTTTATTCAAAAATTTCAAAGCCTATTATTTATTATTGGGTTTTGTTTACGTTTTATACGTATTCAAATATTTAAAATTTCCATAAGCAAATGTAAGTTATCTTCGGCGTGGTCTTTCTTTATTTGAGGTGTTCGTTTGAATTATTTAATCTACAAAAAAAAGAACAAAAATTAATATTTATGCTCTCTACAGGATATAAGATGTTCTAAAAGTGTTTTTTGCTTTTAGTTTTTTGCATAAAATATTATTTTTATGTTTCTTTCGATGCTTCATTTTTAAGAAAATAATTTACGGTTCTTTTAAGAAAATAAAATTATGTGAAATTCGATATATCTTGTTAACAAAAATCTCTCTGTTTTATTTCTTAATAATGAATTTTTTAGATGGGACAAGAGTGGAAAAACCCAAAAAAGAATGAATAGGGCTACTTCAATAAATTAATTCTCATAAATTTTACACAAAAAATCGCTCAAGTTGACCTAAAATGTATCTAGAAAATAAATTGATTTTTTAGGAGTTGTTTCAAAAATACCTCCTCCGATAGCTTTTATTTGCAGTGACAATGTTTAATATCACACCTCAAATTCTGTTAATCAAAAATACCATACAGATTGAATTAGCATAATTTTCAGTGCGTTTACCCACCTGGTCTGTCTCCATAACGTCTGAGCCATTAATACAAATCAATAAAATGCAATTTACAAAACCGGACAGGTAAATCAATGACAATATTCTAATTTATAGATGGGCGTAATCCAAACCGACAACGTGAGTATGTAATAAAATAAAGTACCTACAACAAATATAAGAACATTTTTGGTAGGATACAAAAAAACACAAAAACAACAGCGCCGTAATTACCCGTACTTACGTATGTACAATACATAGGTACTGAACTGATGATGTTTGATCCAATTTTTCTCGTGTCGTTTTTCGGCACAAACAGAGTGATAAATTTATTTTATTCTTTGAGATGTTGAATTATACCGCCACCATCAATATAAACGGACACTGAGCTAAATTACTACCACCGAACGCACTGCGCTATCGCCACACTTCAATCAATACGATATATAACGATGACGACCACAAGACAAACTGGTGCGGATTTGTTTGTGTGTATGCGTAGGCGTTAAAACAGTAGCTTTTGTTGAGTGACGCATAAAATTCCGTTGAAATTGATTGATTAATAGCTCCTTTGTTATGACATTTTAAGTTGGCGTTGATTTAACGCTGTTACAATTTTTTTCTTAACTGTTTTTTTGTTTTTAAATTCATTTTTGAAGCCGAAACAGTTAATGTTGAAATAAGTTTAAATTCCCGAAAATAAAGTGAGTCAAGATTTATAGATTAATAAATGCTAATGTGGGAAATTTTATTTCGACTACAACATTTAAATAAAAAGAAAAATGTGCAAAGAGATCGGTACGAACGAAAGAGTTGAAGGGCAAACTTGATATTTGTATTCACTTGTTATAAAATAGGTCAGTAAGAATTAAGCGACAAATCACTTGGGGTACAAATAGAAGCTTAGACAAACTATGATGTCTCAACTGTCTAAAATTCTTCTTTAATCGGAACACGGAGCACATTTTGAGTTTTTTAGTAAATTAAATGTGAAGTAAATCATAGCTCGAAAAATTCTCGTTTCTGAATTATTTATTTCTATTGTGTTGTTGGCAAACACTTGTTTAAATATTGAAATCCGAACATAATGCAGACATTTTTTATCGAATTCTTTTGAAATGAAAAAAAATCGATGTGTTCACAAAAATAAATTTGACTGTCCGAGTTTATAACCTATCAATTTTTTATTGACAGAAATTCAGTAAGTTTTTTTTTGTAATTTTCAGTCCGAAATATGTAATATACATACTTCCTTCTTGAAAATAAAAAAAATCCTTTTTAACAAGCAAAGATTGGTTGTTAAATCGAAAATCCAATATAAATATATTTAAACCTTTGCATATTGTTTCCATCATCTTCTCGAGGTTTATTGCCAAAAAGGATTAAAGCATCAAAATGAACATAAAATCCCATTGCCCTACTTTTCTGGCACTTTTTTAGTTCCGTGCGATTAAAATTTTAATAACGGTTGGTTTGGTGGTTTGCACGACCAAAAAATAAAACATAAAGTCAAATTTAATAAACAAAAAAAAAGGAATTCATTCAAACTGACAATGGCTAAAGCAATAAAAATTACTCGTTCAATCCCATTCACATTGAAATGCCATACAAACATCTCTGGAGAACGAAAAAATTCGACATTGTAACCCTTGACAAGGAGACTTGGTTATGATGACAGGTTTCAACCAAGATAAAAAAGGAGAACAAAAAATGTATTAAACACCTAAAGCATGCATCAAATTTCACTTTTTTGTGAGTTTTTACAACTCTTCCTCCTTTTTATGGACATTGGACAACGATTTTTGCTTTGTAAGTCGCTGTTACCATTGATGGAACATTCGTTAATACGATGCACTGAATGCACTCCTTTTTGTTTTTCTTTCGAGGAATGGATTTTTATTATTTTTTTTTTTTTCAATTTTATGCGATGTCAAATTTATGTTGGGAGGACTACAAAAGTAACATTCATTTGAAGACCGAGAAAATTTTGGTTTGCTTTTTTATGGGTTTTTCGCGCAAGTGAAACTACCTCTTCAATGAATTTCTGATGGATTTTTATTAACATGACCACCATTGAAGATATATTAAATTACCGTTGTTGTCGATGCTACATTACAAGGTGGCGCAGAATTAACGATCTTGTTTTAGTATATAAATTTAAAATAAAATCGGTTTCATTTTTGTATCCCGAATTTAAGTACTAAAGAAAACAATGTGGTTCTCATTATTGCCAACGACTTCTTTATTCGTAACAAAAGTTCCCTAAATTGTATTTATTGATATTAAAAACAGCCATGGATTTAATATTTAAAGTACAAATTTACTCATGTTATTCCCAATAAAAAGAACACAGAAGAGATAATTTTTATCGAATAATTTGACTCATTCCTTTCGTTTCACCCTGTTTTTTATTATATTTTTATGATCACTACAGGATATAAGAACCAAAAATTAATTTTCGTAAATCTGCTTATTGTACCATAAAAAACTCAATTTTTAAAGTTAAGATTTTATTACATGACGGGAAATAAAGACAACATTAATTAAACGTGTTTTGTAATTTGCGTTAATCATTCAAAAAATTATTGGAAAGAAAAGAAGAAAAAAAGCAGAATAAGTATTTAGTGACACAATTATGGTTTTGTACACTGAAGATGATACTTACAATTTTTAATTCTTGTTATAAATCATTTTTTTACAAATTTTAAATTTAATTTAATGGTGATAAAATTAAAGATTGCTAAAAAGACAGTTTGTGTGATTTTATTGCTACACACCGAGAAAAGAATAAAAGTATCAAGACACCCTGTTGCGCTAAAAACTTAATGTTAAACTTTAGTAACTTGTAATAATGTTTCGTTCTTTAAGGTGATAAATTTTAAATCAAAGGAAAGAGAGAATGGCTTAAATGTGTTTTAGCAGTACAACTGAGGATCTTAAGTACTTACTTAGATTCTAAGAACTTAAAGTTCGCAGTTTCCTAGCTATCGTTGCTGTGTTTTGAAAGTGTTGCATCCATATAACAGTATAGATTCAAAGTTTTAGAGGAACAGTCACAGCTTTGTCTTCAAGTTGATAATGAATTTCTTCTAAACAACAAAATCCCTATCAGAGACTAAGATTTCGCGATACACGAGCGATATCTTGCTCGGTTTCTCCTTCGGAACAGACAATATTCAAAAGATACTTGAAACTCTGTTATTAATCTATTTGTTACTGAACAATATTATTTATTTATGTGATGCAGGAGGATTCAGTGCGAAATCCTGACTTTCCTGTGTTCAGTGTCAAGTGTTGCTTCCAAACGTTCTTTTATGAGTTCAAAATAATCTTTCCTTCTTATGAGAGGGTGTAACTATTCTCTCGATGAAATTGGCGTTGCATGTACCAATTCTGCAGGAGAAACTAATCTTTAAGGTATTGAAGTAATCTTTGTAGGTGTTATAAGAATGGAATTCTGTTTGTTCAGCGTTAATTGTTGCTTTTAGATGTTTTATTATGTGCTCTTAGATATTTTTCGCTATTGTTTTGGTGACAGCCTCTAGGTCTTATTTCTTTAAGAGCTTGAAAATCATTCTCTTTTTCCACTCTTCGGGGAAGCGCTCAGAAAACGGTGCTTCCTCTATGAGTGGTTGCAGCAATCAGCGCTAATACTTATATCAAAAGACTAACCTTTGTTTTTTCTTTCTTATAAGGGAGAATTGTCACTTTCATACGGGTGTTATCCCCATTTTAATAGTGATGACCCGCATATCAGTAGTAGTATTTTAAGGAGTAATTCCTCTTCATAACTTACTTGCTAAAGACGCCGAAAGGACAATAAAGAAGCAATGCATGTTTAAAAATAATAAATAAATTGGGTGGCGCAACAGTCCGTTCAGAACTAGGGCCTTCACTAACAACTCTCAACCATTCCTGTGTGCGTGTACTGTTTGTCAGGAATGGAGGGGACCTACAGTTTTAAGCCGAATCTTAACGGGTTATTTGAGAAAGCACTTCTAATGGCAATTAATACTCGTGGATGATTTGTCAATTTCTCGAAAGAGGCAGTACCCGTGAAAAAAACTTTAGATGGCACACGCAGGAATCGAACCCAAGACTTCTGGCATGACAGTCCAATGAACTAACTATCATGTCACTGGAACTGCTATATGTTTAAAAGTTATAGCACTATAATTGTACTCCCCTTTATCTCAGCAGCACCCTATACCTTAATTTTTAAGATTCGCTTATTATTGTTTTTTTTAGAAATAAGTTTATGCATACATTTTCGCATTTCAAATTTAAATAAAAATAGAAATATACAATTTATTTAAGTTAACTATCGTTACCTATGATAATGGTATCGAAGAAGGCAGCTGAAAGCAGCGAAACTATCATGTCTGACGTATCCTAGGTAGCACATAATCCAGGCAATATTAGCGCAGGTCCCTAAGGTAGGCCAAACTGTTAGGCAATAACAATAATACTGTTCTATATTACTATTTTTATTGTTGCTGATAAATTTAATTTTTGACATAACATGAAGGGATTGAATTCGTCCTTATGTAAAAGCCATACGTCATTACGAATGCCATAGTCATAAAGGAATCATTACTTTTTTAACGATAATGTTCTGATTATTCTATAGTTATATGTAGTACCCAAGTCATGATAGTTAGTGCGTTGGACTGTCATGCCAGTTCGTTCTCTGACTGTACCATCAAAAGTTTTTTTTCACGGAAACTACCACCTTCGAGCACTTGACAAATTCTCCAAGAGTAATTCTTGTCATGAAAAGTGCTTTTGGCTTAAAACTGTAGATCCCCTCCATTCCTAACAGCAGTACACGCACACAAGAATGTTTGAGAGTTGTCAATTAAGATCCTAGTTCTGGACGCACTTTTGCGCCACCCAATTAATTTTTTCATTCTATGTCCTTTATAGTACGTATTTTTTCTTCTGTTAATATTAACGATACTATCTAATAAATAAAAATGGAATTGCCTTCAATTTCTAAAACAAGGATTTATAGATCCAGTTGCCTAAACAAATCAATTTCAAAACCATAACGATATTGTCACAATATTAAGTTTTGGATGCTCTTTTATGTAATTAATAGTATTGTCTTTTTTATTATTTAACAACACAGAAGCAACTTAAAAAAGTAAATAGAAATTAATGCATCAAACATTCCAAAATCCCGTTCAAACATACGAACCTCTGTTTGCTGAACACGTGTCCTTTCGTTCAATGTCAATCGTTTGCAATTTTCTGAAAGCTGGCGTAATATATAAAATTATATATTAAAATTGATGAAACAAACCTATTTAATGCTTCATTGAGCATAACATCCTTATTATTCTTCAATATTATGATGAGAAAAAAGACAATAATTACTCAAATTCAACATTTAAATTTTTAACACTTCGATAAACATTTTCAAGTGCTTCAATATTATGTGAGAAAATAATATTATTTATTGCGGTTATCGATTATATTTATACACTTTTTTAATAAACATTTCATGTTTAAGTTTAAACTGAGGTTGTTGAGTTAAGTATTACAATTTTATTGCCTTATCTCGCATCAATGACGTGTCATTTAATTTTTATAGCTCATTTAACATTTGATAAAGAAAATAAACTAGTATAAATATATGTATATTTTGTTTTTAAATAAAACAAAATAACTAACCATTAATGGAGTTGTTATAATAATTAAAATCATACTAACTACCTCGGGAATCATGTTTTCTCCCAGTTTTATTACTTTTGTTAAGCTCTTTTTTTTGTTTTAAATAAATCTATATCTCAGTGTGCAACATGGAATAAAAAACGCAATTACTTGGGTGTGCCATGAACTTAAGGTGGCAACCGAATACGGATACCAATTGAAAATGATAATGTACCGACGAGTAGGTACACCGACTAGCAACCTTGAGTTCGTGAGTAGCCGGCCGCCTTTAAACAAAAATAATAATACTAAAAAAAAAATAACATAGCACCCGCAGCAACTTATAAATGGACAGACGAACGAACGATCGGATACAGGTAAACATAACAACAACAAAAAATGGCGGAAGGTATACCCTACCCATACTACTGACGACTCGTACTAGTTATGGTTCTGAAACTGAAAAAAAGAAAAACTGTAACGGCTCTTAAAAAGCGATGGTGGTATAAAGTTAATAGAACGCCTGCAAAAATAATAGATAATAATTGTTAACAATTTGCAATTAGTAATTTGCTAGTTCTTGTTTTTATTTTTTAAATTTTTCTCAGTTTGATAGATTGAGTTTTGGTTTTCAATTTTTCTGAAGTCTTTCACTCGTCAATTGTATAGGCAAATTGTATTATTAGAGTTTAGTGGTGAAACAGTTTTTCCAATTTGCCGACAATTGAGCGTCAATTTGGTTTCGTGGGAACTAAATAAAATTATGTTCTGTTAAGTTTTTCGATTGAAAATAAGTAAGTGTGACGCCAATGACCCAGTTTTATTTTAACAGTTCTACTGGGCTTTTATTAATTCCAATGACATGTAATAAGAGGAAGTTCCTAAAGCTCAATAGCTTAAGACTATAGGTTATTAAAGATTTTAATTGGATAAAGTAATCGGCAATTAAGTGTGTTTTTCTACTAAGATCTTAAACAAACAAATGGTATCTTTCTTCATACCTTCTTAAAATATGACTTTGTTTTTATTTTATGGCCTCTTTTCAGTTACTTAAGGATTCTCAGACCCCCAAATATGACAATTTTATTTGTTATTAAAATACGCCAGAATGTGCAGTAAAACAATCCTCATTCCTGAAAACGACGAGGAATCGAAACATTCGGGACTCCGGCAATAATTTCACTTACAGTAGCAAAACAGTGATGCTCAGGCATTTCAATATCTGTAACCAATTGGGTCTCTTCAAATTTCTTCACAATTTTGACAATTGTTTGCGTAGTTGGACGATTATGTTAACCATAATCTCTCTTAAAGCACGATATGTGGCTGTGGCAGAACCACCATTTTTGTAGTAGTTTTTAACAATTTTTATGTATTGTGCGATAGTCCAGCGATACATTTTTCTTAATGTCAAACTTTCAACTGACAAAAAAAATTGGTTCAACAACTTAGTTTGACAAATGTCGAATTCAAGCCCTACACTTTTGAAACAGCAAAATGGATAACCTGTTTCATCATGAAATACTAATTTATTTGAAAGGAAAATGTCAAGTTATCTTTACAAAATATGGTATTTCTAGTTTTTTAATTGTGAGCTAAACCAGGCTTTGGTAATTCTTAATCCTACTAGATGAAAATTTTACTTAAAAAGTCAATTTGGAGCGTATAGTATATGTATACAAAACAATCTCTGACCTCATTCAGAACTCCTTACATTTCATACTTGTCTACAATTAGATCTATCGGAAAAACCAAAATCACTTTTACATCTAAAACGCAGATAAACTTGATTTTTTAGTGTTCTAAGTTTATTTTAAATGAGTTTAACGTAGGGTTTTACCTTATTTCATGTCAAATTTAACTCATTTTAAATTAAATTTGTAACAGATTTTATTTTACTAATCAATTTTTTTTTTCTTTTCAGGTAAGCCAATCATGTTTATGGAATCAACATTTATGAAACAAGGTAAAATGTTTTTGGGTTTTAAATAACTGAGTTAGAAACTAAAAATCAAACCGAAGTCGATCTTAAACCAAACTGTTAAATCAAGTCCTATCATTTTGTTTTTAATACTAACACATTACTCAACTTTCAGATCTTTACTTTTTCTTATGTGATTTTAAAAATATTAAGCTTTCCCATAGTTGTTAAAGAAATATACATTTTTCAATTTAACAAAAAAAAAACTGTCATGTTCTTTACCTGTTTCTTACACAAGACAATCCCTTTAACTGACACATGACCATACAAAAAACCAACAACAATACGCCACCCAGTTATTTTAATTGATGTCTAAAAACTGTCTTAAATTTGTCCAAACACCACTTGGATACACAATACCTGTCACTGTAGGCCCAATAACCAACCAAAAAAACAACATAGAGACCCAAATCCAACTCAGGAGCAACAAACAAAACAAAAAAACCACCAAAACCAAGAAACAACTAATACCGTCAAACAATGGCTAACCCTCACATTTATCAATCAACCTGGATGAAAGGTGGTAGTAAATTCAAAGCAATTACCAAGTGTGCGTCCCTTCTAATGGCATTTCAAAAAACAGTTGAAACAGAGCAGCAGTGTAGCGGCACTCCTGTAAAAATATATTCTAAACAATCTCTGCGTCTCTCGTTCCTTTTTATTTTTGTTTTGAATTTTCAGAATCAGATGAAAAATGAGTCACACATATGCACGGTATGCACACTGCATTGCTGGAGTTGTCGCTGCACTGACCAACATGGAATCTAGCCACCACCACCGCCACCGAGTACCGACTCTTTGAATTGAACTCTTTTGGCCAAAACTGAATATTTTTGTTCCCAATTTAAATGCAGTGCAATATCGATCAATATACATATACTTTATAAGTATGGGTTTCTATTCCCGAGGGGCTTTGGCTGGGCATCGTTGTCGGTCGTTGTGTTTTTTTTTCAAATAGATATCCGAATCGAATCTGAAATACCAACATACCATTGGACTTTTTTGGTTTGCTAGATACCGGTACATTTGCATTGGACCGGACCCAGAAGACGAGGACGACCGGACGGACTATCATGACCATTAGAGATATATAGAGTCCGCATTACTATGTACTCCACATATTGAATGGGTTTATCTATCTAGATGGAGCGCTGCTGTGTTCCACTTTTGGCCCAAACTGATAAATTGATATCCGCAGATAGTCTTTCGGTCTTGAGATATGTTTTGTTTGGTTTTGTCAAGATACCGAAATAAGAAATATTCTAGACAAACGCTCTTTATTCAAATCTACACTCAATTGTATTGTTAATTGGGCATTCAAGTGTCAAGTTCAGTGCAGCCGCATTAGCGTTGGCTATAAAAGGATCTTATGGGTGCACATTTTAGAAGCAGCAAATGAGATTTATTGCGAAGCAATGCTGAGTCGCAAAAAAATCCACATCCACCAAATAGTCATGGTCTGTACATTGTACCAGAGCAACAAAAAAACAAAGAGGGGCACATTATTTAAACGTTTTTGGATTTTTAGTCTAATTTTTTTTATATATTTTGTTTTGTTCGTTAATATTGTTGACTATTGAGGAAATTTCTAGTTCAAAGGATAGAAAGACAAACAGGAAAGAAAACTGCTGCTTTCGGTGTCTGTCTCTGGCATAAGGGTCACAAAAGCGCAAAGCCGCCTATTTCGGACATTCGGACGTACACCGCCGCCGCGGCCATCACCGCCATTAGTCGTATACCAGCAGCACACCGGGTGGTAAAAGCTATTAGGGCTGTCTCATTAGGATAATTGAATAAAGTTCTGAAAGATTTTTGCCTTTGGCTCTAGACGAGATGCAGCTGCATTCTTCTCAATTTAGAATGGCATGATGTTAGCTTCTTCGAGCACCTGTTAAAATTTGATTCATTTTAATAGAACTAATTGATAGGTAACAGAAATCTTTAAGTTTATCGATTTCTTGAAATCGAAAGACCAAGGCACTCACAAAGTACGGTCAATAAGAAATGTGTTAAGTTTTGTAAGCTTTGAAGACAAATTTGGATTAATTTTCAACTTCCAGCAGTTTTGGAGCAATATACAAATTAATAAAATTATACTCAAATGAAAAAGCTGAGCAGCGAACTTGAAAAAAAAGAAATTATTTTAATCTTCCAATTTTGTACGTTAACCGCGTTGATAACAATTAATTTTGTTTGTTTTGTGTTATAAACAAAAACGAAACTTAAGATTTATTGATAAGATTCAAGACTACGATAAGAAAGATAAGATTAATATTTTAATTTATTTGCATAAATAAAGTTATATTGGCAATACATAAAAAAAAGACATTTTTTGGCACATTAAACAAAATATGATCGTGAGAACTTCTTTTTTAAGTATTTCATAATTTTTCTTTGTGGCTTTGATTTTGATGATAATTCCTTGTGTCATGCAAATTTCAATAGAAACCTAATCAGCTTTCAACTATCAAATAAAAATACACGAATCTTCTTCTTTCAATATTTTGACAAATCAATCAGCTTCTTCTTTTTTTTTTGTTGATTGAATGTCAAGGTGTGTTAAATATCTACACGTAACAAACAAATTCGCATAATATTAAATGGAAGACACTGTCGTATGTATTTGCTCTAAGTTTAAGGTTTTTAAAAGCAAGAGATTTTTAAATTTTAGGAGAAACATAGAATAGAAATACTTGTTTTTAAATGAATAAGAGTAACAAGGAATAGTAAAAGTTAAAATTAATTTTAAAATAATAATAAAAACCGTTTACATTTCTTATCATATTTTTAACGAAATTGCTTTAATAAAATTTTATTGAATCAATTAATTGACGCAAAATAAGGTATGACGTAAGTTGAAACAAAAATAACCAACTAATCAAATTTCATATTACAATAATTTAATCTTTAAATAGAATTTGCATTTAAATCCTTTGCAAAAACAAAAATAATCCTGATGTATTGCAAATTGCTTGTCAAACTTAATACCTATACATATTCTCATCAATATTATTTAAGTCTTATTGAGTGTCAGTTTTATTAACCCGGAGATTGTTGGAATATAAATGAATTTGTTAATTTGTATATGTTGGCCTCATTTAAGTCACCAGTTAATCAAAATTCTATTTTATCAAAGTAATATGGACATGAATATTTATATATTTTTTTTTCAAGTGTGACGCAAATGTGTTTTTTTCTTCTTCTTCGCATTGATTGTAGTAAATTTATTGCTATCAATCTATGGAATTTAATTAAATGTCACCAATCAGAGCTCTTTTTTTTATTATAAAAAGAATACAAAAAAAAACTGATTCAAAAACATCGAATCGATTAAAATATTTTGTTTTACTTAAGCTTACATATTCTTGCGATTTAAGATTGAATAAAATTTCAATTTAGCGCACGATTGAATGACATATTTGACATAGTAGAACTCAGGATAGTTTTTTTTTCTTTTTTTGATTGTAAAATTAAAAATGTAAATCTCTATTGATTAAACAAATTAGATTAAAAAAATAAACATCTTGTAAAAACATAGTTCAGGGTGGTAAATTATGCAATAAGATTTTGTATAGATAATGTTTAATCATGTTTTTGAACAAGTCAAACTAAAAATGTATGTATTGTCAAGGTAAAACTTAAGAGAATATTTTGGGATTTAAATAAGTGAGCCATTAATTTTGTTAATTTATAACACCTTAAAAGGAGTCCTGTTTATTTTTTTTACAAGCCACTCCATATTTATAAGCAATTGGAATTTGTAGGTTATACGAGATTGCTTCATTTGGTGTCACTCCTTTAGAAAGTGTTACTCAGATTTTGATAGATAAACCAAGGTTGTAAATATACATATATACAGTATTTTACCTACTTTTGATATGATACCTACGAGTTTTGCAAAAGTTATACAAGCTTAAGACATAAACTCCCATCTTCCTCCTTTAAAACACCTCATCAATTAGAGTTGACAAATCTATCACACTCACTTATTATCCCATCAGCAATCTTGAAATAAAATCATACACACTTCTTAGCTTTTAAAGTGAAGCAACTTCATTGAAACAACATATCGTTAGAACATTCCGCCCATCATCATCATCACTTCTATCTCAATATACTATTTTTTTTTTTTTTTCAAAAATTGTACTTCAGCATCTCTTCTCATACCAAATCATGGACCCAAGAAAACAAAAAGAATACAAATTAAAAAAAAAATGTCGTGCCTCACGTTTTATCAATTTCCGCCGCCCTCAAAAAAATTGAGAAAACATAATAATTATCAATCAAAACACTTTTTGAACACGAAACAAAAATATTGTTTTGTGTGTTTCTTTCATCAACATCAACTCCGCATTAAAACATCAACTTCGCATTATAAGTGACTAAAGTGTTTTCTTTTGGGGGGATAAGCGAATGTTAAGACCATCCACGTTCAGTATGGATCTTTAGTGCGTAGGTAGGTTGAAACTCTTGGAGTGTGCTTAACTCGTGCCAATATACAAAAAATAGGAAAAAAAAAAAATAAAATCATTCACTAATGTGAAAATATTTAAAAATAAATTTCGTGGAGGATGTTCGCAGATAATTTTTGCTTTACAAATCATTCGTGTACCGACTTAATGTTAAGTGAGTTTGTGTATTCGTAAAATTTAATTGGAAATTAATAATATTTGCCTAGAACTTTGAATCTAACAAAAAGTTAACATATGTTTTCTTTTGTTATGTTTAAATTTCCAAAACAAACGAAAGAGCTGATTTGAAAACTCGATTATGACATAATATTCTGAAGTTTACGTATGTAAATTCACTACCTTATATGATTTGATGTATAAATTAAACACAAAGTACAGTTTACCGGATAGACACTAAATCGAAATTTAAATCGTCATTTTGATGTATACAAATTTCTGTTGATGGTTTCAGGTCCAAAATTGTGCGTTCTTCCTTAAAAGTGTCATGGCACCAATGATGAAAAACTTACTAAACATTTTGACAGATAGATGCCATCGGTAAGAAAGAGCTAATAAACTGTATGAAACAACAAGTTAAAGGATAAGAAAGGTAGTTTGACGAATTATGCAAAAATGAATCAATGTATAAAATCAATGACCTTTTGAATAAAAGTAGTTTGAAATGCAAAAAAGACACCAAGAAATAAAAAAAAAAATAAAAACACTTAACACTGAAGTTACTTAAAATTGAATTCCCACCATAAATACATACAATTTAACAAAATAAAATAAAAAAATAAGATAATTCGTCAAGTAGCTACATGAGTTTGTAGAGTTGGTAACACGATTCTTTCATAAAAATAAAATAAAAAATAAAGAACCACTTGAAGCTTCATTTTCGTCTCGTTTTTTTTTTTTTTTGATCACCGACCGTCATGGTGTTGTGGTCCATTAAATTTAAGTAGAAACCGAAGCTTAAGTCTCTTTTCTCCTTTTGTTGTTTCTTTTTTTCTAAGTAGAAACCTTACTTCAAGTTTTTTTTAGTTTATGTTGAATTGTATATAATATACATTTTTTAGAGTTAGATATTAACAGAAGAAGTGAATACATAAAGTTTTGGTATAATTTCTAGGTTAAGTGGCCTACGGGCTTCTGAAATAATTCAAATTCATGAAAGATAAGCGCAATTGATGTGTTAGTGTGTTGCTGGTCTATGATTGTGGAGCTTATAAAGATACTCGAAGAGACTTAAGAAGTTACTTTCAGTCTTAAAGAGTGTGTGTATCTTTTATTAAAAAATAAAAATTGTATTTCATAAAGTTGGTCTTTTTTAGTTTTCTCTTCTTCCTCTTAGAAATAGCGAACAAAAACGTGGTAGATATTGTTTACAAGATGAGTATGTACTTAAGGTAGCCTGGTTATGAGTGAAAATTGCTTTTGATTGGAAAATAAGTAGATAAGTACTTAGGTATAGAAAAGTTAGTTTTGAATGGATCTCAGGGTGGTGTATTATCCTCATCTAACCTGGGTACATAATTGAGGTGATTTTAGGGTGAGATAAGATTAACAATGATCGCATTAGATCTTTAGATAGGATGTTGATTTGAAAATTGGGTCTATGTTCTTATTTTGTAATTAAAAAAAAAAACAAAATAACGAATTTTTAATTTCAAGATGTCAAATATTTTAAAAATGTATACTTTTTTTTATAAGTTCCTTTAAATATTTTGAAGTTTGTTTGTAACTAATTTTATGTTTTATTAGCTTAAGTACAAAACTATGATTTGTACTAATTTTATAATTTAGGTTGTTTATTTTCATTTGGCTGTAAAATTTCGATTTTTCATTCTGTCTCCCAACTTAAAACCTATACTTTATTTTTTTTGTTTACAGCAAAAGGAAACCAATATCATAAAAAAGAAACCCACATCGTATAATAATCTAATCAAAATCCGTAATGCATTGCAACTAAATAAAGCCATAAAGAAAAATGAAGAAGGCAAAGTAGCCGAGATCCTTATCGATGGCCATAGATTATATTCCATTCGGAAAAAAAATGAAGAAGTATAGATTTTGCAGAAGCGATAAATAACTTAAATTTATGAACTATCTCAATGTTGCAAAAATAAGTGTTGCTGTTTTTTTCTGCTTCTTCTTCTTTTTTAAGCCATCATAAGCAGTAAACCTAGTTTATGGAATAAAATTACTTCATATAGCACCTGCTGTAAAGTTTATTTGTTTTTATATTTTTGTTTCTTTTGCCTGCATTCCCACACCATACACAGTTTTTACTTGGTTTTATTTGACCGAATAAATGCGCTTATCTGCAATCAAATAAAACCAAACATTATTGCTTTGCGAGTATAAAACAAAACTCAAACAGTTTGACTTGTAATAAAATATTGCACTTTGCGCGTGTAAACGTATACATTGTTGCAGATCAAAGGAGACAAAAAAAGGAACATCAAACGACACTCTTAAGTGTGTCTTAAATGCCTACTTAAAATACTTGCATATAATTATTATTTTAT
Source organism: Eupeodes corollae (assembly GCF_945859685.1). Lineage (NCBI taxonomy): Eukaryota > Metazoa > Arthropoda > Insecta > Diptera > Syrphidae > Eupeodes > Eupeodes corollae. The sequence continues at coordinate 207,717,705 of NC_079147.1, read as the reverse complement.
GGTCAAAAGATCTTTTTTTTTTAAATCAAGTAGTGTAGTAAAAATCCACGCATTAAGTTGTTTTTAATTTTGTCTATGTAAGTAAAAGCGTATTTAGTAATACGAAAAGAAAAATTATGGTTACAGCTAATCTTAATCCAAGCATTTAAATTTGTTTGTATTGAGATCCTGATACAGATCCTACAGATTTCATGAAACTTAAGAAAATTTCAAATCTAAGTATCACATTTCAAACTGCAAAGGAGGTGAAAGGTCATTTGGATCTTAACATGACGCAATGTTCAACAAAGTAAATACGCAATTTATTCTAAAAAAATTAAATTTTATTTGCCTAAAAATATTTGAAGAAATCTTAGCATATCACAAAAATTATGATAATTTTAAACAATATTAAAATTTTAAAAACATCACACATAAGATCAATTTTTTCATCAAAGCAAAATACATTTTGTACAAAACCTTACTATGTTGTCTTGCTTTCATCACGTAACAGTTCGTTCATTGTTGTGTTTTGGTTAATTATTTTAAAAAAAAACTAGGTGGCGCAGCAGTAGTTTGAGAAATAGGGCCTAGTGACTTACAAGACTTAACCATTCCTGTACGTACGTAATGTTGTCAAGGATGGAGGGGACTTCCAGTATTAACACAGTTCTGAATGGTAAATTTTAGAAAACGCTTTTCATGACAAGAATTACTTTTGAAGGATTCGTCAATTCCTTACAGTACTCGCTAAAAAACTTTGCCAATTCCTTGCAGTACGCGCTAAAATAAACTTTAAATGGCACAGACAGGGTTAGAACCCTGATTCTGAATAATTTGAACTGAAATAAATATTTCTTACAAATAATGGAATAATGCTATAATATGGTATTTGACAGTTGTTTTAAAAGTTTATGCAAAATGTATGTTTACAATGATGAAATGTTTTTAAAAGCGTATCTCAACATCGATTGCTGAAGTTACGTGAATTTTTTTTTACTTTACCTCTATAACAATGTTCAAAAAATAATGTTCTTTACCGCATAAGAAGCCATTTATAGCTTTTTACATTTTAATCCTTTTACAATCCCTTTTCTTCAGATAAATGATTAAAATGCCTAATTACCCCTTTTTTTAGATATATCTGACAATAGGTTAGGTTAGGTTGGAGTGGCTGTCTAGATTTCATTGACGCAGACCTCAAGGGTCCATTGTGATACCACTAATGAGGTTACTCATGGGAGAGTAATGAATTTAAACAAACCATTTTGTACTTTTAAAAAAGTTCGAGAGACGTTTTGTGTCAATCGTTGCCCGTCACTGGTGTTACCGAAGAAGGGTTTACCAAGAAAGTAATTCCTTCTAATGGAGAGTGCTGGAGATGTACATAGAAGGTATTGGACCGTTTCCTCTTCCTCCTCGTCCTTGCAGCTTCTACAGAATTCATTTTTGTAGACCCCTAGCCTCAGAGCATGTCTTCCTATGAGGCAGTGTCCCGTTATTACTCCAATTGTAGAGCTTATACTTTGTCTGCTCAGGGATATCAAGCCTTTTGACCGTTTTAAGTCAATACTTGGCCATATTTGCTTGGTTGCTAAGCAGGTGGTACTTTGTGACCATCTAGCATTTGTTGTTTCTAGAGCATAATGCTTGAGAAGATATTTGCATGTAGCAAGTGGTGTTCCTATGTTATGTTTTTGTCTAACATTAGGTAGACGTGTTCCGTTTTTGGCGAGCTCATCGGCTTTGCAATTTCCTGGAATGTCTCTGTGGCCCGGCACCCAAATGAGGTGAATGTTAAACTGTTCCGTCATCGCATTCAGAGCTGATCGACAATCTTGGACTGTTTGAGAGTTTGTGGAGACAGACGCGAGAGATTTAAGAGCGGCTTGGCTGTCTGAGAAGAATCGGATATCCTTGCAAGATATAACGTTTTCTTTGAGCCAGGATAGTTCTTCTTTAATCGCCATTACTTCTGCCTGGAATACACTACATTGATTGGGAAGTCTATAGGATAGACTGAGATTCACTTGTTCTGAAAATATACCACTTCCAACTCCGTAATCGGTCTTTGAACCGTCAGTATAGAAGTGCACCGCATCGTCTTCCAGGGGTCTCTCTTCTTCCCAGGAGGATCTTGAAGGGATGGACACATGAAATCTTTTACCAAATACCATTTCTGTGGTGGTATAGTCTAAGCGATCTGGGATAGATCTGAAATTGTCTAGAATATTAGTATGTAAGCCTTACACATGAGTTGGCAGCCACCTTTTTAGAGAAGATGTTGGTGTTAGGTTTAAAAGCAATTCCAGTGCTGCGGTTGGTGTTGAACGAAGTGCTCCTGTGATGCACATACCTGCTGACCGCTGGACTTTGATGAGCTTATTTAGATTTACCATCTTGTCCAGTGCGGTACACCATACGACGGCTCCATAAATGATTATCGGCCTGATTACCGAAGTGTATAGCCAGTGGGTTATTTTTGGGGAGAAGCCCCATTTTGATCCTATCGCATTTTTACAAGTAAAAAGCGCTACAGTAGCCTTTTTGACTCTTTCATCAATATTTGCCTTCCAATTTAGTTTTTTGTCTAAAATGAGGCCCAAACATTTAGCTTGATCGGAAAAGCTTAATGGTATTCCTCTAATCTTGGGTGGGCTAATCTGAGGAATTTTATATTTTCTGGAAAAGAGTATTAATTCTGTTTTGTGTGGGTTGACGTCCAATTCACATTGCTTAGCCCATTTAGTTAGCCTGTTTAAGGCATTTTGTAGGAGTTCCGAGAGAACTTGGGGGTGCTTCCCAGATACGGATATCGCAACGTCGTCAGCATAGGCAATCACACTGAAACCCTCTGCTTCCAATGATGTTCGTAGGTCGTTTACTACCATGTTCCATAAAAGAGGCGAAAGGACTCCACCTTGGGGAGTGCCTCGATTCACCGATCTGGTGGTAGTAAAACTTCTCAGGTTAGAAATTATTGTCCTGCTTTTGAGCATGAGACTTATAAGATCTTATATCTGACAATGAATTAATGATAATTTCAAAATTTTATTGTTTCGCATATTTTACCTGTTCGCATATACATATATGTATATAGCGTTAAATTTGGAATAAAGAAGAAAGTAAAGCAAATTTCAGGGAGAAGGGACATATTCCTGCGTACGTCAAGGAGAACTTCATATTTTCGGGACCGGCTGAGCTACCAGATTCAGTAACGACCCCATCGGAATTTTTAAAATTCCTGTTTACTGATGAGATATTGAAACAAATAACGTAAAAATCAAATAAAAAAGCATTCAAGGATAATATAAACAATACAGTCAGCATCACAAACGATGACAATTCACCGGAATGGTAAGGTTTATGTCCTGTTGCCGACTTCCATCTTCAAGGCATTACTGAAATGAAACTGTAGGACAACCAATCATTTACAAACTTGCAACAGATTTGAAAAATTAAAAACTTTAACGACAATGATAATTTCCTTCCACTTGGGCAAAAAAGACACGACAAATGGTTGATGAACATATTATACCAACAAATTGTCACCATTAATGCTATAAAAACCAAGTTATGAGTGTAATTTCTGAATTTAGCTACGGATTCTACTTGTTTGCTAGACACCAGAGCAATACATTTCCTGATGGCGCTCTGGGAGTTATTCAAAATGTCGTCACCAGATTGACATCTTCTGTGGCCAAACAAGTCAACCACAAATTATTTTTTGATTACTTTTTTCATTGGGGACCGTAAGGTTCAACGGCGTACCGAACTCGAGAATCAGGAAAAATAAATTGATGAAGGAAGGACGTGGAAGCATGATCGAAAAAGTGCAACTGTTGATATAGTTCACCTAAGTTTAGTGTCCTGGATCGATAGTAAAATTATTACTTTGATGTCACCATATATGAGAATGAATCCAGTAACAGAGAAATGTCGTTATTCACGAAAGGATAAAGCATATTAAATTCTACATGCTCCGCAAGCTGTTTTTGTGTACAACAAGAACATGGGTGGAGTGTACCTTCTTGATTCCATGCTGGGCTTATATCGAATACACTTACGATCGAAGAAGTAGAAGTGGTATAAGCGAGTATTTTTTTACATGATAGATTTATGGATAGTGAATGCGTCGATTCTATGGCGTCATCAACATGAATTTAACCTACCTTTTATCGATTTCTAACTTGAAATAGTCGAACACTTATGCAAAAGCCGAAAAAACTGCGTGGATGACTCCAAAGTGTTTCTCGACTTATATCTCCTGCAATTTCAACTTCTTCTGCCACTGATCCTAAAAAGAGAGCTGTATCACCTGCAGGAACAACACCAAAGAGAAAGCGTCCTAAAAGACCTCTGCTTTCAATTAGTTTCGACTATGTTTTCCACAAATTAGAAAAAACAGACAAATTTGCCAAAACGATTGCTCCTACCGCTCTTTTACCTACTGACCGAAATGTAAAGCTCATTTAGGTAACAATGAAAAAAGATATGTTTTTCAAATTTCGTGAAGCTCAAATTCACGGGGAATAGCTTTTTTGATTTATTTTATTATTGAAATGCCTTAATTTTTATTTGTGTCCTTACAAACATTTTCTTAACGCAAATGTAAGGGTTGCATAATGCATATAAATCCATAGTTGGCTCTTCTCCCAAAAGTTTAAACAAATTAACTTTTTTTAATTTTTTTCACTAAACAATAAACATGTCTTATAATGATCTAATTTTTTACAAAATTTAAGATGGTAGAAAAAAGGGACACAACTGGAAACTTACTTTAGGTCGAATATAATTTAGAATTTAAGATAGCGGGTTTTCACTCCCCAGACTTAAATAAAAACAAAACAAACGAAATCGAATTAAACTAACAAATATATTATCATAACTATACTAGCTTTGCGATCGAGTCAATAATCCAACAATTTGTAAATGGATAAGCTACCAAATTACCGAGGTGAAGGTCAAAGGCATGTTTGTTAAAAACACCTGGCAGCTGAAGAAATCATATTGGGAATGTTTTTGAAAAACAAAGGAAAAAAAGAAAACAAACGAAACCTTTCACGGGATAAATGTTGTGTCCTTATTATAGCCTCATAATAAAACCGAAATAAATTATCCATAAAAGTTTTGCTTTATTCCTACGAATCTTCCTGTTTCTTGATCATCCCACTAAAAAATCGCCTCTAGAGAATCCCTTCCTCTTTTTTTTCTCCCTACGTTTTTGCTTTGTTTATTTTTCAAACTGGAGCTTTCTCAATAACGAAATTTCACAATTCCCTTTTTTTCTTTTTCGTCTTCATGTTTTTTTATGAACCAGCTCTTTCAATCTTTTTAAAAAGTGACAACAAATTGGGAACATCCCTTATCCTTACTTTAATGCACGAGTCCTATCCGTCGATTTTAAATGGTCTAAAAAAAATAACGAAATATTATGAAGATATCCCGGAAGAAATCATCAGCCCAAACCAGTCCAGTTTAATAACTTGGAGAAAGCACTTTATTAGATGGGATCACTATCACTTCCTAACCAATATTGTGAGACCTTTAAAAGTCTCTACGTTGTGACTTTTGTGTGCGCATGAAATCAATGAAAAGATGATAAGCGTTGATTTTATGCTTTTGGGCTTTTCCCAGAAATCGCGTTTATGTGAATATTTGATCGTCTGTAGACTTTCCTGGTCTAAAGCCACGCTTATAAGGACCTATAATAGTTTTTGACGATTCGGTATCAATGGGCATGCTCTTTTCTTATCTTTTATAGATAAGTTGGTACACACTCTTCAGCAAATTATCTGCAGCTGCTTTGAAAAACTTGGCATTAAGCTTCTTCATCGGCTTTGTTAGACTACAGCTTTGATATGGTAGTCTTAACTTCGTCTAAGTCGGTTAGACGGGTTTGTTTACTTTCGTAGTCCAAAGTATGAATGCATCATCCTGCTTGACAGTCACGGTTATACAGTTTCCAGAAGTGATCATTACTATCCTGAGCATTGATTTCGGTTCTGCTATGATGTTTCCACTTCCGTCTTTCTTTGCAACCTTTGATTTGAGGTTTGTACACTTGTAAATTTCATTTCATTGTCTCATAGAACTTTAACATCTTCGTTCGCCCGCTTCTCATGCTCTCTCATTTTCTTTCTGAAAAATCAGTGTTGATTTTCCAAAATACAATATAAGTAGGACTGTGACTGATGGAAACCAGTCTGATGATGGTTGAAAATTGAAAAGGATACACGTGTGAACTGTTGAGGTAAATTTACCAGCAACAATGTCTTGAAAATGATAAACTTGTAGCAGTCAAGCATTTTATTTTAATTTTAGAAATCCGTGATTAAAATCCGAATTTGTCAGTTTTTTTTTAAGTAAATTAGTAAAAATCATAAATTCTTATAATTAAATCTGAATTCATTTGTTGCCTTTTCAGAAACAATAAAATTATATACAAGTGGAAAAAATTTGGATTGTATCTGTCAGTTTCTTAAAATATTACCTAAATTCCACTATAACTTTCATATCAAATTATTTGACCGTTTTCATTCATTCAAGTTAATAATGTCTTGAAGTCTAAATAGGCATGACAAAGTTCAGCTTTATACGCATTTTTGTGTATCATCCACTTACCTAATTTCTTTCTTTTTTTTCTCTCTCCAAAAGATGGAAGCTAAGGAATGTAAATGAGTGTAAATTTCACTCTGGATAATTTATTATATGTATTTTATTTTGAACTAAATTCTTCTTCTTCTGCGGGCATAATTTCTAGTTTTGTTTTGCTTAACACTAAATCACCTCAAGATAAATTGATTGTGTGTAAGTATGAGTAAATTGCTATCATCTTAATCGTACAAAACATGACATTCAAAACCAAAAAAGTTATGTTTTAGTTTTTGTTTATTTCAAAACTGAATCATTAAAAAACAACAAAAACAAAGAGTAAAACCCTTCTTCTTCTTCTCAATAAATTTAATACCCATTATATGGTATTCTATTCAAATAAGATTTGTTTCTTTTTATTTTTGTTGATTATGTATAATAGACTAATAAAAACACAATAAAGCCACGATTAAGTATCCAACATGAAGAAGATTACATCGGATTATCGAATCAAAAACTACACCAACTACTTGATTTTCCACTTAGATGCAAAATATCTATTATGTTTCCATCTTACCGTAAACAAAGGGAAACATCATCGTTTTGTGTGTCTCCATTATTTTTAGGTTTAACGATATCAATTTTATACCCATTCCTTTGATGACGTTACGCTACGAAGCGACGACGCGACGGTTTGGTTCGGTCGGTTCTTTGGCTGATGGTGTCTTCCTCTTGAACATGAACATGCCTTTGGTGTAAAGAATAAGAATAAGGCTTGACAGGCTATCGATTAGGCATTAACTGATTGGAAATATGACATGATCAAGATTTATGGCAAGCGCGGTATCTTAATAATGTTATGACTTATCGAGTTGAGCTTCAGATACTCTTTGTGATGCAAAGTATTGTGTTAAAGCCTCTAGGCCAACACCTAAGCTTCTTTATTCTATTTCTAATAATTATAAGTAATTAAGTTAAGTTTGAAATAAACTTTCTTCTTGGAAACAATCACGCCCACTGAATAAATTCATTAAAATTTATATAAATCTTAAATTTCCATTATACGCTCCAAATTTCTTACACAGAAACAAAATTTAATCACACATATAATTAGGTAGGTCCCTGACTTTCAAAAAGAAAGATATTTTCTAAAAAACAAAATTAAAAAACTTATTTTAAACAAGGTACCTACACCTGATTGAACATAATCTTAAAAATAAAACACAAAAATGCTCACTAGAAGGTAGTAATATATAAAATACCGTCTAACTTGATGATGCTCATCAAAATGATTTACAAGCTATTGTCATGCTGAATATAACATATCCAAGGGATGCCTAGATATACCATTTTAAGCTATGCGCGTGTGAGAACCAGCTTAACTACGAACATGAGCATTCATTTGCACATTAATTCATTTCTATTCGTGTTGGTTGTAATGAGTCTAATAAATTATTTTATTTTATTTAACATTTTCTCAAGTTGTTGGTGGTGTTGTAATGAAACATGGGTTTTAAATGTCATTGTCAATGTAGCTTAAGGAGAACAAAATAATTGCTTTAGCCAAGCTGAGCATGAGGAAAATATCGATTTTAATTTTATTTAACACGCAAAATCATAATAAATTATATTATGATTTTTAAAAACGAATCTAGTGTAAAGCTGTAAGGTTATTTTTTTGTTATTCAGCATTATTCATTTTTGTATGAACTTTGCTAATAGTTAAAAAAGGTCTGAATTCAATTTTTCCATTTTGGTGTGTTGCTTACTCATTTAGTTTTTCCAACCATTTCCACAGAAAATCTTAAACCAGTATATAATTGTTGCGTTTTATTGTGATACTACTTAAATCTTAGAATCAGTTCTACTCGATAAACAATCTGGAGCTTATTATGTACCATTATTATAAACAATATTAGTTATAGGATCAAAATGAATAACCAAAAACCCCGAATTTAAATGAAACACTAAAAACCACTTATCGAAATTTTACCAAAATTTAGAAAAGTCGTCGATTTAACAAACCCTTAAAAGTTCCTAAAGTTTTTTGTTTGAGAACTCATTTAAAGAAAACTACTGTAATTTTCAAGTTTTTAAAAAATATGTCAGCCATTTTTAAAACTTCACATATTCTTTCAATTTCAAAACACTTCCCATTCAAACTCAAAATCTGTGGAAACATTTAGTTTTGAAACTTGAACGTACAAAAAAAATATGTATGTCCTTAAGATCTTAAAGTGTAAAGTTTCTTCGAAACTAGCTAAACAGAGAAAGACCGAATTGTAGAACCTATAGTTTTATCATAATTTCCATTTTATCAAAGAAATCTAAATACATTAATGGCTCCTTCTGAGGCGATTCTAACCTCCGTCAAGTCAGGTTTGATAAATTAGGTAACTTTTAAGTTTTTTGAAAAAAGTATGAAGGATATATTCTTAACATTTTTACGAGCCTGAGGTATATGCTGCTGCTATTACGCTTAACATTGCATTAGAAATAATACGATTTATCAAGTCTACTTTCGTACTTTAGGTCTTGGGGCTTGCACATAATACCTACTCTATTCAGAAGCGACATATTTGTAGGAAAATGACTATGACATTTTTGTTGTGACAGCTTTTTAGGTATCAATTTGGCTATCACCTTACATAACTCGAATTCGATTATTTTGACTATCATTTATCAACAATCATCTTAGCCGATTCCAAACCTGGTCTGTTAAACTCAGTGTATTTATTAATTAGAACTTGATTGAGCTCTAAATCATTTCATCATCAAGTTCTCAAGCGTAGGAACTCTGATTAAAATTTCAGTCTGAGATAGAACTTCAATGTAAAAGCACCCAAATTTAAGGGGCGTAGGATATTAGAACTCGGGGTTCAGCATTGCTTTTAATTCTTCCAAATGCCTAGTTTTTATATCCATAGACGGTTTGTCAAAAATTCATTAACATTCAAGCATAATTTAAAATGTGTGAACGCTGACAGATTCATTACAAATGTATTTTAACACATTAAAATTTTTACTTTTTGTTCGCTTCGTGTTACACACGAAGTTTGTGGAGGATATTTTACACATAAGTGTTTTAATTAACAAGATCACAAATATTTTTAATATTTTTTTTCGAGAAATATCATCCAATCTAAAATAGTCAATATTGAAGTAGACACCATGACCAGATAAAAGTGGAGACAAAACTGTTTGTAAAAGACTAGACGTCCCAAGTATGTGCATCAAAGGAAATTTTCAAAAATACTTAACTTTAATCATCATTTTTCTTATTTTTCATTTCGACAATAATCTTTTAGCTTTGTCAACTTAACACACGATTTTGTAAAACTTTTCCATATAATATTTTTTATAATTTATATTGCATTCATTAAAAATATTCTAAGGATTGCAGGTCTTTAATATACGAGTTAATGGTTTGAGTTTTCAAAACACGGTGGAAAAAATAATGGAATCGAAACCAATTTTTTTGTATCTGTTATTAAAGTAAAGATTTACAGTACCACATGAATGTTTGTTTATTTATCAAAAAAAAAATAATTAAAAATTAATGAATCTTGATCGAAATCCATTAAAGCACTAAAACACTATTTTTATTTAAAAAAAAAGTGAGAATATCGAAACTAAATCCTAAAATAAATTTCTGCTCCAACGACAAATGGCAGATGTTTTAAATTTTGTTCGTAAAATATCAGAATTTTCAATCAGAACTAGCTACAAAAATAGCAAAAAAAATGTTAGTAGGTACTTAGTTCGACTTAAGTGAGATCTAAAATTCCTAGAACTTAAAGATGTGGTTAAACCGAGGTCTACAGATATGATTAGATGGAAAGAAATAGTTGAGTTCAAAATATCTTTGAAATGAAATTCCAAAGAAAAACTCTGTACAAAAATGTTCCGTTATAAGATCTTTTATTTCTCTTGCAATGCTTCTGGCAATCGACAATTCTGCTTATTTACGTACCTATTGAACCATAAATAAGATTCGTCGCTGAATACAATTTCGGTAAAAAAGTGGATCTTCGGCCAACTTTCCAAGAGCCCATTCACCAAAAATTTACGTGTTCGGCTTCAATTCTTGCACCAGCTGTATTTTTGAAAGGCACAAATTGTTGAGTAACAGAGCCCCAGTTGCTGCGAACGGCGAAGAATCGATACTTAATGGTCATCATTAACAGTGGCCGATACAGCTGCGATATTTTCTACAGTTCCCACTCTACGTAAGCATGCTGGTGGTTTAATGCCCAACAATGTAAATTTGGTGCAAATTTAGTGAAATGATTTTACGACCATAAATTAGAAGAAGTGCGCGATGAACTTTCTTAACAGAGCAAGCATTTTGATAATAAAGTTCAATAATTCGCAAGCATTGTTCGTTTGTAAGACGACTCATGGTTAAATTATAGACCAAATTGAAGATGTTTGACAGCGAAACAAAACACGAAACGTGCTTCAGCTGTTTAAACCAGTATTAACAAAAAGATAATACATTGCTACAAAATCACTCTTTAGTATTTATTACTCTATTTCGCAGCTAAAAGTTAGAAAAAGTAGAATGCTCAATGTTACAATATTTAAAGAATAAAAAGAGTAATTTACAATTTAAACTTTATAACTTGACAAAGGTTAAACTTTTAATGGTATGTCTGACCTTATTATCCTTATAAAAAAATCATATTTCATTCAAAAGCTAGTCATCTAAATCAACTTGTAGAAGGATATGAGTAGAAAATATTGCTAATGAAAGCACAAACAACCAACATTATCAGTCGGCATTTTTCTTATTGATATGTCTAATATATTAATTAAAAGAACAAAATTTAACAATGTAACTTTATATTAGAAAAAAATGCAAAACCTTCTTATCCACTATATACATTATACAATTATTGTTTGCAACAAAGAAAACTTAACTGAACTTAATACTATTTACTCAAAAGTTCAAGAGTATTTTACTGTCCATTAACAAATTACAATTAACTGTACAAAAAAAAAAAAAAAAAAAAAAACAATACAAAAAAAAAAAACGAAAATAAAAATGCTTAATTAACATAAAGTTAAAATATTGAGAGCAGACATTATTTCAAAAAACCAGTAGCTACTTTAAATTCCATTCTTGCGGATTTTTCAAACTCCCATTTAAGACATGTGAAAGCACTTAAACTTTAAAATTCCAGTTGGTAGTGACAGCTCCTCAAAAGTCGCAAAATTGCAAAATTCTTCTAGTAATGCATATCTCTCGATTACAAAATACAAAACGAAGTACTAGCATTTTGACAAATGCTTTAATTAAATTTTGTTTCGAACAAATAGATGGCGCCATTGTGGAATTTCTGTAAAATTTATGACAGATGTCATTTTTAAATAATTTATTTCTACTTTTTACCCGTGTCAGTGGAAAACAAACTTAAACAAACTTAACATACTTCGCCAAACGGGACCACTTAAACAAACATTTATATGCTCCCAAAATCAACTTACATATTTCTTTAGAAAAAGCTTTACACACATATCCATACTTCCTGCTATCAGTGCTTGCTATCAAACTAATGCCTTCTAAATGACATTTTAACATGTCAACAAACACAAGCTATTAATCTAAATTTATGGTCCACATCGCAGAATTACTATGCCCCATTAGATTTCAATCAAATTATATTTTTCTCGGTTTTTTATTTTTGTCTTTTTCAATGAGAAGACAAAATAAAAACGATGACATAAATCACCCATCAAGCCACAGAAACCCCATTGAATTGCTCAATTGGTATGGTGTTTCTATTTGGTTTTGAAATGAAGAATAAGCAGCAACAGCAAACACAAAAAAAACATCGTCGTAATCACATAGTCTCGCATTCCTATACGCCGTACTATTCGCGCCCCTTGGTCGGTCCCGGTCCTGATCGCGGTCGCGATCGGTCGCCAGAACTGCCCACCCTCAATAAATTAACAACAACTCACCAATAGCGAAACCCCCCATGTCTCGAGTCGTCGTCCTCGTGTCCTCGCCGATTGAGTCTCTGATTTTTTTGCAGCTAATAAATACGACGGTTAACAACTGAAAATCTAATAATTTATTCGCCGATATGAATGGACGAACATTGAGACTCTTGCGCTGCGATCTATGGTGGCTTAAACTGATTTTTGTTGCCATTTTGCCACTTGGGCTGGTCCAAAGCTATAAATATTTTTATAATCATTTTTCAGCTAAGAAATATCTCTTAACTTGATCTCTCGCTTTCAAGCTGCAAAAAGCAACAACCTTATGTGTATGCACCAAGCGCAAGGAGCAATACTTAAGGCTCTCTGACTGCGTCTGAAATTCATTATGTTCATTTGCAGATATATTCTGTGGCTCTTAGAGTTTTTTCAGTGTGCCTTCCATATGCTGATGGTTGTAAAATTATCGCTTAGTGCAATTCTTGTGATTAGAAGCTTGCACTTAGGAATTTATACGCCTTGAATGTAATTACAATGGTTACTTATAAATATTTTTTTTCTTCAACTAAATGGTGGTGTTGCAATAATATCGTTATCATTACGACCGACCACTACTACGACAACGAAACGGACCGGATACACGGACTTCCACAAAACGAACGATGACGACAACGACGCGACGGGGACGTGACTTGAGAATTCTGAATGGTTTTGTGGTTTAAAATTATTTGATTAACTTCAGCTGAGGAAATATTTGTCACACAAATAAATTATGTATCAAAATAATAAATTGGTTCGGTTTGAGTCTTTTGTTCGACACACAAGAAAATTGTTTTCATTTTCGAGGAATCTTGTGTGTTGAAATGCCATTGAAATAACAAACTTGGCTCTTTTGTGTAAGCAAAAAATAACAACAAATAGTTGGCAGTTGCGAGAGAGGTTTATGGACAAATTTAAGTATAATAGAGAATCTAAATTATGTTGCTTTTGTTAATTTATATAGCAGCCATAAAATGCGGGGTCAGTGTTTGATTTCCATGTTGCCTCAGGCATAGAGTTAAGCTACGACGACAATCTCTACACTACGCTACTTGACAATGCAGATATACATACCTACAAAAGTGACAATTTTGAAAGGAAGTTTTGCTAAAATAAAGTGATTTATTAGGTGTATAGTTGGAGCTGTTTCGCAGTTCTATTTGATTTTGTTCCAATATTTCAGAAATACAATGGCGGTAGTTTTACTGAACTCCAACATATTATGTTTCCTTTTCACTTAAGAAGCCATCAGATTTTCAGGTTCGTAGCTCAACTCTTTTGTTTTTCCTTTTCAACTTGACGGATTTCACAAGTTTCTTCTGAAACTTTTATGTTTTTAATTTGATTTTAAAGTTCAATGAGTTTGTAAGTTCTTAAGTCAGCTCTTTTGTATTCTTTTCATTGCAATTTTCATTTATTTTTAACAAACAGAGTGAAAAGAGAATTTAAATTGATTGAAAAATTAAGAATTCTTAGCAAAAGTGGACAGAATTTATTGCCCTACAACCGTCAAGATCACAATCATGATTATCTTGACTTCTGGGCTGTCACAGTAAATGTAATTATCGTTCTCATGGTTGGTCTTAGGGTTAACGGAATTTTATTTTTACAGCCATTATCATTTCATTGGGAGGGTAAACGGCTATATAGTATATAAACAGAGAGGAGGAAAAGCATAATTTTCCAAACTACTCGATACCGCTGCTGCTGGCAATACACTCTACCATCATCATCATCTGCCATCGTATCTTCGCTCATCGTAGTCGTCGTCGTCGTCGTAGTCATCGTCTTCTCCATTTAGGTACTTAGTACGGTTTTTTTGAATTTCTTATTTATTTTTTTTGTATTCTTTTCATTGTTTTAACATTACTAGTAAATAAAATTAAAAAAAAGAAAACACCAAAGCAAGCGAAAATAGGAAAAAATACCAACTTCTGAAAAATAAAAATACCGGAAACGACCTTCTTAGGTAGTTGGTGAAAATTATGAGGGAATTTAAGTTCCCTTCAGTTGGCTGATGATACTGTTGTGATGGTTGCTGTTGTTGTTAAATTTTATGGTATTTTATTTTAGCTTCTGGCTTTTTTTATTTAAACAATTGCAATTGTGATGATTAGATCTTTTGGTATGGCGATGAAATTAGAAATTTTTGTTGATGCTTTACTGAAGAGAAGTAATAAACAAACCTTAATAATGAGTTTCCTTTGGAATTCTATTTTTTTCTGTAGCGAAAAATGGGAGTGGATGAGAAATTAAATTAGTCAAGTATTTAGATAAATGTGTGACGAAATTGTTTAAACAATAACAATTCAATTTTCGTTTGTATTGTTTTGTTTTGGTTTATACAATGCAACCTTTAAGGAAGTCAAGTTTCTTTTAAATCGAAAGTGAACAAAAAATATAGCTTGAGTACTAAAACACAGTTTCTTTGAAATATCGTCAAATTAATACTTCTAATCTTTCATGGCAACAGCAGTATTGACATATGTCTAATTCGTAAATATAAGGCTTTTATGATGTGAAAATAATCGTTGGTTTTGTAAAATAATTCGAACATAAATACCTGTAGTACTGTATTAACGTTGTAAGTGTTAGCTTTTAAGATGGAATTAAGTTTAGCAAATTAATATACTTAAATTTTTCTTTTTTTATATATAGTCTGTAAAGTTATGAT
Organism: Eupeodes corollae; assembly: GCF_945859685.1. Lineage (NCBI taxonomy): Eukaryota > Metazoa > Arthropoda > Insecta > Diptera > Syrphidae > Eupeodes > Eupeodes corollae. The sequence goes on along the minus strand of NC_079147.1, from coordinate 207,702,473 downwards.
TGAAATAACCATACAAATACAATACATCTGTGATCAGTATTTCGTCTAATTTTCAGTTCCACTTATGAACTAAAAAAGAACCAAGTTTCGTTCTCATTTAATTTAATTTAAATACAAAATTTTAAAAATCCAAAATAGCAACGCTAAATGAATTCCTGTGTCGAACTTTCTTTTTATTAATAATGTCTTTAAATAAACTTAAAAAAAGAACTAAATACAACTGGCACTTTGGAATTTAAAAGCAATTAACAAAAACAAAAACACCATCAAAAGCAACAAACAAACAACTTCGTGACCTCTGCGTGTTAAAGTCTTGAACTCATTTATGACCCTGCATTAGCGTCACACCCATATTCATTTCATTCAAATAGTTTCATCGTGTAAAACACTATTTTCATTTGTATGTAATTCAAATAAAACAAATGTTATGTTTTGCAAAAAAGTAAAGGAAAAAAAACACTTAAGTCTAACGTTAGCCAAACTATCTCAAGACTCAAACCTCATGCATGTGCGCAACTACAATTTTTCTAATAAAAACTAAAAGAAATACCGAAAATTCAACTTAAATGTAGATTTCCACACCACACAAACCAAAGACATAAAATGAAGACATTAAAATTTGTACTCTAATTTTTTGCTTTATTTCGAATCGCACTAAGACATAAACAAGTCATACAGCGACGCGACGGCCAGTCCTTGTTCAAAAAAAAAAATAAACTAGGCGCCCGCTCCCGACTGCCTGCAGCCGCATCAGCCACAATCAAGCCTCGGCGTAGTTCGTGTCGTCGTCACCCCAGGAATATGCATCTAAAGAAACAAGTCCTAAGATTAACGTAACAATTGCGTTAGCACGCATTTGCATACCAACTGGCAATGCCAAATCCACACCCCTACACGAAAACGAACAAGCAGCATCGGGCCGCTGCCGGTGGCGGCGCGGCCGGCGGCGCAGCATCGCGGCTTATACGGTGTTCCTACTTTGAGAGTCTTACTACTGGTGACTTTGCCCAAAATGCAATAAATGTCTAATTTGAAGCAATTCCCTGTCTATTTGGTGATTTTATGTTTACTTACAATATTTTTCCCTCTCTCACTTGAAAATAAGATTTTATACATATAAAGAGTTAAACACTCATGTTCTTTGGACAAGAAAAACCTTTGAAACCTTAGAACCATTTTTGTGCCACTTCTTAAAGCCTTAGAAGATGTTTAGCCTCCAATTTGAAATGGCAAACGTCTGCAGCTGACATAAGTGACTAGAAAAATTCTCACAGGAGATACCTACCATGATCTTCTTCTTGTTCTTGGTCTTTTCCCGTACAGAGTAAGTCCCGGTTCTCTCGTCTAAAGTGTTATGTCTTAATTTGTTGATCTTCCGGCTTGGGAAGGAGTGCCTTGAATTTACTTGATGGGGATTTTCTGTATACGTGAAGCAAATTATTAGGTTCGATGCATATTTAATGATACGAAAGGATTGATTCGAGCCGCAAAAACCCACATGTGTGGGCCCCAATGGGCATTAGATTATAGGCGAAAATAGACAATTTATTCTAAAGGGGGAGTGTATAATAAAATTTTACGATAAAACTAAATTCCATAATTCTCAAAAGCACTTGTAATAGAAATGTCTACTAATTCCTATGTTATGAGAGGATAAAAGTGTTAAATTTTACTGACTTTAAGGAAGGTCCACCAAATTATAAAAAAAAAATCTAATGAGATTTAAAAAAAATATATTTGTTTCGGATTTTGCGTATTTCTACCAACAATTACCAACGGCTTTCGAAGAAATAGGTCCACTAATGATCTCATGGCTCATCTCACCGCATCGCTTTGGAGAAAGTAAAATTATTGCACTTAATATTTAAAAAGCATTTGATAGGGTTTGGCATCAAACTCTCTTATCGAAAATGTGTGCTTTCGGTTTTCATTAATCCCTGCTTCATTGGATTAGTAATTACCTTCCGGATCATTCAATACAAGTAGTATTAGATAGATTCAAGTCTGAAAACTTCTAAAACACAATGAAATGATTCTGAAACACAATTTGTAAAGATTCATGAAGTTCGGAAGTTCTTATAAATTATTCTTTCTAAAATAGAAGATGAAAAACGCTTATTTTAACAAAATATCAAAAACGAGAGTATGAATTTGTTTTCCTAGATTATAAGTCCAGGTCTCTTGTGGGTAAAACCAGTTTAATGCATTTTTCTATTACGGAAGTCATGCAATAAATCCATAGGAGATAAATCTTTTTCCGCCAGAGCCTCTCTGTCTCTAGATTATTAAAGTCAAAGAAATTAGCAATAATTACAATTAAGAACATTGCTCAAGCCTGAATGCTCGCATAAGTCATCAAACCTCATCAACAATACAAAATAATTACTCACCAGAATCACTCACTCATCTAATTACAGATAAAATAAGTGAAAAATTATATAGTTGAAATGAGATTTTTAATTAAAATTCAATTTCCACCTGTTGCGACTTTTTTGTTGTTGCTGCTTCTTATATAAAGACACAATGTTCTATAACTTTTAGCTAACCTTTTTAATCTCTATCTTAGTATTTATATGTTTTACCACATAATTCTGATTTTTTGTTGTTGTTTCTGTTGTTCATTATTTCAATTCGCGATTCAATGGAAGATACAAATCTTAAGCTGTTTCTATTGAAGTTGGTTGCTTACCTCAAATCGGTGCAATCGTTTGCAGTTTCCACCAAGTTAACCTTGTAGCCGCTCTTGCTCCACGACCGACGATGACGATGACGACGAAAGCGACGAGACGAAGAGCTATATGTTCAAGTTCAAAACCATCAGCATCGGCAGTGGCAGCGACGACGGCTTAGCAGCTTGGCCGCTATTTGAGGTGCATTATTTCCTTTAACAAATGAAATAGCTTTCTGTTGTTTTTGTTGTTGTTTAGTTTGTTTGCTTGCTTCTTCCATTGCCGCTACGAGTTGTTGTTGTTTTTATAACACTTGTCTCGTCTTTGCTTATAGAGCAATTGTTGCGGACCCTCTTCTATTTATAATAGTCTACAATGGGAGTCTTGAAAAGTCAAGCATCTGAACTGAGCTCAACTGAGCCAAGCCAAGCCTAGAGAAGCCAAGCCGAGCCGAGCTGAGTCAAGTTTTGAGCTGAGTAATCAGCAAGAATGACCTGGCACGATTTTTATTAAGTATTATCTTTCTTTTATGAAATCGATGCACCACGAAATCAACTTCTAACTTCTGATTGAGGGTTGCTTGACAAACAAAAAAATATTAGAAGTAGGGGGCTAAAGGGGAAGGAACTGAGTTAAGTAGAGTACATAGAGTTGGGCGCTTTCGGAAGAAATACAAAGGCGTATCTGTTAGATACGCGAAAATCCCAAAAACGATGATCATGACTCTCGAGACTTGCTGCAACAGCTATATGAGTATTATGCATTGGCTTTTGATTATGCAGCAGAAAGATGCAGCAGCAGCTGCTGCTGAAGTTATTGCTGGGTAATAATGTCGTTAATACACTGTGACTCGGTGGATTGGACCATATTAAATATAAAAACAAAACAAAATATTTATGTTTGTATCAAATGTGATATTGTTTAAAAATAATAGGCTTTATTAACAACTTGTGGATGAGTTCTTTATTCTACTTTGAAATTTGTAATGTAAGCTTTAACAAGGCAGAAATAGAGTCGAAGTGTGATTCTTAGATGAAAGATTGAAGTTTAAAACGTCCGATTTACCTCAAAATTTTCTGAGTGATAAAGACTCCAGGAAATTATTGGAGCCAAATTGGTTTTCTTAAAGCTTGAAACAAAATTAAACTCTATATTCAGTGTAAGATGATGGCGTTTTGACAAAGATTTAATATATGGCTTCAAAAGTATTAATTTGCCAATTCTCAAAAACACAAAACTTTAAATGGACCACCTTTAGCCAAAATAAACGAAAACATACTTCCTTTAAGGATTATTTTGCTATGAACTCAAATCTTCTTTAAAGTTATTCCTATAACATCAGGTTAATAAAATATGCCCCTTTAAAAATACTTAAGCTAACCAAAAGTAGTACCCGTAGCATGATGGTTAGTGCGTTGGACTGTCATTCGAGAGGTCTTGGGTTCGATCTCTGCCTATGCCATCTAAAGTTTCTTTCACGGGTACTGTCTGTTGCGAGGAATTGACAAATTCTTCAAGAGTAATTCTTGTCATGAAAAGTGCTTTCTCAAATTTGCCGTTCGGATTCGGCTTAAAACTGTAGGTCCCTTTCATTCCACAGGAATGGTTGAGAGTTGTCAGTTACTGGCCCTAGTTCTAAAACGGACCGTTGCGCCACCCAATCTATTATTTATTTAAGCAAAAGCGGGCTTCTTAAATCTAAGTTGAAACAAAACATAATCTTTAGTAATAAATTGTATGATGATTTTTCAAAGTGCAAGTTTGTGTCTTCTTAAAACAGTTTAAGCCATTTCAGTATCTTACTTAGTTTTTGGAAGTTCTTATGAATTATGTTCATTTGACTATACCAAGTTTTGTACGAACGTTGAGTTAAATGCATTTGTAAATTTAAAAAAATAAGTTTTGGAGACAGACGACTTTTTCTATTAAAATCCGATTTTGCATAAATGGTTCAGCGTTTCTTAGGCAGGTTAAATCCAACAACTAAATATTTTCCGAAAATTTAATAAAATAGACTAGAAAATGCAATTTTTTTAACCAAGAACACAACCTTGTCGACCAGATTAAACCTTGAATCTTGTAACACTGGTAGACGGTCAAACGCAACCGCCGCTGCGCCGTTCAACATACTTTTCACCCATATTTTAAAAGCACCTAATCAAGTGAGATGCTATGTTTTCACGTCTATGATGTTGATGATGATGGCCAAAGAGTACAGAGTCTCGATTTTATAGAGACGTGATCGATGGCAGTTCAATCCAGATAATTGTTAATTTTTCGTTCATGGTCTCCTTTTATTAAATTCAATGCAACTTACAGCTCATAGCATATCAGGGACAGGCCAGTAATATTTATAGTTCTTGATTTTTCTTTGACAAAGAAAAGACAACAACAACACAAATTATTGGTAACTTCATTGTGCTTGTGCATCCACATTATAATCGATGTATCGAATCTAGATCTTTTTGGCGGACAGTTTTTGTAAAATATTTTTGATTTTTATTTTATTTTAGTTATGTCAGAATGTTTACGTTTTGATAGATTGATAGGGCATGTTGTTATTTTTAATGATATTGCATTTTGATGGAAGGGATTTTTTTTCTTACAACCAACTTATTGGAAGTTTTCATTGTCAAGGGATTGAAGCGACTTATGATGATGTTGATAAATGGGTTTATGGTTATACTATAAGTCAATGTTAATAAATTATGGTCAGGGTGATGGTCTTGAGAGAGACTTTTTTTTTGCATAAACCAAAGATTAAACAAATACAAACAAAAAATTAAAATTAAGTTGAAAGTAAGCTTGTTATGGTTATGGTTTAGGTTTTTGCAAATAATATTGTGTTTGAGTCTTGAGTAAAAAAAAATTGTTTTAAATAAGTTGCCTTGAAAGTTGACAAGTTAATCGTCTATTTATTTATCTTTACTGTTGGAAGAAAGATTTAACTGATTTAATTAAAAATGTATGAAAAAGTATCGAACCTAGCAAACTCGAAGAATAAATTTAACTGTCAGTATAATCAACATGAGAAGTCGAAGAGCTGAAAGTAAATTTTTAGTGTGAAAGTTGATACTAAGGTTGGAGTTAGTCTTAGTAAGGGTGGTAATAGAGACGTTTGTCTTCTAGCATGTAGCCTTTCTGAGTAAAAGTGAGTGCATCAGAAGAAAAACTTTTCCGAACATTGAAATAGTCAGGAAAACCATTTCAAATACATTGTATCTTGATGCCTCTGGTTTCTTGGTGTTCGTAAGCGCATCTGCCCGGCAGAGGTCGCCGAAAAAGTGTTTTTTTACGTTTTTAGACTTTTGGCAAGCCCACTTAAAATTAGCCATAGCCAGAAGCTAACAGATGTGTATACGCCGCATTCTCCTGACAGACGCGAATAAAATGGCAAATCTTAAAATAACTGACCAAGACGAAAAAGCTTTATCCGAACCAAAAGATTTTGGATACCAGAGTAATCCAATACAGAGACCGATAAAAATCGTGAATTTTCAAAATTTTAGATTTACAGCCCTATTATGGCTAAAAACTATCAATTATTTGATAACTGATAACTTCTATCAATTTATTGATAATTTGGTATTATGAGTATCAAATGATAATTTTTAACCCATTGTGAATACTATGTGAATATACGATTGTGAATAGGTTTCGTTTGGTGTTTGACGTTTGTCATTTGCGTTGAGTTCTTGTGTTTTAGTCTAAAAATAATATCGACGGCCGTAATACCGAGTTTATCAATAAATAGATTCACAATAGATCTTTTACTTACTTCCTTAGTTAAGGTGGCGCTACAGTCCTGTGTGAACTAGGGCCTCCCCCAACAAACTTCTTTTAGTTCAATATTTATCAAAAATATTGATTCATTAATTTTGTTGATAATTATCAACTATTATCAAATATCGTGTTGATATTTGATAACCTTAATATGGCTGTTATACGAGTTTGTTAACAGAAATGTAATAACTCCAATAAAATTTAACAAAAAGCATCAAGAGTCGAAATGGTGCTAAACTGTTAACAACAGCTATTTAATTTAAGAGTGTTATTGTTGTAGTTTTCGATGACAACTTATTGTAAAGTAAACTAATTTAAGGATGTTTGATGACAAAAATTAAATTTTAACTATAGCAGAAGCTAAGACCTATCTAAACTATAAAACATCGCTATAAAAGTCCCGAGAATTTCAAAATATTTTATTACTGGTTTTTTATCTAAACACACTTTTTAAATTATACATATGTATGTACATAAGTCAAAAAGAATTTCACTCCTAATAATGACGGACGTTTGAATTATTTTCAAAGATAATCTCGAAAACGCAGTTTTGGCGACATTATGAAACTATTTAATCAGTGTTAAGAACATAAATAAAAAGGTATAAATAGTTACCAGCTTATTCCGAGATAAAGCATTTATTCTGAAAAAAAAATAATAGAGGAAATTTCAATCATAAATGGAGTCCTATGGTTTATAGCTATTTAAATAAGGTGGCGCAACAACCCGGAGAGAGTCAGGGTCAATTCCTCAAAAGCGGCAGTACACGTTAAAAAAGCTTTTGTGTCATAGGCAGGGATTAAACACAACACCTCTGGCATGATAATACATGGGTACTACAACCTTGTATCAAGCTATTATTGTTTGAATCTCAAACGTGATACTAATAATGGTTAGTGCATAGCAATGTCATGCTAGAGGTCTTGATTTCAATCCCTGCTTGTGTCACATAAAGATTATTTCACAGGTACTGCCTCTAGTGGGGAATTGACAAATCCTCAAGGAGTAATTCTTGTCATGAAGATTGCTTTCTCAAATTAACCGTTCGGATTCATCGTAAATCTATAGGTCCAATCTATTATTAGCAACAGTTCTCGCACTCAGGAATTGTTGAGAGTTGTAAGTCAATGGTTGAGAGTTGTAAGTCACTTGGCTCTAGTTCTCAACGGACTGTTGCACAGGATCAACCACTAAATCACGGAGCACTATTGGTGTTTGAAATGGTCCTTATAATTAGTTTGTCTTCAAAACAAAAAACAAGCATTTCTTAACTACTTCCACAAAAGTTTATGTTAGCTTAAGAAAAATGTATTATTAATGTGCCTATCATAATTCATGTGCCATGTTAATATAATTAATGTCTCAATTAAAGCCCTTTTCTCTGACTACATTATAGTTCCTCAATCATAGGAGTAATCTAACAAAGCACACACCTGTATAAAACAAGCAACTTGTTAAATCAATTTGATGATATCCCAAAAATAACTTCATTCCCATGAAGTTCTTCACACGAAGTCGTATGTGTGTCTATACAAATGTACATACATATTTCTCATCTCAAGTGCATATAATCAAATGTTGTTAAGAGCGTGTATCATTAGAGTTATCTTGTCTCAGATTTATGTTCACATGATCACAAGATAAACGTGCTAAAGAATCAAAAGTTAATGGGGAGTTAACTAACTAACTAACTAACCATCTCTAGCTTGCCTACAAACTGACGAATAAAAAATTCATTATTGTATACAAATTATGAATAAAGACACAAAAATATTCTTCTTCTTGCATACCAAACCCATATAGCAAATGCAAATGCATCAAAAAGTCCTATCATCTCCAACGGATTTTGCTTAAATTGAATTAACTAGCTTTTCAAATTGTAAATGGCTCATAAATCTTCTTCTTCTTCTTTTTCTTAACACCATCACTAATTCACAAGAAGTGAGATTTGGTAATGATTACCAAGCAAAACACGGATGTAATGAAACAAAAAAATACAACATAGATTTTAATGATTTTACAACTTTTTTTTATATATGATAAAAAGACAAACTAAAAATAACCCCGGTGTACTTAGACTTGAGCACCACCATAAAATAATAACACGATAAATTATTATGCCCACAACAACTTCTTCTTCGTCATCATGGAATATCTTCCAAGTATATTCTCAAGATGTTGGGGGTTTTGGTCTTCATTTTTCTTTTTATTTTCATGAATTAACTGCAAGTGGCCAAAATTAATGCACTTCATGAAATTTCACTTTGAAGTCAAAGCCAAAGTTAGAGAGAAGTGAAATGTTTTCTTTAATTTACACTCTGTCGTAAAATAGACACACATAAATTATTTTTAATTTTATTATTTTGATGTTTTCGTTGCGGTATAATCTTACAAAACATGAAGTAATTTAATGCTATGGTTGTGGCAGGGGAATGAGGTATGTATATAGTGGGAGTTTTGGAGTGAAGAAAATTTAAAGCCTCCCCGCTGCGCCATCTGGAAAATTACTATGTCACAACATTTGCATTTAAGCAAAAATGTGTACCGACACTGAGGCCATATGGCAGTAGAGTTAAAGCTCGTTGCATGCGGAAGGAAATAATAAAAACAGGATAGCGGATTGATTTGTGATTACACGGATTTTTTAAAATTCAAACAAATATATTTCCTACACATTAACAATTTTAGTATTTTATTTTAAATATTCTGTTTAAATATTCTGTTTTATTTCTAAATTATTGTTAAGCTAAGCACAATGTTGTCCCAAATTACCTGAAACTGAAAACAGACAATTTTTCATGGAAAGGTATTCGGATATTGCCAACTCCTTGACAGCCAATATCTGAAATACTGAGAGATCTGACAATACTGATTTTTTTACCAATCGTAAGTTTCTTGGAACCACAAAATGAAAACAGTCATCTTGTGCCTTAAAAGCTACGCAACGTGCAAAGTAGTGAAAGCATGGAATGATAAGCCTTATCGATTAAATAATTCGCCAATACCAAACTGTACTGAATCAACATTACTGTCATGGCAACAATTATGATCTTGTAAGTGTAATCAATACTAGTAAATATCAACTACAACTGTTTATCTATGCTGCAATATTAGATTTTTTACAGCGAACATTTTACCGTTTTTAAGGTTAATTTAATAATGTGTCGAATGTGTTATCCAGCCTTATATAACTGTTCCATTTAGTCTTTTTCTTACTTAAAATGTGACTCCAAAATTACTCTATCACGTAAAGTATTTGAATTATTTGTTTTTAAATTAAAAAAAACAACGTGAATAATTCTTTGAGGCTGTCTGTTTCTTACTATTTTTTTAATAAAACTTCTTGTACCTAGAAGACATGTCTTGTACTTTGCAAAATTATTATACAGTTGATTGTTGTTTTCAACATTTTTAAAGGGTCATATTTTAGGAACCTTTTAATGTAGACAAAATTTTAAAGCCAGACTTAAATTAAGAGTTACTAAATAGTTTAAAAAATTATTGTTTTATTTGAGTGACAGAAAAAAATATAATCTTGTCAACCAGTGATTTCGTTAAATAACCAACCAAAATCGATCTACACTATATCCAAAAACTATGAAGGTATGTAAAATAGAATCGCATTTTCATATCATGAATTATGCATATGTACATACAGTATGTATTTCGATATGTTTATATTTTGATAAAGAAAAGATAGAACTTCTTCGAAGGACTTACATCCCTAAATTTGGCAGCCATACAACATCAAATATTAAAAGAACGTCTCTTGAATTCTGTTCATTGATGACGATACTTAGCCATGAAGTGTTTATGAAACTTTTGTTGACATCTTGTTTTTTTTAATGACACTTCATCTCCATGTCTGGCCTCAACTTAACTCCAAGCCAAATATTTCGTCATTATGTCAATAACATGCCAATTAAAATACCATTTTTTATTTTTGCTAAGTGTATGTTGTTTCTGGTAAGACACAGAATACTGTATGGGTCGTAATACTGTATTTAAAATACGGTCTGTCAAATTTTGAATGAATAATATTCCTTAAAAAAAAAAAAAAACTAAAAATCCTCTACGAAAAAATCCTGGATTTCAAAATCTTGCACATAGCTTTTGGAAAAAATCGTATTGGTAATTTAAAAAAAACACACTCATTTTCATCAAAAACACGGTTTTTCTGTTTTTACTTGCTTAACAGCGGTTTGGTATTCAAAATTTAGAATACTTTTTTAAATATACAGTACCGTATTAATTTTTCGCAAATCGTACTACAGCAAAATATTTAAAGATAGTAACATGTATCAATATTTTTCAGTGAACTGAATTTTTTTGTGATCCTTAATGTGACTTTTTTCAAGAACATATCAATATTTTGCTTTTTTCTTTACACTTTAAAACACTTTTTAAGGGAAACAGTATTTTGTGAAAAGAAATTCGGGTATTTAGTATTACAAACAAAACTTTGTTCATTGAGTCTTTTTGTTGTAGATAATTCTAAGCTTACAGTGTTTTTAAATAAAGAATTACAGAATTATAGTATTATGATCCAGCAGTATCGTAAAATATGAAGTATTCAGAATACTGAAAAACAGTGTTTCGATCCTTTCCCTTTGGGTTAATGTGAAATTTTATTTTACAATGTTTTTTATAAATTAACAGTCCTACATCTAAATTTAAGAATAATTGAGAGTTAAAGAAAATAAAACAATGACATCTAAAAAATTATTTACCTTTGATTGTTAAACTGACTGTTTGAATTCTTCTAGGCAAGATTAGGACTATATATGATAAGCTCATAAAATTCCGACCTAAACAGCATTAAGGGGGTTTAAAAAACCGCGTGGAATTTAATGCTTCGAAACCCCAATGCTGTTTTAAATCGTCAAAGCGAGATATCCTCACCTTACGATTAATCATGTATTGCACTTGCATCGACGAGACTGAACATCTCAATATTCCCGGTATGTGTATCACCATCTACTTCTTTTGGAACGATCACATACTCGATGACGCCAGAAATGCCTCAAGATGATTGAGTTTTCTAAGGAAATGCAAGATTTGTTCCCTTTCTGATCTGGCTGGTATCTAAGAAACTTTTATACGTCCAAAGCTTGATTATAACTCTCATATCTGGGGTGGTACTCCTGCAACTTACTTAAGCCTCTTTGACAGCATTGAACGTTGCGCATTTAAATTAATCGGTGATAACACCATCATAGGATCATTAAGGTTGCTTGGACTTCGTCGTAAAGTTTCTTGTCTGACATTTTTTTACCGTTATTTTAACGATTTTGCTCAAGAGAATTAGCTATCTGGATTCCTCCCCTTATACATTTCAACCGTAACACTTGCGCTTCTAGGAATACGCATCAGTATACCCTCGAGCCCAACTTGGGTCTTACTGTCAAGTAGAGAGATTGGTACTTTAGCCGTACTACACGAATGGAATGTCTTGCTACACTGTTTTTCCCAGCCATTGCAATATTCAGGAATTCAAAACCAATGTGCAACGACCCGACACCTCTTTTAAACTCTCTCTCCCTTTTCTAATGCTCAAACTGTGTCTACATAATAAGGGTAGTAAAATCCCCTTGAGTGTGCCTTTATTATAAAAAAATCTAAAAAGATCATGAACCTGCGTCTTACTTTAGAACAGAAGTTGATGTCAAATTAATTCCAAAATGCAGATTCTCCAGTCTCGAGTTTTGGGGGATGTTAACAAATTCTTTATTACTCTTTTGCAGGACATTACCAAGTATAAGATTGTTTCGTCGTTTTTTTGTTGGATTCAATTTCAATAGATTTTGTTTTGATTTCGTAAATATTATGATGTTTTTTTTTATTGGAGCGATGTTAAATTTTTCTATTAAGTGTGTTTTTTTATTTAATTTTTTCTTGAATTTTATTTCCTAAGATTGTCTTCTTCTAGTTGAATCTATTTGTTTTCCTTGAGTTTTGTTCAAAGCAATGATTTCAGTATATCAACTAAGATGATTGTGTAATTATGCAATTTATTCTTCTTAAACTTTTGTGAATTGATTATTATATTTTCTTTATCAATTTTTCTATAAGGCAGATTTAAAAGCCGTTTGGTTTTAGTTACAACTTGTAAAATATCGTTTCTTTTTTGAAAAATTAATATTAACAACCCTTATATATCAATTTTCTTTATTATATTGTCCACGGTTTTGCTGATACAAATATAGATTACTTTATAAAATGTGTCCAAAGTCTCGTCTTAGTGCTTTGTATCTGAATATTTTGTTTAGTAGAACTTGATAAGATGATCTTTGATAATTGCTAGTTAAATTTATAGTCACAAAATTGATTATATTTGTATGTTATATTTGCTTAGTCCCTGAATTGTCCTTATTTATAACTCCTCTTGTAGCTCTTAATTAATAGTAACTCCACCACTGGTTACATTTTATATCGACAAATATGATGTTGATAGAGACTTTTTGAATACGTACAAAATCCATCAAGATTAACTACTGTTTTGAAAAAGTAATTCTCACATATTTCCGAAGTATTGAACAATAAAATTCGTATTTAGTTTTTAAACATAAACAACATCCTAATGTATTCAATTTAAATTTATTTAAACTGTAACTATAAATCGAATTTATCTTTTCTATAAGTTTAAACCTATCACTTCAAAAATCTTAATGGAAAAAAATAATAAAATTTATCGGTGCTATAATAAAAAAGACTTAAATAATTTACTTTCAAATACTTTTATCACTCATATGTATCTCCCTCTTAATTATTGCACTCAATTTGTCATACACAAAAATAAAACTAATAAAATCATTTTGTTAATTTTCATTTCAGGTGAGTACCTATCTACATATCGACACCAAAATGACGACCATAAAATAGTAATGACAATAATTTAAAAAAAAGGAAAATATCCGTACTTTAAAATTATTATATTATTCAATTGATTGCCGCCAAAATGCCCAAAATCAGCTGACAGCTAATAAATAATTTAAACCGCAATTACATTGCTCTATACCGAAAAACCAAAAAAGAGTAAGTGAATTAAAAATCATAAATGCATCGAATATATTTTTCTCTCTTGATCGAACCGACACACGAAGACCGCTCCAACGACGACGATCGATGGCAACGCGGTGGCGGCGGAATGGTGGCGGCGACGCGACGTAAAACCGACACCGACACTGGAGTATATGTATAAGCTTGTTAAATTGGCTTAAACGTTACACTCTTAAGTATAAATGATTCGTGTTAACAAGTTGGTTCACAAAAAAGCCACACATTAAATTATTGTGGACACCGAATCCGCCCACAGGTGATTGCATTTACGATTCTTCTTAATTACCCCACAAAGAAAAACGTTTATTTTTTGTAATTTACCCTATAAATTCCCCCTAAAGGAATACATAATAATGTGAGCGATGGATTAATGTGTCTTTCCTGTTGAATATGTCAAGATCTGGATCAAGCTTAGAGCACTTTAACGTCACCGTCAACAGCGACATCTATGCGAGTAGATATACTATATCCTATCCTATCTAACCCACATGTGTAGGTATAATTACGATAGGAAACGGTGCTATATATGAAAAAGCGGGTTTTTTTAGCAAAAAGAAGCAAACATAAATTCGAAGCTATGTTACTCCCAAGCTCTAAAGTGGGGTTATAATTTCCATTTCGGCATTCATAAATTTAGCAATAAATCAGTCAATGTAGCCAATTAAAATTTCTTTTGAAGTTGCAGTTGGGTTTTTAAGATTTTCAAGCGACAGAGACTACCACGTCAACAGAAGCGGCCAATGGGAGTACTCTAGATGTCAGCCATTTCGGTCATATTTATTAGTTTGGGTTTCATTTTGTTTTTTCAATTTTTTCGATTTTTTAATTATGCACAAAACCACTACCACTTATTTTATATATTTTGTTGTTGGTGTATATTTTCTATTATACACAAGAGTGGTATAATGTTGCGACAGAATTTTAAAATTTATTCCATGACAATCTGAACTGAACCCCGGGTTTCTAACTAAGATGTTAAGTTGTAGATTATCGAATGTACGAGTACACAGACGGTTATACATTTTTCTTCATTTTTTCAGTTTTTGGACCGAAAGACATGCGTATCGGGTATCGAAAGAGTTTTGGTGTTTTTGTTTTTTGTTTGATAAATGTTGAAACGTGAATAAGATAAGTTTTTGTTTTGTTTTTGTAATTTTTAAATAGTTGTTAGAGGTTTGAGAGTTCCACATAAATTACTTGAGGTCAAATGTGGGGTTAGGTCAGATGAAATTTGTTGATGTGGGTTGGATTTAAGCTTTTTGATTCGTTGTGTGTGTCGTGTGAAACAAATTGGTTATACTCGTATAGAGATTGGTTAAGAGGTGGAAAGATAAAATTGAGAGAAAACATTGAGGGGGGAATTGATAGAAAAATATTAAAAATAATTGAAATTGGGTTGAAAACTATTCACGCAGTCGTTTTTTTGTAGTCGCAGACTGCGTGGCGGAATACTGGCTTTTTGGGGGTATTATGACTGCACGATATCGAAGGATCAGGTGCATGGATATAAATTTTATGATTTATATTTAAGATAAGAAAGTTTGGCATAAACAAGAGTCAATCTTTTTTAAATGAAAGTTTTTTTTTCGAGGTGGTTAGGCAGATTGTCATCCAGATTTTAAAACTAAAACAGCAAACTATACTTAATTTATAGTGTTCGCGTAAGTGTTGAACGAATTGAAATAATTGAATAAAATGTTGAGAGGCGGACTATTGTTTGTTTTTTACCACCTTGTGAGAAGTGCTTGATTCCTTTATAATACCTACAATCTACAAGAAATTCAAGCTTCTATTTGCCCACTTACTTTCCATTTTGATTGCTTTTACGAATATATGAATTTACTCTAATAATAACGTTAACAACAAAACTAAAATAACATTCAATCCTCTATCTCAATTAAAATTGCAAACAATCAACCAATGTATGAAATATCTAACACAACCAATCGTTTGATTTTTTCTTTATTTTTCTTTTAAATAAATAAATGAAAAAATCCAAATTAAAATTAAGATGATTCTACAGAGAGACAAAAAGTAGACAAAAATAAACTCACGAATTTCGACTTTGTTTCCTCGTGAATTTATTTATTTTATTTATTATAGTCTGATGCTCTGCTTGTTCTGTTGCAAGGTGCTGCTGAAAATCGTATGGGTGGCACGCTGATATCATGATAGTTGATGGTAACTAAATTTTCCAATGAGTTTAATAGTTGCAACTAAACTAACGGCAGCATGATCAGCCCAGCAGTCAGTGAGCGCATCCTATATATTCCAGGTTTGTTGCTCAGCTCTTTCGTTTTTTTTTGTTAACTTTCCTGTCGATTTTCTGTACAAGGTTCTGTTGCTTGCTGTATAGATTTCTCTCAATTTGTTTTTGGCATGAGCTTTAACGCTTTGAAAAAATATATATATATACATACGTTGAATACAAGTGCACGAAAATAAAGTCGATAGGTTTATACGATAGAGCGAATAGATCATGATTATAGGTAAAGCATACCTACCTTCCTCACATGTTTGTTGGTTTCTATAACAAACATAGAGATGTGTAAGGTGAATCTTTGTTTTTTTGTTGTTGTTATTTTAAACTAAGCTAGAGTGCAAAAAATAGAAATGTTTACTTTGATTAAAACGATAAGAAGTAAATTAGATGGAAGCGCAAACTAGTAAACGATGGTTACTTGTTAAAATTGTTTTGAGTTAAGAACGAATTTTCATTTCTTTTTTAACCGATAAAATAAAATAAGGAGCCAAATAACGAATTCCTTTGTTGCTATAAGAAAGTCTTTTTTTAAATATTTCGAGATCATGATTTTACTCGGTAAGATTTTGGCAGTTTTAAAGAAGAAATAAGTAATTTAACGTTAATTAACAGTAGAAGAAAAAATGTATTTGTTTAAACAAAGAACAGTGGTGCAGTAAGCTGACATTGAACTTTAAGAAAACACAAATACAAACATAATATTTCATATACGTAGGCTTTGCATATCTCTTCATTTTTATGAACATACATCTACAATTTTTGAATCAGCTTCTCTTATAAAGTACAGGGTTATCACATAAATAAAAACCTTTTAAAAGATTTGTTTTTATGATTTTTCTTTTTATTATAAATTTTGAAAATTGACGTTATGTGTGATGTACTTCATCATTTAAATAACCACCACACGAATTGTTGCAAGCATCGATTCTGTTGAGGTAATTTTAGACCACTTTTTGACACATGAGCGTTATCTCAGCCATAACTTGACGAATGTTGGTTTTTAAGTGGTCAAGAGTTAAAGGTTTACCTGCATTGACATGGTCTCTCACGTAGCCCCACAAAAAAAAGTCCAGCGATGTCAAATCGCACGATCTTGATGGCCAGTTTACGAGAAATTACCCGACTAGAAAATGTCTCTTGCAATTGAGCCATATTCGCTCGAATTGTGTGGCATGTGGAACCGTCTTGTTAAAACCAAATATAGTTCAAGTCGTATTCTTTAATAATATCAGTTATCATGTAACCATAACGCTCCGAAATGACGTTGACAGTCGTAGGGTCCAATCACACCTCCCAACCAAAGAGCGCGCACGAAACAGTGACTTTTTGTGGAAGTAAGCGCCTCTCTTCAATGACTTGAGGATTCTTATAACCCAAAATACGACAATTTTGTATATTAACTTACCCACCGATTGTGAAATGTGCTTCGTCGCTTAAGAAAATTTTGTTCCAAAAATCGCGGCAACCGTATGTTGTTTAAACACCCCTTCGACATAACCACGACGTTGTGAATAGTCAGCTGGCCTTTATATGGATGATTTTGACATTTGTTTGCGTTGTGCGATAGTTAAGCAATTCATTTTCGTCAATGTCACACTTTCAACTGAAAAAATAAATTGGTTGAACAACTTAGTTTGAGAGATATCGAATCCCAGATCTATACTTTTGATACTGCAAAGTGGATAACCCGTTAAAGGCTTAGAACACTCACATTTATTTCTTTTATTATCTTACTGATTCAAATAAGTACGGCTTAAGAATAAAAATGTCTAAAGTTAAATAGCAATAAAATACTTCTCACGACATTACCTTGATTAAGTTAAGTAATCAAGCCTTGATGTCTCAATAATCCTAATCAATTCACCTACTCAAAACTTTTTGAACCAGTTCAATTACATTGTATGTTATTTTTCTGAAAACAAAAAATAATACAATAACAAAAAATAACGTACCACACCATAAGTGTTTGCATTGCAACTTCCAATGATCAGCAAAAGAATTTCATAATTCTCTCATTAATCATCCTTCGGCGGCACTTTTTATCCAGCCAACTCGATGACTTACTACGATGGAGCGGCGGCTACGACAACGACGAAGCTAACTTTACATTTCCATGAATACCACACTCCGCTTATAAAGATACCTGCACTGGCAGAATAAGAAAAAAAAATAACCAAAGCAATTAAATTGCCTCGAGATTATTATTGTCATATTTATCACAGACACGCTGTCTCTCAATTAATCAAACCTTAATTCATTTCAAAAAGAAAAGAAAAACATAAGCATCACAGCGGTACTCCATATAATATGGCTTTAAGCTACATATAGTTTATGTGTCCCGCATATCACGTGCTACCTTATAGAATATTGTTCACTGCTGGGGAGTTATGCTTTTGTATAGCAGATGAATGTAGGAAGATGAAGAACTAGATCAAATTACTGGGGCGCACATACAAATATATATATAAAGCCATCACCATTGTCCATCGTCATCGTGATTTTTTCGATATTAGATACATACAAGTCTTGACATTGCGGTTCGATAATGCAGAAGCATTTTTTCTGACTTTTGATTTACAGCCTGTCACTGTGGTATCGCCCCCATCCATGTTCCCATGGCAGTGGATGTGTGCAACATGGACAGAAGTCTCCCTCCTCGGGTGAGTTCCTTTTTGAGATGTCCCGCTGTGGCTTGGCGGACTTTAGTGAATGGCAATGGCATCGACGACGACGACGGTTTTGCGGCGGTGGCGGCGGCGATGTCCTAGGCAGATTGCTTAAACGCACGCGTACTCTACTTCCACACTTGTCTATCTTTTCCCCGGTTTCTTTCGATTCAATATCAACATCACATCATCATCATCGTTATAACTATCGTATTTTATCGTCCGCTGATCCAGCACACACCGTTCGAAACGCCCACTGACCTTTTATGCCTTCGGCACCATCCTCGATCATCCGAAGCGGTGGTGACGCGACGGTGCGACACGGCGCAGTTTTGAAGCTGAAGATGATGGTCTATACGCACGCGGACGTGTGGTGTTGCAGAAAAAAACCGATTAATGGATTGGTGGGTGTGGTGTCTGGAATATCGTACTACTTCTCTTTCGGTTGACTATGACGACGATGGCTTTTAAAGTGTCGTCGTTGTTTGATATGATGGAGGTGGTAGCGGCAATGACGGTGGCTCTGGCGGTATATTGCTGGTTGCAATCATAATGGCAAAGGCAAAAGCAAAATCTGATGCGTAGGGGGTTTTAAAAGAATTCAATACGCGTACGTAATTGCGTTTTGCCTTGTGGTCTTTTGATGAAAAAACTTGACAACATGAAGTGAAGATGTTAAGGAAGATATGTCGTTAGCTTCGTAATTTTTTTTTGCATTTGGTCTTTATCTTATTGGAGGTAACTGTCAAGTGCATTGAAATTATGTCGTTTTACTGATATGGAACGGTAAATTGATTGCTGACTTAATTTGCCATATATATACAAAATAATTCTTCATAAGGAAAAATCAGATTAATAGCGATGAGACAAGGAAATGGTTTTTGAAGAAAAAAGCCTTAGGAACCAAAACAATTTAAAGACCTCATTTTCTACTTTCCGCATATCGATATAATGACATTTAAGACATACTGTTATGCCACCCAAGCATTTTGTTACCATTTTATAATTATCAAAATATGTGCAACTCCTCCTTAATTCAGCTTCTATAATTGCCATATAATGTACCACACCTCGTTTAAAATATGTCAAAGCATAAATTGAACTTCAAACGAAAAATGTCAACAATTTTCAAGCTATACAACTTTGTTTCTCTGTTTTTATTTTTTCTTCATCATAGAAGCAACGCCTTACTTAAACTTATCTTCCCATTGTCACAATCATTTCCAGGAAATCATGAGCTGCCATAGACATACTCAATCGGTGTATATTGTTTTTATTTAGAAATGTCAAAGTTGTTTGACATCGAAAAAATGTCGAACACGACTGCAAACAGGTGCTTGTCAGCAAGACGAAAAAAAAACCATTTAACATCCAGAGAGGCCACGCCAAACAGAACAATGTTTTCTGTTTTCTTCTTTTTTTCAACCATATAAATTGTTGTTCGAGTTCGATGAGAAAACGAAAGAGTTGAACAGAAAACTTTCTGTGTGAGAATATATAAGAGGCATAGTAGCGCACGCGTCTTAATTGCCATTTGATGAACTGAACTTAACTGAAACGTGAACGGATTAACACAACGTACAATACATACAGATATAAAATCAAACAATGGGATGTGATGATGCCATTTCAAATTCCAAAAAATCTATAACAACTATACAACGACTTGAACTACAAGTTAAGATGACAACGAAACAGGAAGTTCAATTTCTGATTAGAACAACCTTTTGTTAATCTTTGCGGATAGAAATGTTGCAACTGCAACCGATGATGGTGCTCCACCCGATATTGTATTACGACGTGTACTGCTTTCGATATTGACGTGATGCATACTTTGGTGGCAGAAAGGAAAAGGGTTACCATGATGACATTTGTATTTTCATTTCTATAATAATCAACAAATGAAACGAGAAGTCAAAGAAAACCATAAGAACGAATTGAAAATGAGAACGCAGAATTTAAAACAAAAGCATTCCATAGTATTTCAAAAAGTAGGTATAAGAGATTAAGAAATGTGTAAAACCTTCATAATCATAAAATGTCTCTACAAATTGAGAAACTTCAACAATGTTCCAGAAGCTAATTCCAGAAGTCAAAATCTATTCAACATGTAATTTCTAAGATTTCATATATTTTACATTAATGCAAGACATTTTTAAGACTTCAAAACTCATTGGACTTGAAAAACTCATAACTCAAAACTTTTTTGATTTTTCATCATTTTATTGCTTTAATTATCATTTTGAAGAGAGATACAATTGTGTGGTGACGAATCAACAAAGTCAAATGTGAATAAAGAAAAAACAGAAGATTTGAAAATGTCAGAGGACTTTCATAATATTTAAAAAAAAAAACTACTTTGAAATATTATCTCAAATGTGTTACTTTAGGCAGGTCTATAACACTGACAAAGAAAATATTGTTTTCAAAGGCTTCTAACTCTATATGCCCTATGAGCCTTTTAAAAATCCTTGACGTTGATTGCTCAAAAAACAAATCAATTTGTCAAAAACGAATTCAGTTCAATGGCAACTCTATACGCTGAAAATAACGAACGTCATCGTAACCCGGGGGCAATGTGAACGGGTTTTTTGTTTGTTTCTAGACTAGATCAACTTTGGAAATCAGCCATAATGTTCCTTAAGAAGACAAAGACCGCCGCCGCCGCCGCTGAGCTTATATTGCCGGTCGAACATTGGCGACGACTATGACGACAATGCGGCAGCTAAAACGACAACGACGACATTTCGACGACTACGATGACAACGACGAGTGTTAGACCGCACGACATTTAACATTGTCATTGTATAAAGTGGCAGCGCAGCGCTGCGACGCGACGCACGGTGGCATGGAATCAGCAGCGCATGGAACAAGCCTTCAGAAGAAGAATAAAAGACACAGAAGTATAGTTAAAGGACTTTTGATGGTGCGACCGGCTGGCCGACCGCGGAGGTGGCGGTACTACATGAAAATTGAAGAAAACTGTACCAAAATGGCGGCATATAAAGCTATGAAGAAAACACCGAATACCGAATAGCGATAAAGACGGTTTTAGCTTAAAATATAGCTCAGATTTTAAGGTGCCGCTGCAAGACGCTCACGGAGCAGCTCACTGAGTCTTCTACATATCCATATACCTAGTCATGTGAATGTGAAGACCCCATTGTCGGTGCTTTCAATCAATCGATAAAGATCGTCATGCACTTGGGCTGGTGGTTGCTGCAAAGTTGTCGATTACCCAAAGATTAAAGGTCTGTCTGTTTGTCTTCTAGATGATGTGAAACTCAATTATTTTTTTAGTTGTTGTAGTTGTTGTCTTGCTTCACTTGTTGTAATTGTTGAAAAGAGACGCATTTTCACATATGTACTTATGTATAATGTTGGAAAGACAACTACAAAGTGCGGTATACTCAGTCATATTAACTCTCAGTCATCATTATCGTCGTTGTTGTTGCTGTCAAAGTCGTTGTCAGTCTTGCCTTCGTCTTCGTCGTCGTCGTTGTTGTCTACATGTCGGTCTTTGCAGGG
The DNA here is from genome assembly GCF_945859685.1 of Eupeodes corollae. Taxonomy (NCBI): domain Eukaryota; kingdom Metazoa; phylum Arthropoda; class Insecta; order Diptera; family Syrphidae; genus Eupeodes; species Eupeodes corollae. The sequence goes on along the minus strand of NC_079147.1, from coordinate 207,680,505 downwards.
TGATGAATCGGAGGCGATGATGATCTCGTGTATTATGATGACAGTGATTTTGTACCCCTCACAAATGATGATGATGACAAGCTATCTATATCTATAGCTTGCGACTTTGTGATGGGATAACATCGATGAAGTTCGAAAGAGATCCGCTCCGCATCCACAAAGTCACTATATCTAGATACGAGTCGAGTGTATTCGGTTGATAGTGATCTACTTGCATTTGTAATTGACGTTGTAATTGGTAACAAAATGATAATTGTTGGCATTTGCTTTGCTGCGGTTGACATTTTGAGGGATGAGGTTGTGTGATTATGAAATCGTGTGTTTCTCTTTTACTGAGAAAATGAAAAAATATAGATCAATCATAAATATTAACTTGCTTTTCCGTTGCTTTGTTGGTATACGAGTTTATGGATGTTTGTATTGCGAAAGGTGTTAAAGATTTTTAAGAGACTTAAGATTTGATCAATTTAAATAAATTGATTATTTTGTTTATGGAAATTTAAACGATTATTTGTCAAACTATAGTTTAATTTTCTCAAGAAATTCTAGGTTACTTCTAAAAGGAAAAACTTTTGAGTTACGATAAAAAACACAAGCTTGGAGCGCAAGAAGGCTTTCGCTTTTTAAATCTTGCTTCATAACTCATCAGAATGTTGTCAATATGTTGATTCAAACAATTCAACTGGAGAATTGTTGACACACAAACATACTTTAAATAACTATAAGTCTATAACCCAAAATTAAGTTTAAAAGTTTTAAGTATTTAAAGCCGCTAGAAAAGTTTAGTTTTGGGATAGCTCATGGGATTTAAATATTAAAATTCAGTGTTGGATTTTACATTAAGTGAGATTTTATCCACTTGGGATCAAGGATCTTTTCCGATACGAATAATGGCTACGTCCCGTAAATCGTACGAATAAAAAATGAAACAGTTTCGATATTTCGGCTTCAAAGATTAAGGTTCGTTGACTTTTTTAAATTTTTGGTTGCAAATTCCTGTTTAAAATTTCATTGAAATTTTGATTTGAAAGTTTTTTATTTGAGTATTATTTTCTTCGCAATTTTGAACACATTATGTATTTAAATTTAAAATTTGGTAGTACCCGTAGAATTATTCCAAAAGTAATTCTTGTCATAAAAAAGTGCTCTCTAAAATTAGCCGTTCGTATTCGGCAAATAAACTGTAGGTCCCCTACATCTGTGCAATTACTCGCACACAGGAATGGTTGAGAGATGAAAGTCACTAGGTCCTGGTTCTATGGACTGTTGAAAATTATTAGGTATTTAATTTTCTGATTCGGGAATACTTTTGGCTTGATGGTTTGTGCATATGACTGTCATAGTAAATGTTTTGGTTTCATTCCTGCCTGAGCCAAATTAAGGTTATTCTCAAAAGTTTTTTCTCAAATAAACCTTTCAATTTTGTAGTAGAACGACCCTTAGACAAAATTACAAAAATAAAACAACGTTTGAGTGATTGGCAAGTCATCCCCGATATAAACCTTAACTGGTTTACATACTTGAAATGTTTTGTTCTATAGATTGAGTTGCAAGTTAGATTATTTCGTTATTAACTGAACAATTTATATCTATTCCAAAATAGTTTTCGAGAGTTTATTGATTTCAAATGTAAATACAATTCACAAATAGTTGTTTTTTTCTGTAACTATAGTGTAGTTTATGTTTTATAATGCAGAAAAAACCTAGGAACTTCAAATCGATACCGATCATTTCTTTATCGATTTTTAAGCCGCATTTGACAGCATCTATAGGGAAGAGCTCTACATAGCAATGTCTAGTTTTTGCATCCCTGTCACACTTATCTGTTAGTGAAGAATGACGATGGAGAATGCTCTATCAAGGCCGGAAAAGATCTCACCGAGGCATTTGATGTCAAAAAAGGTTTTAGTCAAGCCGATGCACTGTCATGAAACTTCTTCAACATCGTTCTGAAAAGAATTGTGAAAACTCAACCGCCAACACTAGAGGCAAAATCTTCCAAAAGTCCATCCAATTACTCGGATACGCAGGTGATATTGACATAATTAGAAGATCAAAGCATGATGTCAGTGGAGCGTTTTCGAGCATTGCGAAGAATATGGGTTAAGTGGTAGTTGAGGACTTTGTTTACCTAGGCATCGCTATAAGCTCAGACAACAACACCAACTCTTGCAAATCGCTGCTTCTTTGGACTTAGAAGGCAATTGAGTAGTAAAATCCTTTATCGAGTATCTTAAATCACCATCTATTAGACACTTATCATCCCGGTTCTCATTTATGGCGCTGAGGCCTGGACCCTGTCAAAGAAAGATGAGAGCGTCTGAGAATGCTTCGATAGAAAAAATCTTCGGGGTTTTTTTGTCCCGTATGCTTAGATGGAGAATGGAGGAAAAGTTATAACGACAAACTGTACGGGCTGTACAGCGACACTGACCTAGTTGACAGAATTGAAGTCCAACAACTTAGATGGCTAAGTCATGTAGAGCAAATGGACATCAACACTCCAGCCCCGAAGGTCTTCAAATCCTATCCCGAAGGACGGCGGCGCAGTAGAGGAAGACCGCGACTCAGGTGGCGCAACGCATATGGGTGGAGACCTCAATAAACTTAGCGTGTGAAACTAGAGACAGTTAGCTAGGGCACGAGCTGGCTGGAGACGCATGTTGGTTGAGGCCCAGGTGTGCCCCGGATTGTAGCTCCACCTTAAGTAAGCAAGTAAATAAATGAGTTTCTTACACCAAATTAAACTAAGCATACTCTACAGTTCCAAACTGATTTTGATTCGTTTTTTTCTCTTGAGGGATCTTAAAGTCAACCAGCTTGTTGTATCCAGGTACAACTTCTTGCTTTGTCAATATCCAATTGGTGGATAAATGGTGGCACAAATTTAAATTTAATTACTTATTACCTCCAATTGCGTTGCGTACAAGTTTCGAAACATAGACAAAAATAAAAAAAAAAAACTATGTTTCCTGTGTAAATACTAGTAGATAGTGTGTACAAGTATGTATATATGAATCAATATATCTCCTTGATGGTAAGTAAGTGCAGTGATCATAATCAACATTCCATCTTTATAAATGAATACTTCTTTGACAAGTCTTGCTTCGCAATATCATTGTGAGAGCTTATGCGCGAGTGTTTTCAACATCAACAACAGAAAACTCATATTGCTGTTTTAAGTAGGTATAGCCAGACTTGTGACTTGTGTGACAGCTCATAAATCTAAATGACATGTAATCGTCAAAACTGAAGAAATACACAGAAGGAACTAGATTCTCAAATAAAAGACAGAAATAAAAACATAAATAAATTAAAGTTACAAAAAAAAATTGGTAAAAACTTTAAACTTAAATCCATAAGAAGAACTTGTTATTGTAGATATGTAGTCAAGTACCTATGTACATATTTATGTGTACCTATGCCTATTCCACATCAACATTAAGATGACATTTTATTTACACCATTAATTAAGACTCGAATGACAATAATTGAATGCCTCTCAATGGGTGTGCTCAATCAACAACAACACAACAACCGGTGTGATGATGGCTTGAAAGGCGTTAGAGTTACCATAAAAATGAAGACAAAAAACAAAAACAACAAAACTTTTCTGTAAGCAATAAAGCAAGAATTAAAACTGGGCTAAAGCATAACACTGAGTTGCAGATAATTGCTTTAATAGGTAATAATGGATTTTTTAAACGTTATGTTTCCTTTGAAAGTCAAAAAAGTTTCTACGACTTAAAATTCAAAAATAAACTTAAATAGAGGAATAAAAAGGTAAATGTCCTTAACTTCAGACCACTTTTCATATTTTTCATTTTTTTAATTGTTTTTTAATAACAATACTGAAAAGTTTGTGTTGTTTTATTGCAATTGAAGACTTTCTCAATGTCCAATCGAGTAACATCATCTTTAGTTTTTTTAGTTTAACACAGAAAAGAGTTGTAAATTAGTATACAGGTCCTGGTATACTGAATTGAAGTATTGCTCCACCAAAATGTTTTTACTTACCCACACATTATCAACTTTTAAACTCACTTCCAATAAGTAAGTTAATTAAATACTTTTTATGTGCTGCTTTTTGCTTTAATTTCTCTGTCTCTATAAATTAACCGAGCAAAATTGATTTAGCTCTCATTTTCCAGATGCCAGTTTCTTCAGGAACAAAACAAAAACACATCTCACAACGTCTTTTATATAGCCTCAATGGTCAATGCACTTTTTCCATGGACTAATAGATAAAAGCACATGCAACAAAAACAAATTTCCTTATTGTTGATGGTGATGATGGTTGCATAAAAATCTTGTTTTTAGCATAAGAAGCAATACAAAAAAATCAAATCAAACATCGGTTTTTCTTCAATCTGTTTTTGTTGTTGTTGTTATGGTTTTGTGAGCTATACAATGAAACAAAAAACTATATACTCCAACAAGTGGCACGTGAATTCTCTTTGATGCAGTAGTCGTCAGTAGCTACAAAGCCAAACCATTCGGTGGCAAGAAATTAACAAAAACACAAAAAAAATAACGAATAAAAAGCTATAAAGTGAGACCATTATACTCAACTGTTAACTGTTGGTACTTTATAATTACAATAATTGCTTAATAAATGCACAACATTAAATTGAGAATGTCGTGTTAAAATTGTTTTTTGTTTCTTATCTAATTGGTATAAATTAATATAAACATCTATTTGAGGGCTAAATAACTGCGATATTATGATGAATGTAGTTGATAAAGAAAATTGAAAGGTTTAGTCGTGATTTAATGAAATAAAAATAAAATAAAAAACAAAACAAATTTATCATGTCTGATGAACTGATAAATCATTGCAAAAACAAAAAAGAAGAAAAAAAAGAGATAAACATTATGAATGCAACATTTATCTTATTTGTGCATAATTGCCTTTTTTTAATTTGATGTTTACTTTGTGTAGAGACAGTCACGCCCATGTATTGTTTGTCGATAGTCAAAGTTGATTATTATGAATTTTTATATAGTAATTTGAAATAGTTAATCCTTTAAGTGCTCATAAATTATCATTAAAATTAACTTTATCGATTTAAATAAATTTCTATAAAAATAAAAGGGGGCTGATGGCGATCGACACTTAAAACTTCTCATTATGGTGCATTTAAAGACTAGAACAATAATCCATAAGCCGTTTTCCCAACAATAAATTCCAAGCGTTACTCTAATTCAGTAGTTCTCGATAAATTCATATCAATATGTTTTTATAGTGCAATAATTGTATATAAAATTAAATTCACATCAATATTGAGTGGTTGTGATGTTTTTACAAGATTTTTATAAGCTTAAAACCAGTGGCTCAAAGTTGTACACGATTTAGTCAAAGCCATTTTAAGCATTTTACTTAACTAAATTTTAAACGAATTTAACATTTTCTATCTCTTAACATTTTTCTACAATTAAAATCACGAAATGGCCATACTTAAACTTTTAGAACTTTACTAAATCCATATGGCATCTGTGTTTATGCTCGGAAGAGTTTTTTTTTCTCAATTTACATACATTATGTTTTATTTTAAATTCAGACAATTTTTTGGAAGACGAAGATTTCGAAATATTTAAAGATTTGGATTTGTGCAGAAAAGTGCGATGTTTTAGATTTGACAAACTAACAATTTGGTTCTTGGTGGAAAACCAAAACTTTCTAATGAAACCCGAGGTGCAAATAAATAAATAAATTATGTGTCACATAATTCCGTTGGGAACTAGGGCCTAGTGACTTATGACTCTAAACCATTCCCGTGTGCGAGTAATGTTTTCAGGAATGGAGGGGACCTACAGTTTTAAGCCGAATCCGAACGGCTAATTTGAGAAAGACCTTTTCATGACAAGAATTACTCTTGGAGAATTTGTTAACTCCTCGCAAGAGGCAGTACTCGTGAAAAAAGCTTTAGATGGCACAGGCAGGGATCAAACACAAGACCTCTTGCATGACAGTCCAACGCACTAACCATCTTGCCATGGGTACAACGGTTCAATTATGTATAAAACAAAATATCGGTCAATGGCCGCAACCTTTTCGGCACACCTCCATCCGATAGTCCAAATTTTCAATAAAGCTCAGGCAAATTGAGGTTCTATTCCATTGATGTGCCGAATCATCTTCTCATTTAGTTCTTGAGTTGTTGTTGGCTTGAACGTGCACCTTTTCTTTCAAATAAGCCCAAAGAAATAAGTCCAGCGGTGTCAAATCATATTGGGTTGGCGGCCAATCGACATCGCTACCACGTGAGATAACATGGCCATTGAATTTGTTGTGCAAAGGAGCCATTGTTGCGTAAGCTGTGTGATAAGTGGCACCCTCCTGTTGAGACCACAAATCGTCCGCATTCACATCTTCCAATTCGAACCATAAAATATTTGTTATCATCTCTAGTTACAGCATTTACAGTGACTGCCAGACCGACCTCATTTCAGAAAAAATACGGCCCGATGATGCCAGCCTCATGCCACGGGCACTACAATGAATCTTAAAAGATCAGTGAATGGTAGGGTCCAGTCTTGAGTTAAAATTTCTAATGAAAAGATCCGTTGAAGTTTGTTTGCTTCGTTTGTTTACACGAACTTTCATTGTTTAGAAATACTTAGAAGTCCGTTTTTTAATTAAAAAAGAAATTAGGAAAATACATTTTAATGCCGCTACTGAATTGCTTAATATATAGATTTTGGTTTTAAAAAATTTAGACGACTATATTTATTTTTTCTGAAAATATTTTAAACGGAAAACAATTGTACATATTATATTTATAGCTCTTATATAAATAAAATGCATGAGTGGGTCGCACGAGTCTGTTTAGAAATAGAACCTACAGTTAAAGAATTAAAAATATACCTTCAAAATGATTTTGTCTTGAAAAATTTAAATGCTTAATGATTTCTTAAAAATAATTTTTTTTTTTTTGAAAATCGTTAGTGCAGATTTTTTAAATAATTTTGTGTATACAATTTTTTTCAGTTTTTATTCAAATAAATTTATACACTGCTGCCATTTAGAACATATTAACATACATTTTATGTTGAAGTTTCGTAAAAATATGTTGGCCTTTTTTCGAGATAACGAATTAAAAAAAAGCAATATTTTATAAATATACAAGAGCTTGTGCGGATAAAACATTATTGAAATCGATTCATAAATCCTTGAGGAAATATGAACACAAAATAACGGTTCCATGCGGGGATACCGTCTTAGCTCAAACACAAACAAAAAATGTAATACACAATATCATACGAATATATATAAATCCGTTTTTGACTTAATTTGAATTCTTAATTGTAGCCCAATAAATTTGAATGGAGATTACTATTATTTTTGATCTTAAGAAGAAAATGAAAAAACAAGCCTAACTCGAATTTGCTTAAAACCTATTCTCTAAAGTTTGAACTCAATCAGACAGAAACGGAATGTGGAGGGATACACTTTTTTCGACTTTTCTACCATCGTAATATTATGTTTGATAAAAATCTCGAAAACGTCAATTCAAAACGCCTTTTCAGACTGTAATATGTTTTTTAGTGGATCGTATATAAATCCAGCTCCACTAAATAGTTGTTAAATTTGTCTGCAATGATGTCACCTGTATGCGTTCCTCGATCGCATTTTAATACGATTGATGTTCGTTCAAAGGTTTTTGATACTCCGTGGCAAGTTAAGCTTAGCAAGGAAACACTTGAGCTGGGATTTGTCCAAAAAATCAGAAGTAAAAGACATGTAGTCATATTTTTCAACCAATTCTTTGACTTTAGCAGCAACTTTTCCGTACAGTTCATTGCAAATAAAATCAGTAAACAAGTTTCGTCCTCTAAAATTATATTTGGGTGCTAGTTCTTGTATAAAAGGGAGAAATCCAAGTCCGTCTACAAAGTTAAATGGTAAATTCTGAAACACTATCATTTCTCCAATAAGTTTGTCAATTTTATATCAGTTGCTGCTGCTAATATCCCATTTTTTCCCTTTTGCAAATATTCCTCTAACGAAAGATGTTTCTTTGCTTCTTTTAAAGGTGTTACAATTTTTTCTAAAAAGTAAAAAGATGGTTTTAAGAACATAACAAACAATTTTGTACGAAAAAAAAGGAACTAACAAGCTATTTCAGAATTTTATGTTTATAAAATAAATATCATACCTGCATCTTTTTTCTTTTTTTTAAAAAGATTTTCTTTGTTGGTGCCCTCAAATGAAAAAAACTCTTCTGGGTGCTTTGACTTCAAGTGGATTTTGTCTTACGACATATTTTAGATTCGGACTTGTCAGGATCATTTTTATTTAAATTAAAATAGATCCAGATGCTGCTTTTTGTTGGTGGGGGCATATATGTTCTGTATCTGTATCACTTTTTCACTTAATATATGCAAATAAACTGTGTCCTCTGGCCACTTGCAGAGCTTTTATATCCTCAAATCTGTGACAATTGCATATGGCTTGTTGTTGCTTTTGTCATCGCCTACTTGGGACCGAGATTTTTTAATTTAAAAAAATTAATGTTGCATGCGCAACAAATTCCGCATCAGTTTATGCGAATGCGGATAATCCGCAATTGCGGATGCGGATGAGAATATTCGAAACATCCCTAGTGCAGAGACAAATTTTGTTTCTAAATTAATACATTTCAAAGTTAAGTACCTCGAAAATGCAACAAACAGCTCATACAACGTGCTTGTAATCTCAATATTTGTTTCATACCTATTCTATTTATCAATACACTGGATCCTTGCTCAATTCAAACATTTTAAGACAAAAAGTTATTAAATTTGTGTATGTAATAACCTTAAGTCTCCACACAGATATAGGAACTAAGACCTCGTGTTGCTAGAATTTTGTGTAACAACTTAAAACTCAAATATATCAAACTTAAACACAAAAAAGTATTTTGGACTTACGATATTTTACATTACGTATTGGAATTTTTAAATATTTCGTCCGTCAGATAGTTAGTCCGATGATTAGTGGATCAATTTGTCTGTATTTATAAAGTCTCCTAACTCCTTTGTTGCTGTATATGTATTTTTGATAGACCCTTTTAATTTGTTAACAACAAAAGTATATGCATTTAAAAACTACAAATATTGCGTTAAAAATCATTCATGAAATTTTAATTCTCTCCAGAGCTTTTTAGATCCACAACTGCGTTAACTGTTTCAGGACAGAATTCAAACTTCATGTTGCCTACAACGGGTTATCCATTTTCGAAAATCTCGTAACTACCTCTTAACTATGGCACAACGCGATAGACCTTACTTCTTCGAAAACTACGATAGAACGACGGTCACCGTCAATTCCTTCTATTGAGGAATACAACTTTTAAAATATGTGGGTTCAACAAGAAGGTTCCACATGCTACACAATCCGAGTGAATACAGCTTTTATTGCAAGAGACATTTCCAGACAAACCTTTAACTCTTGAGCACTTAAAAACCAACGCTCGTCAAATTATGCCTGAGATACCACCCAATAGATGTTAAAAAGTGGTCAAAAACTACCTCAAAATCATCTAAATGATATAGAATATAATGTAAACGTTTGAAATTTGTACTAAAAAAGAAATGTCATGAAAAAAAGTCCTTATGTGTTTATTTACGTTTACTTTTAAAACTCCAAAGTGTGTAACCCTGTAAATTTCCTACAAAATGGTTCTTATGTTAATGTCCTTTCTTTAACTTCAAATAACTTAATAAACCATCTTACTAAGTGTTACGATTTCTTACAGTGTAAAAGGTGAATGAATGACAAGTTCCCTGACAAGATTAGTTAAGTTACATCAAAAGGCGTGTATTATTAGCCAGCTCTTTGATGCGAATACATAACAACTTTTGACGTGAAATATTTTTATATTATTTACCTGCAAGCTCTAGACGTGTTATTTTTTCTTTGATTCGATTAATATTATTATCAAACTCATTGTCGCCGCGGCTGGCGCAAATGTTGAGTTATTATTTTCTTTGCAGAATCTACACGTTTCTCACATAAACCTCCCTCCACCACTTTACTTATGCTATCCAACAGACGTCTATCATTTTTTATTTTGTATGGTTGGGTGGAGGCATATTTACTGTAGATATGAGGTATTGTTTTGTTGTTGTTACTTATGCCTTTTATATAACATGGTTAGTTACATTTACTCGCTTTTATAATGATAATTGTCTTAATTATATATCCATGGATATACCACAAATAATTTACATGTTTTATTTTTTTCTTGATAGGGGTTTGAAATTAGTGCCACAATATTATAATGACCGTAATTTTTGTTGGTTTCCAGTTTTTGTTTTTGTTGAGTGACATAAACTCAGGTGTGGACGGTTTTTGTAATTGATGATTGATATAAATTGAAATGGAAAAATTATTATAATCTCTAGAATATGAGCTTGACGAAGTTCTAACAAGGAATTTTCTAAGGAAGAAAAATTCAATTTTTTTAATTTGATTTTATTACAAAACAACTCTCGGCAACGACCTTCAATTGTTTTTCCCGCTTTGAAGTACAAACAAATTAGAGGTTTGTAGTAGGAGTCTGATATTATCTAAGTGTAGGTTATTGAATTATGTTTCCTAAGGCCTTTCCCATCCGGTCGCTATAGGGGAAACTTATGGCCCAGCAACTAACTGAGAATAAGTTTAAAATAAAAATTTCACACTCTGATCAACTTCGTTGGTATAAGAGACAACTTTGTTAAGTATTTTAAAAAGGTTTAAAATACCTTTGCAACTTTGACTTTATTCTAAATGTTATTATAAGCTCCTAAGAGTAATATTGTAAGACAAGAGAATTCTCAGAGTTTTAAGTAATGTTAAAGTTTAGATTTATAAGGTTTTCATCTAAGCAATTCTTCCAGCTTGATAAGATATCATGTGAAGCATTATCATTTCTTGATTAATTCAACTCGACATCCTATATGAAGACTTAACTTCCCCCATTTAAAATTAAAAAATGATGTTCCCTTTGGAACAAAAAAATGCATTGCAATTCACATTCGTCGCACTCAGAAAAAGATAATAATCAAAAGTGTTAATTTCAGCTGCAATTATTTTAATTAGTCAACATGTTTCATCTTTTTACCTTCTTTATACAAAAAAAGGGAAAAATGAAGAAGCCCCTTGTGCTTTTTCAACTAAGAAACAATTCATCATTTTGTGAGATCTTGAAATAAAGGTTAAAAGAAAATTGTTGAAGACAAAATAAAAGAAACCAAAACAAAACTGCAGTGAATGAGTCAACAAATCACTTTTATTTAAGTTCTTTGCATTTGTTTTAAATGATGAGAGATTTTTATTAATTTTTGTATTATTTGCGAACTCATTTAAGTTTCATAATTTAAGAAAAAACTTTTATGGTTGTTAATACTTAACTAGAGCTAAGGGCTTCATATTTGTAGTTAAACTTATACAATTACAAGACCATGTACATATTTGTTGCATCATATTTTGAAGTTAATCTGATGTAACAAGGTACGAGATGGATTTCAAAATGTTTCTTTCTACAGGATTATCTATTTTACAATTTCAAAAGTAAACGTAAAAAAATATATATAAAATATGTGGTATTTCTTTTATATTATTAAGTTTGAACATTGATATTGTTGCGAATTGTTGCAAGCACTGATTCATGAATGGTAAATTTTGACCACTTTTTGATAAATAATGGGCAATATTTCAGCCATAACTTGACTAATGTTGATTTTATTTGTTTAAGAGTTAGATATTTGTCTGCAATTCTGCATAAACACAAACTTTCGCATAGCCCCACAAATAAATTTCAGCGATGTTAAGTCGCATGATATTGGTGGCCAGTCGATATCGCCACAAGGAGAAATATCGCGGCCAGGAAATATTTCTTCCAATAAAGCCATATTCGCTTAAGTTGTGTGACATATGGTACCGGCTTGTTGTAACCAAATTTCTTCGCAGTAGTATTCTTCAATAGCAGGCAAAAAAGTCGGTTATCATGTGACCATAACGCTCCGAATCGACGTTGACAGTCATTTTCGAAAACGCAAGTTCCAATTACACTCCCAGAACAAAGAGCCCACCAAACAGGATGTAATGGATTATCATCAATTAATTGACGACTCTCAAAACCTTAAATATGAAAATTTAGTTTACAAATGTACCCACCAGGTGAGAAATGTGCTTCGTCGCTGAAGAAAATTTTGTTTGAAAAATCGCCGTCCACCGTTTGTTGTTCAAAGCACCCATTCGACGTATCGACGACGACGTTCTGACTTGTGACCAAAACTCGAAACTCAACACGAAATGATGCACAGGCCTTATAATATTTGTAACCAATAAAGTCTCTTTAAATTTCATCACAATTTTGGCACTTGCAATTGCGTATTTGGCCGATTGTGTTAACCATAATGTCCTCTTTAAGCACAATTTATGGCTGTTGCAGAATCACCATTCTTGTAGGAGGTTTTAAGAATTTGTATGCGTTGTGCGATAGTTAAGCGATCAACTTTCGTAAATTTCAGATTTTCAACTGAAAAAAAAAAATTGGTTTAACAATTTAGTTTGACATATCGCACCTCCGGTGCAATAATGACGTAAATGCAATTTTCTTAAATGTTCAGGAATCACGGATAAAGTTTGCTTGCTTATTGAAAATACTATATCGCCCTAAAATAGGCCTACAGAATCGACTTCAAGAGTCCTAAAAATAGCTGACTATTCAGTGAGTTAGAGTTCATATTATTACCTTTTATATTTTTCACCTGTTTCTTTTTTGAGCTTGTGTAGGGTTTGAACTATTGTGGAGCGCGAGGTATGGATATGTTATATGAAATATCAATACGTTTTTTGAGAGCGCTAACAATGACATTATGTGTGAAATATAACATCGGTTAAATGCCGCCTTGGCTTTGCTGATGGGTAGCACGCATTTGGAAGGTGCAAATTGACCGATAGCATTAAAAATGTTATCGTTAAGGGCAGCGGTGGTTTGAGTCTTATTCGCATGTATCTATAAAAAAGCCTAACAATAAAATCCTTAAAAAACGTCAAAACACACAAAACTAACGTCACCTTGGCTGGAGATAACCATGTCAAAAAAAAACAGCTCGATCAAAACATCGATTTTAGCACTTAGCTCCATTCTGTTGAAACCATACGTCTTGGTGATCATAACCTATAGCAATCAGCGGTGACGGTGATGGGCTACGCCAGCACCATTTTCAAAACAGAACGGACAGACCACGACAGTAACCTTATTCGTAAATTTCGCTAAGGATGATTTTTCGACCAAAATTGCAACTGCTCGAAAATCCAATAAGCGAAGACACGAAGCTGCAGTTCATGGATCAGTTTAATTTTGAGAGGGTGTAGGCGCCGGGTAAAATCTGCGCCAAGCCAAATATTGACTTGGATTCTGCAGCACCCTTTCACTGACAGCGGTAATGCTTTCGGCAGATTTTGTGCTTGGTTGAGGTACGGTTGTTGACTGATTCACGCATCTTTGCTACTAAAGAATACCCATTTTAAAAATAAAGTTTTATCATTTCTGCATGTTGCTTGATACTGTCACTTTTGACATGAGGAAAAAAAAATAATGTGGTTGTCACGAGCCGTTATAATCAAAGCTTCCCTATTCGGAATCCTTTTAGAAGAACAAATTACTCGAATACAATTTTTCTAAAGTTTACAATAGGATTAAAATTGCAATAATTTGTAAATTATTGTCTCTTTCCAGATGTTGAAACAAATTTTTGTATGTAATTCGAAAAGAAATAGCGTACTATTCGGGGAGCAATGGATTAACCAAAATTTATGAAACTATAAATAAATATCAAACTAATTTTAACTTTACTAAAAGTTGAATGCTAACACAATTACCAAAATCATTTTATAAGTTGATTCTTAAATCCTTCTAGCATTTTCCTAAATGAATCCTAATTTTGCTCCCTTTTATAACTTTTATAACTTAAAACAATTAACGAATCGGTCCCGCCACAGAACTTAATAGTATGGAACATATATGTATACTCTGATTGCTGCTCATCTTAATCGAATAGTCGTTAAATTTTTCACAATCTCCAAGATATAACTTGTCACATTCAAAATGAAAACCAAAGCAAAAATATAGTACCTTCCGGAAATGTCTCGAAAACTTCATAAAATTTTGCCTATTTCTATAATTGATGATATCATAAAATTTTACATAACCATTCAACTCTGAAGTGAACTACCTTTTGCCCGAATGCAGTTACACTGTACATTAAATTGAAGCTTTTATGATTTTGAAAACAAAAGGAACCAATACGGCACACATGTTGTGATAGCCAAAAAAATAAAAACAAACAGTCTTCGACCCCATCATAATATGATGCCATAACACAATCTACTCTAATGAGAGGAGTTTCCAAGGAAGTTCCCTGTGTCTATGTGGTGTATGGTGTGTCCATATCCATGTCCATTGTTCTGCATCACTTGAGATTGCGTCTCTCTACCAATGTAAGTCTACATAAAATACACAAAACAATTTTGCACGCTCCATTGAAGAAGAAATGATTTATCTATATTTTGCAGCTTCATCGAAGTCGTCATCCACATCCATATCCCCATTCAGTAGAATGCCAAACCCTTCTAAAACAAAAAGATTGGAAGAAAAAGACAAAGCCTCATGCACCTGTTTACATTTTCCAATTCGAGATAGCCAGCCAGCCCAATTGCAATGGCTTAGCTTAGCACATAACAAAGGTTATAAAAGTATAGTTATACCATTTAATCTAGTTCTTCCTGATGGTGTCTCCCTCTGGTTTGTGTTTACCTAAGCTGCTCTTCAAACAATTGAACATTGTAGCAAAAAATTAAAAGACTTTTTGCCTCCTATTTTTTAAGTCCGAGTATCTTCCGAAGAAAAGAAAAATCAGGTCTCTTGGGGCCGAAATAATAAATGTTAATCCATAAATCTTTAACCAGAGTATAAGCCTCCGCAGAAAGGATATGAAAGACTTGAGCAGAATTAGACCAGAGATAGACCAATGTTGAGCAGCGAAATGAAAGCGAAGAAACAAACAAACAAAAAAAACATTCCACTAGATGAAGAATAAATGTGCATAATTATACTTTCGGTTTGGCTTGGTTAAGATATGTTTTTTACTTTTAGCTGCTTAGAGCCCCTTGCGAGTATGTAAAGATCAACAAACCAAAGCCAAGAATAGGTTTGGGTTTAGGTCTGGTCGTATATAGCCAGAGCCACTTATGTGTACTTGACTTCTTCTTCTTCTGCCAGATTCTATTATTTATGGATGTGCCAAGCCAAACATCAGCAAGATCGAATTTCTTCAAGTCTGGTTTATATCTCTTATAGATATTGTCCGATATCTTTGGACGAGATTAAATCTGCACTTGGGATAAGATATTATCCGTTCGTCTATCCATCGTCGGCTTCGAAGACGATCGCGACGTTCTGCGGTCCTGCCCAGCCCTACCCTTGTGTGTTTGTCATAAACATAACATTTGGTTTGGATTTTAATTATACATGCCACCCATGTTGTGTGGTGGGGTTATGTATTTTTTCTATGCAACTTGTGGTAATTTTGCAAATACCTTGGTAGAGCGATTGCCAGCGGTAGTCAACAGAAGTTGCAACTTTAATTTGGTGCCGGCTACTGTTGCATTGGGAATTGACAATTTGACAGTAGTTCGACTACTTGAACTGAATTGATTTGTTACTTTGTAGCTTCTGGTCTCTATAAAAAGGCGGGGAGAACATTTCAGAGTCGATGTGGGATTTAACGTAGTAAAACTGAGTTGGTAGTTAGCATCAGAAGTGGGATGAATATTTTTGTTCTTGTATTAAATAACTGTAAAGTTGGATGAAGTTTTTGATTCTAATTTTTCAGGCGTGAATTTAAATATGATATAAATAAATATTTTAAAGCTTTAAAATTCGAGCTTTTTGTACAGGTTTACGTTTAAATGTCTGTCTTAAAATAAACTCCTTAGCTCCAGTTTTTAAAATGCATCAAGATCCGAGGTCGCATGGAATTCAAATTTTGTTTTTAATCTAACTGACTTAAATGTGTAAGCTAGGAAATTGGAGTGGATTGGAAGCATTGGCTTCTGTTCACTCTACGTGACCCAGCCTTCTATTATCTGCTTTTGTAATTGTTAATTCTTCTGCACCGTATAGTAGGACGGTCTTATATAGGGACACATTAATTCCTTGAGAGTAAGAGTAATTCTTCGTGTGATCTCACCGCTGATGATTTTTTTTCTACATTCATAGCGGACCTCTTGTAGACAAAGTTTTTAACTAGCTTAAAGTTACGTCTGTCGAATGTAACGTTTTAACTAAAACTGTTGGTTTTGTAGGCCCTTTCTTGATATGAGCAAGTATATTTTGTTTTGCCTTTGTCTTAATACTCACAAAAGCACCACTGACATCACGCTGAGTTTTTCCGAATTTGTCAATGTCATCAGCATATTGGACAAACTTCTAAGTGATAGTGCCTGGTGTTGACATGGAAGCCCTGCACTACTCTTTCAAGGAGGACCGATGTTTAAGAAATAACATGGCTACGCTTCAAAAATGAAAAAAAATTAACAAATAAGGTGTCAAAAGAAAGAGAACTTTCCGTAGGCTATGCGAATTTGATTTTAATTGGATAGACATTTTTAGCTTGTTGTTAAAAGTGTTTCTTTATAATGAATAAATTAAATAGTGGGAAAAAAGTGTTCGTATTAAGTGGTTTATGCATTTGAACGAACTAACTGAATACACAAACCAATTCTTTCGATAAGTTAGATTCCCGGTATTTTTCTTGGGATGAGTTCTTTCATACATTGCTAGAGGTCTAAGGATGAGCTTAACCAAGGGATGGTCGGGGTTATTGCAAGCACACCTTATACTAGAAACAAAAACGCATCCCAAGAAAAATGTAACACTTTTAATGCAAGAACAGTTTGAATCTCTTCATTTCCCATTTGGGTGTAGGGTTAATTCAATTGGCGATTTTTTGGTTTTCACAGCCAGAAATGCAAAAAACCGGAAATTTTAGACTAACAATTGAAAACGGTGCTTTTTACTCTATAAAAAAATTAGACCATCTACAGGAAGGGGACGCTAGTTATAATTATTTTTTTGTGACCATTGATTTATAAATTAAGTATAACCATTCGTAGGGAATAATCTACATCACTTGTAGACCATTGCATCATTTGTAGTTTTCTCGTAAATTTAAGATGATAGATACAATTTGTATCTTCTAAATAAAAATTTGACCTTAATCAGTTTAAATTAAATGTTTGTGTTTAATCGAAAAATGTTTCCTGTAAATCTCTGATTGGTATACATAAACCTGTGATTTGTCCCTGCCTTTTCATAAAGCTTTACTTTAGTTAGGTCGGCCATGTTATACAGGGTAGTTTAACATTTAAAAGGTACAACTAAAAATGGAACGAAACCAAACTTCAACAACACACTGACTTTCAAAATTATCTTAAATTTGTAGAAGGGGTAACCTTTTTGGGTATGAAGTTTGCAGTGAATTTACCACTTTTGTCTTTATTTTGCTGGCCATGGCTAACAATGCATACAATCCATTAAGTTCATGAAATTTGTCAAGCTGTCAAGGACATACATCCGCAAAGTAGGAATTGATATCATGGAAAACGTCATGAAAAGGATATGGTTCTGCAACCGTAACCGTGAAGATCAATTGGGTTAAAAAGTTTTGTACCGATAATTGCATTATTATTCTCTATACAATAGTATTTCGTTTCTTTTAAAAAATACTTGTTTCTCTATTATCAAAATAAAACCTCTTATAATATTTAATAAAAATAAATTTTAAAAATTCTACTTTAACCAGGGAAAAATGGAAAAAATATCTTCCTTACTAATCTCAGGTTAGTTTAGATATTTCTGGTCTAACATTTAAAATTAAATATTATAGATTTCTCCACTTTCTAAATCACATATGTACATTTTGAAAACAAACATAAAAATAATACTGATAAACTTCTCTGATAAAGCGAACTTATAAGTTGGATTTTTGACTTAATAAAAATAGCTATGATCGATCCGAGACCAACTGTGCACTGTAGTTCTTCTTAGTTCTATGATTTTTAATATTGTCAAAAAAAAAAAAGCATTACACGAGTTTTGATTTTGATAAAAGTATTCATTAAAAATATTGAAACTGTAAAGTGGAAAGTAAAAATCCTAGAAACCCGAGGTATGCTCTTTTATCGGTCAAGTAAAAGTTTGTATAAGACCAAAAAATATCATTTTCATTTGAAATTTTCTCTTTTGGCAGAAAATTCATTTAAATATCATTTATGAATGAAAACTAACAACAAAACGAACCAAATCCACCAAGAAAAAGCGAAACCAAATATGATGCAAGCATTATTTACAAATTAATTGTTGTTGCAACAAAAAGCACCTGTACTTTGGAGGTATAGAAAACTGCAACCATAAGAATGAAGAAAGAAAAACATTGAGTGGAATAATGATTTCATTTAATAATCGTTGGAGGAAGATTTTTTTTCATTGAAAATTCCGAAACATAATTAGAGCAGAAATTCTGACGTCGCTCGTCGTCGTCGTCGTCGTCATAGTTGTAGTTGCGAGTTGCAACAATAAGTCTGTATGCGCAACGGGTGCTTGTACCGCCACCGCAAAACTACGCCACCACCATTGCACTAACAGCACTTTAACGGCGGCAGTGTGGTGGTGATGGTATGAATTTCTCCTGACGCAGTGTTTTGTTGTACATTCATCGGTTTAACCGCCGTCACCGCTCCGCCATTTTTCTATATTTCCACCTGTTTTGGGCTTCAGCTTAGCATTACCGTCAGGGCATGACAGGTGCTGCACGGCCTGTCGTGTTAACAGAGCAACTCATCAATGAAGTGAGAGCACGAATTCAGCCCACCAGAAAGTCCATCGTCTTCTTCTTCGTCGGCGGCGTCACTCGCAGTCTTTTTTCTTATAACTTGGAATGGAAGTCCCAGTTTTGCCATCCAGTTCGCTAGATATGACTTGACTATGAGTCTTGAGTGGTAATATTTTGCTTATCCAACTAAAGCTGAGGTTGGTTGATCTCGAGAAATGCAACCAAAAGGTGGGTGGTTCGTCAGTTGCAGTTATATAGTCGGAGTCATAGTCGAAGGCAGTGCGCGGTATTCAGTTTCGGTGGCATGCGAGCGAGCATATTTTCATCTTTCAGGCTTCTATCTGGAGTCTTCCGTGACCGCGTGATATATTGCATTGCAATAGTCAAAACAAATAGCAGGCATAGTTACACACATAAAGTCAGCAGGTAGCAATCCAACAGTGTTAGCGTTGTAGGATGTATTTAACTTGAAAACCAAAACGAACGAATCATGAGCTCTGCAGAAGAAAAATGATTAAGAAATGCAACTTTATAACTTCTTTTTGCGTTTCGGTCGCACCTTCTTTGTCTAATGTCTCAAATACATTGTACTTGCTTTGCGGGTTAAGTTTGTGGTACAACCAAACATTTTTTGACTCTCAAATTGCATAGCAAAATGAAATTTATCTTCGAAATTCATCACTCAAAATGAAATTCGTCATGAAATTGGAGATGATTTGCTGCATGTGCAGGCTAATGGCTTCATGATGGTGATGGGAGATCAACAGCACGCAAATAGAGCTGGGGGCAAGTTTAGTTCAACTAAATTTATTAGACTTTTGATGAAATACAAAAATGTAACATTCTAAATTTCTCCCGGTTTAACGATCCGGTCAAAGCTTTATTCCTTGAAGTATAAAAGAAATATTTTCTTGACCGTCATAATATGTTATATATGTTTACATTTTAGGCGGTGTTCACATTGAACTCTTTTTTGAGGTGGCTCATTTAGACATTTGGTCGTTCTATCTTGTTCTCACTTAAATTTTGTAAGCAAAAGTTAAGGCCTCACTGACAAGTCTCTTTCTTGTCGTAAAATAGTAATGAGATGTCTAAAATGGTAAGTAATTTAAAATGAGTGTAATGTAAACATCGCTTTTGAACTAGTAGAACGTTCTTATCTTGATCTTGTCTACTAGCCAACAGTCCTTAAGCATACCTTTTCGAACAAATTCGTTTTTAATCTTATGAACTTAAAAATGTAAAACCTAAAACATCCTTTCTAGACTCTTGAAAAGAAAAGGCTCATGTCATTTAATCTCCATGCCGAGCTCTTAAGCAACAAAAAAAAAAACAGCAACAGTTATAACTTTTTTATTTTTACGACAAACCGTTAACTCATCACTCTCTTAAAAAATAAAATTGTAGTGTGTCCAAAGAATGTCCACTTGACTGCGCCTAGTAAAAAGACAAATAAAACATTTTTTGATTGATGACCATGACCGAGGTCTTCTTTTTCTATTAACCTTTCTTCCGGGTCTGTCAACAGACATGACATCTACATAGGAAAAATCTGCGTTCGTCAGTGAAAAATAAGAATAATTATTTTGTCATTGTGCGTGACAAACATTCTTCAGACCGTCAATTGAGGCGTCATTGTGGTGTATTGTGCGGCAATTACTTGTGACTTGAGAGTCGCGACTTCTGCAAGGTGGTTGTTCATATATGTTTAGAAGGTGGATACCATCTTTAACGACCATAGGCAGTACGACGACGGTATAGCCTGTTCGATGCGTCTGCGTCTGTTCAAAATGAATGTTTATGTTTGTTTAGTAAAAATACAAACAAAAAAGTCAACCTCTGACACCTACTAGACGACAATTATAATTAATGATAATGACATTGCGGTAACCGTGTAGTTGATGACACCTTAATCTTTGGAGTAAATATTTGACATGAAATGGATATTGGTTGAGATGTTAATGTCAGATCATAAAATCTTTCATTGAAACTAAAAAATGGTAGTAAATTGGCAGGTGATTTTGTTAATAAATCGTACATTTGTAAGTAGAGACTTCGCTCGGGAGGTTGATACGTTTAATGGTGACCAGCTCAAACATTAGTTCAAAACTAGCCAACTTTTCTGCTAGAAGATTCATTAGTAAAAGGACAACGCAAGGTGAAGTTCTATCCCCTCTTCCCGGGTGATAAATGATATCCTGTCTGCTCTGGAAGCGAAGGGAGTCAAAGTGATTACATATGCGGATGACGTTTCTAATGCCTTAGACAAAATAATACTTTGAGCTGATCGGTGTGAACTGGTTGTTAACCCACACAAAACTGAATTAGTGCTATTTTCGAGGGAATACACAATTTCATATGTCAACGCTTTCTATAATAAAGGAATCCATTTAAACTTAAAGTTCTTAGCTAATTACATTACATTACATTACATTTCACACTACTCTGCACATAAATGTGCAGAGTAGAGAACACAGCACCTTGAGCAACTAAGGCTATGTAAGGTGATAACAACACAAGACATTAATACAAGACAGAAGGACAGAAGAGAAAGAACAACAGAAAGAAAGAACACATGACAACAGCACGCGGTAGGTTTCGAGACGGTCCCCCATCTTTCTACTAACCACGCTCACTGATGCTTGATTTCGGTGATCGATGGGAACCGAAGCTTTTATCAGTGACTAGGCTGTTGCCTATCAGTTCTTAGCTAAGTACCTGAGTCTTATTGCAAATTTGAAACGCAATATACAAGATAGTGTCAATAAAGCTACTGTAGCTCTATTTTCTTACAAAAAAGCTGTCGGTAATAAATAGGGCTCACAACCCCAAACTACGCATTAATTATACAGCGTCGGCAATCCCACCGATATTAATGTTACGTGATGCAGCTTAGTAGATTGCTTTAGAAAAAAGTATAAACCGCGACAAACTAAATGCAGACCAACGTTCAGATTCAGAGCTTCATCGCAGTGTGTTAACAACAACATTGGACACTCTGGAGTTCCTAAGTTATTTGAATCCATTTGAAAGCACACAGACTACAAATTTAACCAACTGCAATTCCACAGAAACTTCCAGATTTCTATGCCTTTCAGATCCTGCTGGAAGGATAGACCATTCTTAGAAGACGAAGCAGTCTACTTTTACATCATGGATCAAAAACAAATAAAGGGGGATGGAGGTGTGTAAAGTACTGAAATTAAATCTCTTATTCCGCCTTCCCAATTATAGTAGCTTGTTACAGCCGGAACTTTTGGCGATAACAGAAGTCTTGTCCTGGCTAAGGAAAACGTGATATCAACATCTGATATCCGTATTTTCTCACATTCATAGTTAAGCCGTTATCAAATCTCGGGACTCTCTCTCTACAAAATCAATAAAGAACATTTAAAAAGTTATATAAGCATGGAGAGGCGTGCTTTTGAACAGCTTCTGTCTTAAATGACCCCAATAATCAATAAAATACTATAATGAAGCAACCAAAGTTCAACTATGGTTAGTTTTAAAGTTTTTACTAGCGAAAATATGAAGGTTTAAAATTCTTGACAGTTATTTTGCCGCAAAGAAAATTACCATAATGACGGTTTATAAATTTTATCCGCTTCAGACTTGCTTCATCATTTTGTGATAATTTAATCTGAAATAATTTATCTGTTTCACAGCTGCCTCACAGTCGGCATTTTGATAATTTTCTTTTAAATTGTTAACTAACCGGTAGTGTTCTCAATTTTTAATAATCCTGTTGCTATAGCCTGAACTCCACTTTCCAAAGAGCTCCCTAAATTCAGCCCAATATTTTTGTTCTTTTAAAAACAATCCACAAAATCAATGTGAACTCCAGAGCGGTTGCTTAGATTTTCATATACTCGTCACAATCTGCATAAGTTAACGAACCTGAGCAAATATCGAAATTACTTTGATTTTTACACAGTTAATTGTACAACCGCACAAACAACCCCATTCACCACACAAACAATCTGTACAAACTACAATTTGGCCGTTATTTTGTGGCATGGCCGCAGCCTTAGCTTATCCTAAAATCACTCATAACGCATGAAATAACTCTTCACACAAAAATATGAAATACCGGGAAACTAACGTATTTAAAGAAATGGTTTGTGCCATAGATAGTGTCTTTTAAATACAAAAACCATTTGTTCTTATAGTATGTTATTTTCCCAGTATTTGATGGTTTGCTTGCAAAAAAGTTAATTCTTCAACAAATTATACATTTTTAATTAATAAAAATGCAATTCGCATAGTCTACAGAAAATTCAATTTCTTTTCACACCTTTTTTGTTTGAATTCGTTCAGAGTAAGAACCGGAAGAAGAAAACGTACTAACAAAACATACATATATGTGATGATGATGATCCTTTTAAATGTTGCAGTTTTTTTTAAGATTAAATATCAAAATTAGATAATTGAGTTGGAAATATATAAAATTTAATTAACATACGACTTTGAACGAGTACAAAACCCATGAGTTTTATCGAAAATTGGTCTAAATTTTTGTCTAAGCTGTTAAGCTTTATTTTAGACAATAACGCCTCAAGATAAAACAAAACAAAGTAAAATGTCAAATTCTTCCCAGGACTTAACACGACACGACAACCGATGAAATAAAATATCCGTGTGTAAATGCTCAAAATTCTAAGCATTGAACAGATTTTTGTTGGCGTTTTTGTCAAATTACCAAAATCCATCGTTGTTTTCTCGTTTAGTACTTCTTTGTGAATAAGAACAAACAATTCAATTGGAATCTCATGTATCTGGACAAGAAATCCGCATGTAATTTAGTATCTTGATCATGACTATAGAGGTCTTTACAAAATCAAAATATACCATACAAACAAAATAATACAGAGATAGATAGGTTTATAGTATCCAATCAATCCACCTTACCCCAAAAGGGGTGCGGCCTTCTGCTGTAGT
Organism: Eupeodes corollae; assembly: GCF_945859685.1. Classification (NCBI taxonomy): domain Eukaryota; kingdom Metazoa; phylum Arthropoda; class Insecta; order Diptera; family Syrphidae; genus Eupeodes; species Eupeodes corollae. The sequence continues at coordinate 207,656,697 of NC_079147.1, read as the reverse complement.
TAGCTATTTTTTTTTCAACAAATTACCATCAAAGCGGATCTATTCGAGAAATCTATTCCGAAAAAATAACTAAAATGAACAGCTTTTAGCTAAATCAAAAACCGGTAAGTCACTATATCTAGCTAATAATATTCCATATCCAAATAGCTGTAATTTCTGACATTGGCGCACAATTTTGTTTCCTTTGTTCTGAAATTGGTAGAAGAAGTATTGGTCCAATACGACGACCGACGACGCCGACTACATAGTCCGCTTTGTATCTCGTTTGGAACCAAAAATAATAACAGTAATAAAAGCCGGCCATAACATAATAACGACCAAAATGCCCCACAATAAGAAATACATTCAACAAAAAAAAATAATAATCAAGGCCAACCCTACCCAATTGTTGTTGGTATTTATGCAGAGGGAGGCTGGATGGAGGGTGCTAGCGGTTGGTTGTAAAATACAATACTTGGTCGGACGGCATACGGCCTCAAGCCCACTGAAATCTCTCAGTTCAGCGCGCACTTTCTGTTGGATCTATTACTTTATTGTCTTCGGATGTCAGCGATAAAGATCGCCGACGAAAGAAACAATAAAAACCGCAACACAACGGCCTCCAAGGAAATACCCGCGGTCGGTACCTTACCTACCACTGTTACTACTACCTTTGTTCCTCCTTGCTTCTTCTTCATCTGGTTCTGGACCCGAAATGACTGAATCAGATCTGTGTTTCTTATTTTTACTTCTTCTATAAATAAAGAGATGAAATAACTTCTTCCATAGAGTTAAGGTTTGGCACGGGTCGAAATTTCTCCTCCTTTGAAAGTCATGTGATGCGAGTTCCGATGCGAGGAAAAGACAATGAAAACAAGAGTTTTCTTTTCAGCTCTATAGGTAGGTTAGTTAAAGTATAGGTACAATAAGACAAAGTTGGGCCATACCGCATCGCTGGGAGGACTGCAACTGAGACTGCAATTGCATAGAATATGGCGGTGGGTCGTAAACAAATTTCCAATGGTGCAATGTTGGACACATTGTTTTCAGAATTACAGTAGCCCGCGGGCTACTGTGTTTTATATCTCCCGAGATTTATGGTAAAATAAAGGTTCTTTCAAAGAGCTTCAATATTTCAATAACCTATATAACCTACATACACGATAGTAAATGTAGTGTTTCCAATTTTGTTTCCATTGAATTTGGATAAACATGGTGGAAATTTATGAAAGCTATGCGTGTAGGACTTTATATAAGGAGAGTCTTGATATATTTTTACAACAAAAAGACCCAAACATTTTTATCTTGTTTGGCAATGATGGTAGATTTGTGATAAAACTGATATTTATATTAAAGTAGACTTTTAGTCACATTTGTATTGGGACTTTGAGCGGAATTTCGTTTTGACACTTTTGGGAAGTGCACCGCGAAAAATCAGAAATTACATGAAGGTCTTCTGTTTTCTAACATTTTCCGAGGTAAGAAAGAAATACCTATTATTATTATAGGTAATTTTTAAGCTTTAACCGTCGAAAAAGTTCATTCATTTTGATCCAAGAGCTTAATAGCTTATTCTCTGGTTCAAATTTGTTTGGACGACTTTTTGTCTTTTTGACAACCAATATAAAAGGACAAATTTGTTGCTAGTTAAAATTAAAGGCTCAAGAACTTAAATTTGAAAAACGATTGTGACTGAAGCTTGAAAAATGGAGTGTTTATGTGTAGTTTTGTTTTGTTACTCTATGCAGTTTTTATGTAAAATGTTCAGTCCTAAACACTAATTAAAAAACTTAACACTAAGAAACATCTACACAGAAATATTTTTGTTTTTTGTATAAGCTAAGCAAAACCCTGACGTTTATTTATGGTTCAAATTAAACATCGGTTCTTTAAATTTAATAAACCTTTATAACTTAGAAGGCTTTCATTTACATATGATCAGAAGATCAACTTAAGTGTAATCCTGTAGTTCGTGAAGATTATTTTATCTGTGAGGCTCCATGTCCCAAAAATTGATCCCATGAAGAAGGTTCGTTACCACCATGATATCCAGATATTGTTTTCTCACAGGTTCTCATTTATCATCAAGGATAATGAGTAAAGCGGTTTAAATTAGTAAAGATGATTCATATGGAAACTAAAACTCCAACCATTTGATTCTTTGCAACAAGTTTATTTAATATTTTTTCTTTTTGTCCTATGTAAATTGATAGCAGAAAAGCCTTCCATCGAGCTCTTTCCTTTTCCCTCTCTTTGATTATCATCAAAGCGATTGTTAGTCGCCGTTGGCTGAATCAAATCTGTTAACAAGTTTTTCTTCCTTCTGCTTGTATGTTTACTGGTTAAATTATTTGTTACAGTACTGTTGTTGCTGGTCTCTTGGCTATGTTGTTGTTAATGGTTTGTCTTTTGCGCTTCCTGTGTGTCAACAAATCTGATGTAAAGTACTAGGTACCCGATGTTGTGTGTAGTGTATCCCCATTATCCTCCCATTTGATGTCGCTTAGGAACATCTTTCCATTATTTACTAGTTTTTCCTGGAGACTGGTGGATTTAGCTGAGCTGCTTGTTTTCCATTTTTTCTTTTGATTTAAGGTTAGCAAATTTATTTTCACCACCACTGATGAATAATCTTGGATTATTTGAAGCGACAGGAATGGTTGCCAGATGGGATACCCAATAAGCTTTGATTTGCTTTTCATTTGAAACAGCCGAGTGTTTTTAGCGAGGTGATTGACATTCATGAGAATCAAAAAGAACAAATATGTGTTTTCTATGAGTTGGATAATGTTGTTGAAAAAGATCAAAATTATGGGAATAAGTTGCAAGTTGAAAATTGTTTTTAGTGAAAACTGGAAGAAGAAGATGTCGCCACTCCTGGTTGGTGCCAAACCGACCACAACGACGAAGAGACGATTGCCCCTACCACTGTTTTTTTTTGTTTGTGATGACGATGATGATGTGATGCAGTTCGTTTTGTGTGCTTTGTGCAGCTGATGTTGCGGAATCTCTTTTTTAGTCCCCCATATCGCGTAACATAGACATACCGGTCTATATGGTTTCCAACTTCAATTTGTTGTTGTTGCTTTTATAGTTTTTTGTTGTCAGTAATTTATTAGATAGTGCTGCTGCACGCATAACGCATATACCCACTTGCCCCAACAAGACAACTTTATATAGTTTATGTGGTTTATGTCCTGCATTTGATCGCCAATTTATGCCTCTATACGCTCTTACGTACATATCTTTATGCACATAAATATACATGTAAATATGTAATGCATGTATCTATCGCCTTGATGTGTTTGGTCTTCTAAGTCATGCACGAGTAGATTGCTTCATTTCATTTTAATTACAATAACCACCACTGAGCGCAAAACGCGCACAGGTGAATATTTTTATTTTATTTTATTTTTTTATATTTATTTATTGGTGATTTATTAAAGATTTTATGCGCGTACAAATGGCGCTACCACTTCTCTCTGGTTGTTAAAAAACCGCCATCGGCAATCGCATTGCATTGAAATGACAACGATGATGTTGACGACGACGCACAGAGGACGGAGACGTCTCCACCGACGAATTTCTTGTCCAACACTCGAATGTGCGTCTGATGTTGATGATGCGACGGTTACCTATAGTGTTGTTTGCCATAGGCGCACACTCTTGAAAAGCTATTGACAGGTGACGTTTTGGATTTAGTGATGCGACGCGTAAATCGTATGCGTGAATCGCAATCGAACCCCTTGAAGTTGTGTGTTTTGTGATGATGATGATAGTGATGGCGATGGCGATGATGGTTTGCTTTGGCTGATGATGCGTGTAAGCTGCCATGGGGTCTTGACTTTTTTGACAAGCTGGACGACAACGACGAAGACAAGCCAAAAGATGACTACAATGACGAGCACAACAACGGCCTGGACAACGACGAAAGCTGAAAGACGAAGACGAAACGCACGATATGAAGAGTTGTTAAGAACACCTGAGAGCACTTGGTAATGTCTACTCAATCTATCGTCTCGGAATAATAAACCGTTTTGATTGAGAGGCTCTTTTTTTCCGTAATAGATTTTTCCACATAAAATTTGAAAAATTGAAATTTTTAGTGACGCGCCATGCCGCGCCACAGCAGCTGAAAGATGCAGTAAATTGATTTTAATATAATTATTATATAATTTTATGTGAATGTGCACATATAGTGAGAAAATTTGCTAAACATTTTTCATTAGTTTATTGCACAGTTTTTCCTGTTTTTTTTTTTTAATTTAGAATCTGTCGGAAAATCGTAGTGATAGAAAATATGCTGTGTAAATATGAAAGTTCCTACTTTTTAGAGAAGCTTTCTGCCACACACAAAAACTTCAAAACAAAGTCTTTCAAAAAAGTAAAAGTTCAAAGAAGTAAGAACAAAATATTGATCAGATGCAATGAAAGCGACGCAACGCATCAAAAACAGGACAAATTAAGAATACTTAAGATTTCTTTTGAACTTTCCAAACTCATTCTGTTCTCAAGTTCGTCAAGTATTTCATTTACAGTTTGCAAATTCCAAAAGTCTCCCACTATCAATTAATAATTTCTCTCATTACACTCACCTCATTTTCGCTTCACTGCCATTCCAATATTTATTTCCTTTGGAACTTGGCTTTTTCATCAATCTATTTGCTACACTAACAACTATACAACGGCACCAAAAAATTATAACAAAACGTTTAAATGTCTTCTTATCTGCACTATCGATTTAATTTCATGCACACTCGAGAAACCTCATGTAATCGTCACGTAATCGTTACTTAAAGTCGTCGTTAACGGCTGGTAGCGGCGCGGCACAACGGAGGTGATGGCGGCGGCGGTAACCCGTGTGACATAAAAGCATTAAACATCAGCATTTCAATTGCATGCAACACACAATTGTCCACAAAACAACACAAATCTTAGAGTAAGACAGAGGTATAGGTATATAAAAGCTCAAACTCGATTACCTTTCAAGTCATCAATTTTAGTGGGAATCAGACCATTCGACTCTCGAGCTGCTAAAGACACTGTATCATGATTTCAAATTAGCAATCTCTCAATTCTCGAAACGGATCTGCCCCAACAGCAGTATTCAGCAGCAGCAGACCCAACAGCAGCTGTTTAGTGTTTAGTCAGAGGCGCGCAACCTCAAAACGTGTCTTAAATGCTGAAACCGCACTGATGGTCGTCACAACCGCCGCGCTGCAGTTGTCGTCGCTGCCGTATCGTCACTCCCCTGGGCCACCCCGTCACACCAAGCCACCTCCTAACTGTGTGACACATTTTGTCCAATCTCATTTGCATATTATTATTATTGTTATTATTAGTTTAATCGGAGTAATGGAAATGGCACCTGGCTAGGTATGAAAAGGGAATTAGACATCAGCGCTGCAAGCTTCCTCGGCTTCTGGCTCCTTTCAGCCAGATCATGTCCAACGCCATACAGACGATTGGTTTTAATTAGTGTTCCCAGCATCATTGTTGTCGTTGTCGTCAACAATTCGAACCCCAAACCATCGAATGCACCATGGGCATGCTTGACAAACAACATCATAGCAAGTACACAAACCACCGCACATAAGACAATAGACCAAGTGACGCGTCGTTAAATACTCGACAGACAGATGAGAATTAGCGATGGAATCGAATTTGAAGCAGCCATGCCAACAATTATTATTGACAAGCGTGTGTTCTCTGAGCGAAGGCTGAGGTTGGGTCTTGCAAATGTCTAACTCTGGGCTCTCGAGGTTCTCTCCCCGTTGTTATAGCCAAAATATCACGTGGCTATATTTACCACCAGCTACAGCATCAGCTTCAGCACCGCCTCCGGCATCAGAGCAATACCAAGAGATCGTAATTAAAATTGACTTAAAGTGCTAGACAGTGTCACTCCCAGTTTGCCGTTGAACTGGGGGTCTAGCTAGAGGTTAGCCATGCGATGACTGTGCAGTGCGCTGCTGTGCGGAATGGTGCGGTGGCGGTATATTGCATTTAACTTCAACGTTGACAGTTGTTGTCGTCTTTTTGGCGTGGAGAGGTTGAATAGTTGTTGTTGGTTGGAGGTGGTTTCTTGCAACAGACGGAAAGAATCGTCGTCGTCGTTGTCGGTTGCTCATTCAACATAAAATCGAAATGTTGCTTTTGAATGGTTAACCAGGTTTTCCGTTTTTTGGGTTTTATTTTTTGGGTTTTTCAAATTTTAATTACACCGAATTTAAGCTGGGTGTGGTTTTTTGGTTATAGATTAGGTTTTTCTTTCAATTTTGCATTGGATTTAGTTCACGGGTTATACAAATTTTCACGAAGCAAAATTTTTAATGTTGGCCACAGCTTAATGTGGAAATCGTAAAACTTGCAAAATTTTAATTTTTCTGTCAAATTAACCAAAGGGATTTGGAAGGGGGTCTTCTTGAGTTGAATTAAAGTCTTTTGAATAGCAAACAAAACTACACACTTGATGAGAGTTTAATCACTTTGTTTAGCTTTTTAAAAGTTCTGAAAAAAGCTGTCTGAAATCAAATGATTTTTCAATAAGTTTTAATTGTATTATATATTTTGATTTTTTGTTTAAGCATTAAATACATTTTTTACAATGTGACTGAGGTCCCTGCGTTCACACTCCCCATAAAAACATTCCGTACGGTACATCCTTTGGTTTATAGCTCATACTTAGATCCCTCATAACGTAACAAAGAAAACTAGTCAACTAAAAAATTAAAAACTGCGAAACTAACTTATCAAAAGGAATGGTTTGTGTATTTGATGAGTTCGTTCAATTACACAAATGATTTCTTTTGATATATTATTTTCCCAGTATTTCATATTTCAATAACAATTTTTGATAAATTATAAAATTCTGCTCAAAAAACTACAATTTGCATATTCTAAGGAAAATTCTTTTCCTTTTTACACCTTATTTGTTAAAATTGGAGCCGAAAAAAGGAGACTTACTAAAATATAATATATAAGGATTTGTATACCTTCAGAAAATCATCGCTTTTCGTGTTTTTGTATAAAACTTATTCGTGCTTAAAATTTAAAAGGCTAAATCCCCAAAACAAAAGTAACATTTTTAAGAAACAAAAAAAATACCTCATTCGAATAACTTTACTCTGATTTCTTATGCAAATAATAAAAGTCTGATTTTTTCGAAAACTAAGATTGAAACCTCAGTTTTATCATTGCCCAAAGCAATTTCAATAAAAGCTAAACAAATAAACCAAATCTAAACAGATTCATCAAGCTTAATGCCAGCCAATTTATACGATTAAAATCAAAACCCCTCGCAGTCAGTCAGTCCATAGGTCTTATAAAACTCCTGGCATCAACACCTCAACAATTTGTCTTCTAGATGCAAACATTTAACAACCCTAACCCAAATAAAAATCACAGCCCTATACAGTAAGCACAGCTTAAACAATTGCTTGAGCTGGCTGTCAAAATCTTACAATCTTATCTCTTTTGTTTTTTTTAAACTTTGTGGTGGTTTTTGGTGCTGTTTAAAAAAATGCTTTCAACTCTTGACCGCACCCTCGACTCGATACTGTAACTGTTGCAGCTGCAGTGATTTAGTTTTTCTTTTTTAAACTTTTTTTTGAAATAAAATTTTTATCAGATAAAAAGTTTGGCGTTAAATCACGATTTAGTTGAATGTGCTGTTGTAGTGTGTGGACAAGAATCGGTGGTGCGCGAACACGCGCGCACAAAACTTTATGGCGGCCAAAAATCTGCAAAACTGCTGCAACTACTGTCTTCACAGTGCAATTAATCATTTGGTACAATTGTGAGCTCTGCTGGCTGGTGCTGGTGCTGCTGCTATTCTGTTGGTTGTATTGCTGCTGCTGTTTCTGCTAAGCGATCAATTTGGTTGTTTTTCATTGTTGTTGCTTTTTTGGAAAACTAAAGCTGGCGTACGACGACGCCGACGATCGCGATGTCGCGCCCTCAAGCACATTTTTTAGTCTTAAGAACGTATAGTGCAAGGCAAAAATACTCACCACATCATCTGTCTTCGAGAAGGATTTAAAGGAGAATTTCAGCAGTTAGTAGGTAAAGAAAAGAACAAAAAGAACTGAACTGCTTTGAAAATCTTTTTCTCGACAGGATTAGCACTTTCATTCTTTCCAAGGTCATAGAAATGCTGATCGATTATTAGCTTAAAACATACTTTGAATGACGAAAGCTAAAAAACGGCCACTCGACTGGTAATCTCATGATTTATCTTACAAAACAGTCCTTATATCGTTTTTAAAACACATTTAATAAAGTTTAACATCAAGCTCTCTTAACAAAAATGCGCGCACTTGGTATTGATTATCCTCTTCTTTGTATGGTTGGAAATAACCTTTTAGACCGTTCAAATCCAGAAATATTGGACAAGTTCAAATCTGATATTCACAAAACAATCGCTAGTGTACCACAAGGTGCTGTTTTGCCTCCGACACTCTTAATTATTTTTAAAAATTATATTTTTTCTGAAACTCCTAATCCACTAAATTGTTTCGCTGTCGACAGTATCTTTAGGTTTTCAAATTTATTTTATATTTGTATCTTTATCCTTCGAAAGTCGACTATAAAGGCATCGTATGATAAGATCATTAATTTCTGATCTTGACAGATTTAATGGGGAATCAAAAAATGTGTAGAGTTTAATGCTCCAAAAACTCAATGTACGCTACTATCGAAAAAGCGTAATCGTTCTTCCGAAACTGGAAAAGCCTCTGCAAAAGTTTTTCTATTAGTCTCTTTTTTTAATTTATATCAATTTCTTGTCTTATGTCCATTCTTTTTCAGACCATATAACCTTTTATTAGTCATTGAGAAGCAGAACTCGTGAAATTCTCCTATTTTTAAAACCGCTGATGTCTTTGTGAAGAGCCTTTAATTTTGTTTCTCGAGACTTCAGCGCGCAAAGACCCTTAATACAATAATCAAATTGAAGAGATGACATTTGTGAGTAGTATTCGCTACATCAACGTTCACACCCACGCGACCTCGTCAATCACATAGAATTTCCTCGCCTATCTGCAAAGCAATCCGTCAAGAGGTTGTAATTGCTTTCGTATAAGCCGGTTGGTTGTTTGCTAAGCCATAGCAGCAGCAATTAAGAAGTTTTCCAAAAACTTCCTATTCCCGTTGAAGTAGCGCATGATGGAGAACTATACGGAAACCTGCCTCCATGAGCTTAGATCAAGCATAGCACATAGGTACACACTCCTTACCAGAGCACCTGTGTGCTGATGTCTTGAAAAAAAGCCAACGCCCGCATATAGAATTGATGATGATGATGGTTAGGTTGAGGTTGAGGTGGAGTTTCATGTGCGGGGAACGGTTAAGAGCGGAGGCCAGTTTTTGTGGTGTAGTGGCAACAAAATAGTGGAACACTAATTCAATGCGCTGAAAATGACACGACAAACGAACAACGACTCAAGAATTATGGCCCAGTGGTTGGTGAGTTATACGCGCCTGGCAATATGGTCTATGTGGTGTATTTTGCACACATAAATTCTTACAAAGATGGCGTATCTGGACTATCCCAGCAGTACCCCTGACCAATGTCCAGTCCACTCCATGTGTGTTGTTTTTAAAGAGAGAATCTAAAGAATGTTTGTTGTGCTTTGGCTTTGGCTTGAGCTCGGACCTCAACTCTCAAGGAGTTTTGTCCTGTGGCTGTGATTTATTTCTTCTGATATCAATCGATTGTGATTACAAGGCATTTTGTGAGAGTAGGCGCGGAGAAAACATAGCTAAATACCTCGAATGAATGAACTTATCTCTTGAAATGATGTCTACATTGTTGTTGCTTTAGTTTCGCATTTATTCCCCTGTCAGAGTGTATGTGGATAGGCAAGTCTATATGTAAAGTTTCATAGCCAGTCGCGGAAGATGGTAGAAGTGGGTTAAGAGGCTGGATGATGAGGTTTTAGATATATTTATTATGGTATAAGCAATTAAGTGGGCGACAAGATGTCTTAAATTGGAAGACTACGAAGTTTGTGATGTGTGCGTTTTTTTTTGTGGACCAATTAGTCAGATATGTCCTGAATAAATTCTGCAATGATAACTGACAGATGTTAGATGTTTGTAGAAATTAAAAAATTTAAGATAAGGATTTTCTAGACAACTTAGAAATGATAATTCTTACTCAGAACAATCAAGTCAAGACCCATCGGAAGTAATTGCTTTGCGAGGATTTTCTTTGACAATGAAGCTTAATTGCTTTTAAGTATATTTCTGTTTATATCCATTTGGAAATCGCAATGGTTAAATAAGTTTGTTTATTTTTGTTTCACTTTTTTTATTGGAATTTTATGATTGGAAGGCTGTTGAGCTTAAAATTCAATGTTGATTTTTAATATGTTAACATTACAATTTTATGAATGTAAACAATTTACTTGTTCAGGTTTCAAAAGTTTCTTCACCATACTTAAGTTGTCAAGTTAGTTTCATAAGCAAATTGAATTGCTTTTAAAACGTTTAAGAAGTAACTTAATTAATTGGGTGGTGCAACCGCGAGAACTACGGCCTAGTGACTTACAACTCTCAACTATTGCTGTGTGCGAGTACTGTTGTCAGGGATGGAGAGGACCTGCAGTTTTAAGCCAAATCCGAACGACTATTTTTTGAAAGTACTTTTCATGAAAAACGATTTTTCAATTCCTCACAGGAGGCTGTACCCGTAGGGCTTTAACCTAAGACCTATGGGATGACAGTCCAACGCACTAACCATAACGCTACGGGTACTATGCAATGTGATGTTAGCGATGTTTTATATAAATTTAAAGACGCATGTACTTATCTGCGACAAAAAAAAAACTCTAAAGTAATAACAACAAGAAATGCCGAAGCTCACGTTGGGCGCCATTTTTCATTTAAAAAATTACTTTACTAAACAAAACTTAAAATTTAGTTATTTATAAAGATTTATCAAATACATTTCACTGCCATAAAACTAGAATAGGTACATAAAAATGCACCAAACCCCTAAATTATTTTATTGTTTTAATGTTTCAAGACATCTTACAATTGTCTACAACTTGACAAAACATATGCCAAACCTATTGCTAACACAATTCCTTACATAATGTTCTTGTATTCTGTGACAAGAAAACAAACAACAACAAAAAACACATACACACCTCTCAACAGGTACAAAGAATATGTGAAAAATAAAAACTCCAAACTGAAAAATCTCAGTAGCCAAGCCCCAATTGAATCGAATAAATATGTCGCTGCCAGAATTGGAAACATTTCCAATAAATCCAATGTGGCAATAAATCCTCAAATTGTTGTAGTTTTTGTTTTCTATAGACTATTATATTCACTGGCTTTGCTCGCTCAATAGTTAGTGGTCACCACCTACAGAAGGCTCTCAAGTAGCTTGTGTTTTTTTTTCACCAAGCTTCTTATTGCATTAGTCCCGTTTTGGTTTAGAACTAAGTGGAAGGCACTAAAACTCTCACCACACTGCAGCCTAATGATCTATACTGAAGTGGTTTTATACTCTCATATACACGTCCTGGATTCCTGAATCATTTATATTCCAAACTAAGCATGCCGTACATCGTTAACTATCCAATATGGTATTCGCGCTTTTTTTCTTCTTCGCTTTTTTATGTATATTTCAACTTTCGGAGCAACCATTAATGCACATGCAACAATCTACTTACGCATTCATTATGAATGTAACTAATTTACGCTTAAGTGTTGAACATTACAAGAAAAAAAAGTAAATGAAAATAAAAAATATGTTGCATATTTAAATTAGATGTGCGAGTTGTTAAAAAGAGCATCATTCTCGTCAGAAAGGCAGCAAAACTCAAGACTTCATGTCCATAAGATGGTAGATTTTTATTGGAACTAGTGCAGTCTGGCTGTTAAATTTTATTAGTGAAAAAATCGCTTCATTAGATGAAGCAATCAGTTGAAGCAGTTTTAGTTATGATGCCGATGGAAATGTTAATTTTTTTTTCAAAACAAATTTCGCATTTGGTCAGTATGACCATAAAGATACGAAATTTCTTTAATATGTACCTAATTGTAATGTCGAAAGAAATAATCAAAAGAAGCTGACTAAAATTTTGTATATATTTTTAACTCAATTATGTATTGAAAATTAATACATCACCAGATGGCGCCCAACGTGGGAATATCAATTTTTTAATTGAAGAGAAGTTTAAACTTTAAAAATGTATTTTTATACTTTTCTTAAAACATAATTTCAATACTAAGAATAAAACTTAACAACAAGCAGAAAACTGATAACTTGTCCAATCCAAAAAAAAAAACAACGTTATAATTTAACCTAAAACTTAGTTTCAATTCATAAAAAATGCCAAACGCTTTCAAAAACATAGTATTTAAAACGAAGCGATAAAATAAAATTTGCAAAAATGTGTCTCTAACAAGTGTACATGTAAGTTTTATTACCATTTCAGCATTCGCTAGAGGAATTGACTTCACCTTATTTAAGTTCTGTCCTATTGACAATTAACAAGCAACCTTCTATCCTGAAGCTCTGTATCAGTCTACAATTAAGCTGTTAAGTAAAATTTTTTGTATGATTTTTATTTTAAAGATTTTAATGTTTGTGCTATTTAAAATGATAGAAGTGCTCATAAACATTGTCCGAACGCTAAAGTAAACTATCTTCCACATACATTTTCCTTAGCTATAAAACTCATCATGGTCGCATTCGGTCATCTAGTAAAGTGGTATAGAGCTGCTAAAAAATCATGAAAAACTAGCATCAGCAACCCAAGGAATACGAGTACTGTTAGCAGTTTTATTTAGAAACAACAAAAAAAAAAACACTTCACCCACTCACCTTCAGGAACACCACAACTCAAATCGTGATGTATACTTACTTGAAAGGGATCACAGGTATCTCATACTTTGTCTTACTTTACAGAGCGTTTCAGATTCTTGGTTATTGTGAAGCAAAGAAAGATTCTATGTAGGTACATGGATCTTATATCATATAATTAAAAGATTTTGAAAAATACGACCTCAGGTTAATCCATCTCTATGAAAAGTTCTACAGCAATTCGAATAGGCAAGAAACAAAATATTGAATATTGTTAAAACCGAAAGGAGACAAATTGGGTTAATATCTCTGTAACTATTTTTATTAACTTTAGATACCAAATACCTATTATTATATATCTGAGCATAGAAACAATTTCTTTTTATCACTAGAAACGTTGTTCTTCATACTGCTTCCTCAAATATGAAACCCACCTACAGAAGAATTCTAACTTAAATTTAACGAAAAAATATCCTTCATCCAAGTTAACGAAATTTTTAAAAATTAACCTCAAAGAAAAAGAAAGATTAAAAGTTTTAATACATTTACATTTTTATTACGATGAGCTTTTGTTTCTCTGAGGGATGAGCTAAGGTGGGCTACTTTGAAATCTCCACAAGGTTCATCCTGTGCCTTACCTCATCCTAAGACAGCCCATAACGTAAAAAATATCTCATCCAAAAAAATTTGAAATTCCGGGAAGCTAATGGCTGAAACACAAACATACTTGCTTCGAATGACACTTATAATATAACATTTTAAAAAGGCACTTCTGACAGCTCTTATTTTTTCGCTTAGTTCGTGCAAACACACAAACCACTACTATCGACATATTATTTTCCACTTTCATTATTATAATACAAAAATAAGTTCTTCAAGAAATCTAAAATGTGTATTTAAAAAAATGCAATTGGCATAGTCCACAGAAAAAGGAAACAAAAATCCCCGATTTATGAACATTTCTTGATGGTGTTTTGCTCGGTTTAGTCTTAGCATGATGTTATACAGCCTATAGCATTCCTCAATAAGTGTTTGTCTAAAACTGAACAAGTTTTTTCAAATTGGTCCAGTAGTACCTCAGACTAGCGAGGTCAAACAAACAAACAAGCAAACTCTTCAGCTTTAAAATATTAGCGTAGAAGATACATTTTTGTTTTGCAACACCCTGTAAATAAGCATTTCTCTGTAACATTCTGTAAGTAACGCTAACCTACTCTTTCCTTACACTCATCAGACTCACACCTGTTAGAGAAGAAATACTGATGTTATAGAGTTGGACTTTGTCTTCTTCACGTCCTCATCAAGAAAATCCACCTGAAACTTTATTTAATGTCTTTGAAAAAAGATGAATTTCTCTTTAGTTTTTTCTTGTTGTTTTATTTTAGCTGATAATTAGTAGAGCGCGCGACGAAATCCACATAAAAAAGCAGACAACACTCACAAGTCACATCACATTGTCATTTTTTCTTGTGTGTCCATTGTTCCAGCTGTTTAAATTTTTCTTAACTATACTCTATAGCTGCCTTTACTGTCATCCCGGAGGCAATTGAAACTGACATGTAGATATAAGTTGACAGTAAAACAACACAACTCGAATAGATGGATCAAAGAGCTTCAGCTTCTGTATCTTTTTATTCTGATGTATATTATATACTCGACTGCATGCAATTTAAACTCACTGGCTTTTCATTTTTGTGTTTTATTTTTTTGGTTAAGACTTTCTTTTTATCAGGTGAAGTGAAATCTCTAGGCTCGCGAGCATTCATGTGAAAAGCACCCAACTGCGTTTGAGAGTTTTGTTTTTTTTTCATCTTTTAAAGACTCCAAGAGTTACTTAGGGATTTTCTTGTTTTTATTTCATACTCCATGTGAGGCTATCGAATGAGTGGCCATATTATATTCAACTTCTAATGGACCGTATCGTGATGGTTATGGTTTTGGTTGTGGTATTTGGTTGTATATCTAAGAGCAATCCCACACCACAGGCTGTGAAAAATCACACCTGATAAGGAGTTGCTTCAGAAGTAGACGGTCAGAGGTCATCATCACGAAGCGTCGTCGTAGGTAACATTTGGATGGCATACTGCACTGGCACTGGGCTGTGGGTGGTTATCATAAAAATACACATGTATGAAAGTTGCAGTTACATTTAGTTATAAATCCTTAATCTAGATAAATGTGTCTCAAAGAAGGAAGACTTAGGTAAAAGAGTGGTTTCCTTGGAAATTATGCTCGTAATAGTTAAAGTTGCCGGTTGATTTCATAACATTTCCAAAAACTGACTTGTTTAGTTGTTGATTTACATAAACTGATCCATGAAATTCCTGTTTCCTTTTCCAGGTTTTACGGTTTAAAATGAACCTTCTGGGTTCTTGAGTTGTGTATAGAAATATATGATAGCTTCCTTTCTTTCTCTTCAATTAAATTCAAGCAGTTAAATTTATATCTTTTAATCCAATTAACTATGTAAAACTAGGTTTTTTGTTCTTTTTGATTCTCAACAAAACTGTCACTCAAATAACCAGCGGCCTTATTGTAGTTTGTTGTATTGAAGTTTTTTTGAATTACAAATCATTGAACGACATCCTACAGCTAATTGAAAGAGTAAATAATACATTTTTACAATAATCCCTGGGCTAAAAGACATTTACGAGATTATAGGTATAACACGCTTTACAACCTTATATAAGCAAACATGCTTTAACAGCCACTCCCGTTTCATCAGAGGCTCTCCAAACTATAAGCCTATTACAGCTAACGTCGCGTCGTCAGTCGCTCGTAGTAAGTATAAATGAGTATATTTGTATGATTTTTCTGATAATTCCCTGGAGCGTTTTGTACAAAAGCGTTTGACATTTTTGTAACGCGATAGTTTTGTGATCGAACATAGAAACCCACAGAGACAAACTCTCAATAGGCTGTAATGCGGCGGTGGCGTACGGTGGAGGTGGTGGTGGGGTCCTTCGATTTTTGTCAGTTCCCCCATCTCGAAACAGATTAATCAAGTCTAACTTTGTATCAAAAATCACGATCCGCATCAGTCAGATCTTAATCAAAACTTTTGATAATCACGTTTTTCCACACTGCTCTCGATGGCTATAGATGACAACAAAAAAAGAACATGTTCAAAATGATTCCCTGTGGTCATTGCCGCTACCGTCATATGACGTGGGACACAATTTTTGTTTTTTTTTTTTGTTGTAATTTAATTTTCCACAAAAGCCTACCTATGTACTTCACCCGCAAGCTATATCCAATAATTCTTCGGTCTTTTTAATTAGATACTTTTGTAATGTATCTCTCGGGGGAGATAAATGACCATAAATTGGATTATTTTTTAGCTTAAGGGTAATTCAATTCCAGTTAGTACACGCCCTGTGATGAAAACACGCGTCGTGTAGTTGTCTTAAAAAAAAACTCAGCGAATAAAGGTTGAGCCTTGATTGGTTGATGTCAAGTAATAACAATTGTGAATCATGTTTCATGAGAAAAACCATTTTCGTTATTTTAGTATTTTTTTCCAAATTTTCCATAAAGCTTTCATATCTTTGCTTCTCCTGAGGTATATAAGATTTCAGTTTAAAGTCCATATTATTGAGCTTTTAAATCTATTAAGCTTTGACAATAAACTAGTTTATAACAAACTCAAAAATATAAACGTAAGGCTTATGTAAATTTCTATCAGTATTTCATTCAGAAACTAAATTTAAGAAGTGTGTGGAACTTTTTTGGTAGGACTGGAATTTCCGAAATTCATTACAAATTTTGTATATAATTTAAATATAATAGTTTTGTATTGAATTACTGATTTTTTTGGAGACTTTTAAAGAATAACCCTCTTAATAAGAAATTTAGTTTGGAAATGGATTTCAAAATTTTACTCTAAATGTTTTATTGGTCGAATTTAAAACCTTGAATCAAAGCGTTTTTTAGAAAGAATTTAAATACATACTCGTACAAAAGCCTCAAAATTTTTATTTTCGTATTTTATTCTGTGAAATTACAAAAATATATCATATCTGTATATATATAGAGACCCATTGAAAGGATAAGGAACTATGAAGTTTACCCACACCCGAGAAGTTTTGTATGTGAAGGAATGATTATGTTTTGAAATCGGACCCAACATAAATAGCATATGTTGATATGTTGTTCTCATTTTTCATAAAAAAAACTACTTAACACATAATACAAGTTTAATTATAAAAATAGTTTCACTCTAAATGACAGCCTTTAACATTGTGGCCACTGTTTAGTTTTGTATTGTTATTTTCGACACTGCTTAGGTAAGCTCTTTACTAAGAAATCTTGAGGATTCAAATGTGGACTTCTTGAGAACAAATCTTAAGCTGCTCTAATTCTTAAAAGAGTCCTAAAGAAGAATCCATCTTTCTATATTGAAAAGGGCACTTTACCAAACGCTCTTACACATTCGCTATAACTTAACATCTGTTTTCACATTTTTTTCTCAAAATTAGTGGGATGCGACACTTTCGGTTGAGACTTTCAATCAAACCATTACAGCTTGGTCATGGTTACATTTGACTCTTAGAAAAATATTATCATGTCGCATAAATTGTTTTGTGTTCTTTTTTAAAAACACCTTTAACGGTAAAGACACTGTTGAGGTGTTAACAAATGATCTGTAGAATATAGCTCTATAGGCGTTTAAGTGTTGGTTCTCCCTATAATTAGCCCAGAATAGAACTTGCGAACACATTCTCTGGTCACCATTGTTTTCTACTCCAAAGGAGTTTAAGTGGAATTCATTCCCGTAAGCGTTCAATTGCAAAAAGTGTGCTCGCGATTTACGGCTGTAATTGCACAGTCCAGTAGTCTTTTACACAAGACAATTTCACCAGGACTCATTCCATACCTTACAATTTCTTGTACCAACTCATTCTATTCTAGCAGAAGCCATATTGGCATTTTTCAATTGCTAATACTACCCTATAATTTCTGAACTTGCAGTCTTTCCTTCACGAAGAAATGCCAATTGTAAAGCGTGTTGAAAATTTAAATTCAATTTGAATGCATGGAAGGTCTTAAAAAATATTTATTTTACCCGTGTCTTCATCTTTAAAACATAATACTGTCTTGGATTTAATCCTTGCCTTTGCCACATACAATTTTTTCATTAGTACTACCTTTTGGAAGAAATTGAGAAATTCCTGTCACAAAAAGTGCTTTCTCAAATAAGTCGTTGGGACTCAGCATGAAAACTGTAGGTTCCCTTCATACCTGACATTACTCAGGAGTGGTTGAAATTTGTAAGTCACTGGGCCATGGTTCTCTACGAGCTGTTACGTCACCTAATTTATTTTTAAGATTTAGAGTTGAACAAAATGTTGGTAATGCAGGGAATGTTGGTGACATTCTTAAAATTTTCTTTCTTGTAACTGTCACTTTAGCTCATTCCGCGAATTCTGTAGTTAGGATTTATGTTTTTTTGCAATACCTAATTTTGATGATATTTTTTGAACTTAGACTTCCGATATTTTTAAGTACTATTTAAATTTTCATCAACCAACGTTTGACTCTTTGCTTACATTTATTTTATTGGAAGCTATTAACTTCAATGTCTTCAATCGATTTTTTAAAAAGCACCATTAAGTACTGTTAAAGAACCATACTGTTCCAATCATCATTCTCTTCCACATTCAATTGCAGATCCAACAAATTAATTTCCGGCACGTGAATCCACAACAAATTAATCTTATATAGGTATCTTTAGCTTTCTGCTATTTTGTACACTTTTTCAGTTTTTTCTTTCAACAAATTTAATTAAGATTTCATTTCAAATACAAAAGACCTCTAAGCATGCGCACGACTAAAGCAAAGCGCAAGGCGCAAGTCGCGTTGACAGCCACAACTACATGCCTTATTAAATGATTACTTTCCCCCCAGTGTCACTGATTAAATATTCAATAAATCATTGAACTTAAACAGTTATCCACTGTTAGCTTTGGCTTTAGCTTGTTTTGTATATGTAGATGCAATAGAAGTTTGGATACTTAGGTTATAGGTAGGTAGGTAAGGTACTGATGGCTTTCCGCCAATGCGGTTTTTATTTTTCCGAATTAAGATTTATCAACAAATCTGCATCTTTATTTCTATGGATGCCACATAGAAAAAAAGCAACAAAAGTTAAAGAACCCCAAAGAAAATATTCCTTCTTTTCCTCGAAAGCAAGTTCCATGCAGATAAAGTATGCATCATCCTTGTTGCTTGTATTAGTTTTTGTATGAAAGCGGACGGACTTAAGTGAGTAGATAAATTGTCTAAGGGTGAGACTAGACTATAAATTATTCTCCACTGCCTTATTTCCTTTTTTAACAAGAAAATAAAATAAGAGGAAAAAACTAAATAAACTTACCAACACTGGGACTGGCGAGGCGTATTCGCCAGAGATACAATGGTTCCAAAGGAATAACAAGATATTTCTGTTGTAAGCGTCTCTAAGATAATCTTTCTTTTGGTCTTTTGCGGGATTCCATTTTACTGATGTTATATGTATATTGTATATGAAAACGAAGACTATGCACAAACGACGACGGACGATGCAATGCAACCGACGCGACGCGACTCGACTCGACGACGACGCGACGAAACGATGGACATCTTAACCAGATGCCAGAGAAAAGCCAAGGAAACCGAAGCCCGAAGTAGAAAAGTTATATTGCACTCTGTTAACAGAAATATTATTAATTTGCAACAAAAGGGGGCACGGGAGCGATAAACAATCCTCCTCAGCACTATAAAATGTGTATACACGAGGAGTTCAAAAAATTCAAGGAAGAAAAATTACAACACTTAGTAGGAGGTTAACGATATGTGTTCGGTTGGCTTTTGTTAAATTGTTGTCACATTGTACCCACATCATTAATTTGGCTAAAACCAGCTGTAGCCTGGCCTACAGAGAGCACCATAAATCACAGCAGCTTTAAAGGAAAAATTAGTAAAATTTTACTTTGCTCACAACGATCGGCGGTGGTGCAAAGAAAACGACATGATATAAGGTCACAATTATTGGAATACGGTATTGTTTTCACTAAAATTTCTCATCGGATGAAATTAAAGAAAATCAACTCCGTACATTTTTTGTATATTTTGATGTGGTTCTAATTGTTGTGTTATGAGGCTTCAACCGGAGCTTGATCTTTAAATTTCAATCTGAAGAAATGGCGCCCAACGTTCGAACAAAATTATTGTATTACAGTTGATAAATACAAATTTGTACAAACACAATTCACTGAAGCAGCAAAATAGAACCTACTCTAATTCCTATAGTGTGCCAAGCACGAACAATTCGGTGAAAGTTGATTTTGAGGATTCGGATAAATAGGATAGATTTATCAAACCAAAGAAAACTTTTGTTTTGATTCTTCTTTAGGTTATTAGGATCAAAGATGTAAGTATTTGAGATTTTGAAAGCAGACATCACTAGAAAACCGGAATACTTTTAAGCAAGCTAGAAACACCTGTAAAGTATAAATTTTGAGGAAAGAAATTATAACATAATCAGAAATTATGTCCAAAAGGTATTATACATTTTTGGGCCAAACAAATGTAAGTAACACTATGATATCGGCGAAAACTGGAATACTTTTCAATTTAACGTTTAAATTTTGACGTAAGCTTTTCCATCTGTCCTACTTTTTGCTCTAGCTTGAAAAATATATTGAGGAACAAAAGCTTCTTAATGACCGGCAGCATAGCTTTTGTAAAAAAAGTTCAACTGATGATGTCATGGTTTGTCTCACCGAACTGTCAAACAAGTCTTTACTTATCATCATGGAGAAAGTAAGATAATTGCAGTCTGATATTCACAAAATCTCCGAAAGTCTTAATTATTTTTATAAACTATCTTTTGTCTAAAACTTCTAACCCGTTTAAATGTTTTGCTGATTCACATCCTTGTCCTTTGGATATGGATTTCTAACGACAGCATACGATGATCTCATTGAATTCAAATCTTTACAGAATATTTCCAATGGGGAGTCAAAAACTGTGTATAATTGAATGCTTCGAAAACTAAATGCTGTCCTCTATCGTATAAGCTCTCTCACAATGTCATTATCCATGGGTGGGACTTACATCGGGGAGACTGAGCAGCTTTCATTTATAAGCATATGCATCACAAACCACTTGCTGTGGAGTGATCACATATTCGACATAGCCAAAAATGCTACTAAGGGCTTAGGATTTCCCCGACGATGGGAGAAGTTTTTTAGGCCTTCTGATATGTCTATAATTTACAAAGCTTCTATTTATCCAAAACTCGAGTAGAACATAATCAACAGAGAATTAAAAAAATGATAGGCGATCGTTATCGTACTAA
The DNA here is from genome assembly GCF_945859685.1 of Eupeodes corollae. NCBI lineage: Eukaryota > Metazoa > Arthropoda > Insecta > Diptera > Syrphidae > Eupeodes > Eupeodes corollae. The sequence continues at coordinate 207,635,557 of NC_079147.1, read as the reverse complement.
GACATTTACCACTCTTGAGCACCGCAGCATGGCCTCATTGTTTGTTGGTCGTTTTATAAACATTGCTCTTATAGTATAGCCATTTCTCCCCTTAAACAATTCAACCCAAATACTTGTAACTCTAGGAATGCTCGTCAGTTTATCTTTGAGCCCAATTATGGACACACTGTTAAGAACAGAGATTCTTCCTTTAGTCATATCTTCTTTCTAAACCTTTCCTAATTGCTCGTTAAATCATTATAAGGGTATTATAACCCTTATAGATAACATATTAGTTCTGCAAGGATAGTTTCATATTCAACATATTAATATAGCTCCAAAATTGTAAATCATAACAGTAGCAATGTTGGTCCATATACGAGTAACAATTGGCCCTAGTTTTCAAAAGGAAAGTTAAGTTCAATACAAACGATTTGGAAAAAATTAATAATCTAAGCAAATACAAAATGACATAATTTATTCCAAATTTTGTCTAAATGGCGCCCAAATTAAGAACTATATTCTTGTTATTTCTTCTTTTAATCTGTTCTTAGTATTGAAATATATTTGTTGAACATTTACTGATACCATTCAACTGATAGTTTTAATGAGAAATAGAAACAATTTAATATAAGTTATTTTAGTGCAAACATTTTACTTTTAATAGAATCTTTATTAACAAGAATTCTATTCATAAAAAAATAAATTGGGTGGCGCAACAGTCCGTTGAGAACTAGGGCCTAGTGACTAACAACTCTTAACCATTCCTGAGTGTGAGTACTGTTGTCAGGGATGGAGGGGACCTACAGTTTAAAGCCATATTGCTAAAAGAGACATTACAATGTGACAGTTCATTTTTATTCTTTTTCTTAAATCATCCTTCATCGTCGTTCCTACGAAAAAGCTGAATTTACAGCAGAATACTTTCGTTAATCAACAAACCAGTTATTTTGATGAACATTTTTATTTTTGATTCAGAATTTACAAACCAACTAAATTGGATTTTTTAAATTATTATCAATTTTCAGAGGCTGTTATTCCCCAGGCTTTAACAAAGGTGATTCTTGTAATGAGGACCTTCCTTCTTCAGTCAATCAATCAAAAAAAAAAAGAAAAAAGCGCCGTCAAAGCTGGCTCCAAAATTAAAGTTATTTTTACCGAAAAAATTCCATCTCGTTAAAGTCAACTCCTTCATCATATTCGCATTGTTTTTCGTTGGTACATGACCGATCATCCGACTGACTATGGTGCAATTGGCCTTCGGCTTTTGAGACTCTGCCTTAAGTTTCGGTACCACTTCGACCTTCCTCTAAAATGTCTGTCTCTAAAGTCTCCAAACAAATTTGTTTCCAACTTAATTTGGTTTACCAAAAACTGGCTTCAACTCTTTAAGGCTGACAATTGCCGAATTCGGTAGGACGGGCACATATGAAACTCCCTTCTTCTAAATGTAGTTTGGTTTTAATTTAAAAACCTACAAAACACAAAACCCACTTTAAGGAAGGTGGTAGCTTCCAATGGATGCCCCCATGTGGGCATGCTGCATGCTTTGATGTGTCGATTCGGCGATTATTTTGCCATCATCATCATCATCAACAGCAGCAGCAGCCAGCAGCAGTCTCAATGAGCCTCGATGTGTAACGCGTCCAACTTGTTGGTTGTCACGCATTTTCCTCCAATGTACACGCGCATGCTTGGACACATACGGATGGCAAAAAACCCCAAATAAAGATCATTTTAACGAGCTCCAAACAAGTTAACGTAAGGCTTTGGTTCAGAAATGGTTTTAAATGCATCTATACTACGACCGACACGACGACCGACGCGATGTCAGTGGACTGGGGATACGAACAAATGAACGAACTAGGAGTTACAACAACCTCTTAGCCATCACAGATCTGGAGATGGAGGGAGTATCATAAAAAAGGGAAGCTTGTGGATGGAGGAACATTCGGAACGGATGGTAAAAGAAAAGAAAACCTTTTTACGGTTCGGTTTTGGGTTTGGGTTTTTAATTGCGTAATGATGTCTGCAATTGCAACCAATAATACAAAATTAAATGAGTACCTAGATCCAGACACACAAAATTGTTGTTTTTGATCATCGACAATCCGACGAAAAGATCTTGAGATCTCAGTCAATCTCAGGTCTGGGTGGAGTCGCTGTGATCTGATCCGAGTTAGGCAATTAATTTGTTCAGATTTGGTGTCTATTTGTATGAGTTGTTTTCCAACTCGAGCTTCAAGCTCTTGTGTTTATTTGGGCTGCACGGCTCTTGCAGCCTTCCCGTCGTCGACTGGTCGGTCGTCGCACCGCACCAACGCCACTCCGCCATTCAATCCGTTTATTACTGCAGTGTAAAACTATATTTTTCATAGCAGAAATTACTTTGAAATTGTTTTTTGATTGCAAATTAATGATTATATTATTATTTTTATATATATTTTTTTTGTTTCAATTTTATTTTTATTTATTTGTTTTTCATTTTTGTTTTTATTTATTTTCAGAATTTGAAGTTGTGTTGGCTAAGGTAAGTGATTTTATTTTGAATCTTTGTATGGAGTTTTTATTTTCTATTAAACTGTCGTACCTAAATTTATATGAATTGAAATTGGATTTTTATTGCGCACGAGTTTGAATTAATGTTGTTAATTTTGTTTTTATTTATGTGACTTATAAGTAAAGTGGAATTCAATGTTTTGTTTTAGTGTGTGGTTGGATTAGACAAGGAAATACTCGTAGAAATGTTAAATAAATATAAGGTTAATGCATTCTTAAATAATGTTAAAAGGATGTTGAATAAAAAATAACTATTTACTTTAATTTCTATAAAATTTTAGTGTTAAAACATTTGTTTTATGTGATCTTATTTAGTTGTAATGGAAAGATAGTATTTCATTTTTATATCCCTGTTTTATATTCTATCCAAAAGACTTAAACTTGTTTTAGGGGCACCTAAACAGGGTTTTTGAACCCTTGCTTTTGGCTGCTATTCAAATTGTATTTTTATTGAATATGCATGACTTCAATATTCATGATTTGAAGAAAAACATACATTTTTATTGTAATAAAACCATGAAATACTGTCAAATTATTATATCAAAATACATGGTTTGTGTATTTGAACGAAGTAATCGAATGCACGAACCATTTGTTTCGATAAGTAAGTTTCCCGGTATTTCATATTTTTGTTATGAGTTGTTACTAACATTACGAGAATCGTTAGGACGAGCTAAGATAGGGGATGAACAGTGCGATAAGTTTTTTTTTTGGGATGTGGATATGTCATCTCATACCTCAGGGACACATCATAGCATCATTTCAATATTATTAAAGCAATATTAAAATCTATCTTTACAAAAATTGACACGTTCCTATAATTTGTTACTATTCTTAACTTTTGTTTCTATTCTCTTGCGATCCCCATTTTTATATGAATGTTTAACTTTTTAGTGTAACAATTAAAGTTTGGAAACTTGCAAAAAAACATAGTTTCTTTAAAAATTGTAAGGAAAACCTTACTTCAAACCTCCTCTTAAGTTTTTAAACATATTTTTAAAACTAAAAATCCTGCTGTATTCAATTTATTTAATCTTCACAATGCAAACAAGCGCCATGAATATATGGGACAAGAATTATAAAAATACCTTTAAGGTCATCTATCGATACCTTAATACGATATGTAACTATCTATACATAGTTATTGGAAACCTATGTAACCTGCGCGAGTAAACCAAAAAAATTATGATTCCATTTTATTGTAATACAAATTTCTGTTTCGAAGTTATGATGCCAAAGTGCAGATAATTCTTATTGTTGGAATCACAAAGACACACACCGGGGCCAACTTAAGCAACCTTTTGTAGTTTTTCACTAACTATCTTCTCCTCCCGCTCTCATAACCATGACATGTATTGTTTTGCGCATGTAGTGACAACAATAAAACTACAAAATTCCTTTACTAAGGCTATCATGAATAAAAAGGTGTCTAAAATTTAGGACAGTGGTGCCGCATTAATATAATTGATTAGAAAATAAGATTTCTTAACAGAAGTTGGAAGTTTAGCTGTTTTAAATCAGCCGTGGCTAAAACATATTTAGTACTCGCATATTTGGGCAGGTGCCCCTTAATCAAGTTAAATCTTTTAAATATTTCCATCTTTCGAACACTACCGCAATTTTTCTTTGTATAACGTTGTTTGCCGATAAAACAAGAACTTCATAAAATGCCCATGAGTTCAGCCTTAGGTCAATCTCGGACGTATTATCAAGTATAGTGATTCTTTTTTTAACCACACTTCGAGAATGTTGAATAGTAAAACATTAGTGTTTTCCCTGTCATTTTGATATCACAGCTTTTAGACTAATGCAAAGTGGAATCACATCTTAAATACTTTCCAATTTTCTTCAGCTCTCATTGGTTAAAACTCTAAGCTTCTTAAGGATAGTAATACTCACCATAGGGGGTTGTGTGTGCAAATAATACAAAAAATCTTAACGTTTTGATTTTGATCCTTCAAATATTTGATTGGCCACACTGTCTTTTGAAGTTCCTAAAGTTTCATCGTCATAGCCACCTTACTGCCCGCCAGTCGTGTGTTGCAATATAAATACGTGTGTCTGTACCACCATCATTGCTGGATGACCTTAGTGTGAATGTCAGGCTGGCGAGTCCTATTTAGATAACTTAAATACGATATCGATTCATGCCTTGAATATTGGTAAAGGTGTAATTTTGTTTTTGTTTAACTTTTATCTTTGTAAGCTAATAGATGGGCAATGAATAAGTCTTACAAAATATAAACAGTCTGAAAGGGGGTATAATCGTAACTCGTACTCGTAGAACTAATGTCAATTGCTCTGAATTGTATATACATACGTACGTACAGAAGTTGTACTTTACTTTACCTTATAGTAATCTTACTTGCTATCAATAAGTCAATGAATTCTGAATCAATGAATAATGACTAAAAAGTCGGTCTGTCTCTAAGATAAAATCCAGTTTCATTTAAACTTTTGATAAGAACCACTGTTGTTCGTATGTTAATTTTTCGTGAAATTCAATTTGCCTATAATATTAAATATTTTGACCTAAAACAATTTGGTGCTTCTGATTAAATTTAAAGAATATATATCTGTAAGTAATTAACAGCAGAATTTTAATAATCTTTGGTTATAATTGTGAAAGTATTGAATTACTCGCTTCTTTTTAAAATAGTGGTTGACTATTTTCTTTAATTATTTTTGTTTTTAAAAACTTTAAACTATTTGAAGGTGGTCATACAATTATATTGCCTTTTTGTTATTTGAGTTATTAAAGTTTGGCAGTTCGGGTTTTCTCTTGATTTCTTCCACAAAAATAATAGAAACAATTTATGGATCAACTTTTACCGCATAAAATTCTTCTAAGTGAAAGGAAGACATTTTACATAGTTTTATAAATCTTCTAACGAAGAAGATAGCCTTTATTTATATCTGTCTGTTTTTTAACTTAAAAACACCCACTTCACCAAAAAAAATCACTATATCAATAAAAATCGCTGCTTCCGAAGCAAACCAAATCAATTTAAACTGTTCTACCTTTATTCAATTCTTCGTTCGTTTGTGTCTCATATTAACTAATTTGAGTTTACCAATTTTAACTAAATCATAAAATGCATTATTTTTCCAATACTCCAATAATCCAGCTGAATGAATATTCAAAATCAAGAAATTCATAATTTCCTTATAGATAGAATTCTCATAAATTGGGCAACTACATTCAATTTTTCAGACTAACTTTTTTCGTCGTTGCTAGTAAATCGGAATAACGGTTGGCTAAATAACTTTTGCTGACTTTTATAAACTTGCCAATTATTAGTTGTTGCTGTGTAGCCGAATGTTGTATTGAAGGAATTTCGAAGTGAAATAAATTTCCGATAATCTATTTCAGTAAATAAATGAGACATGTAGCGTTTGATTATTCAATGCTTCCATTTCGATTTTAAGCATAACCGTTTTCAATTTCGATTCACCAATATCTTCGATGGATTTAAGGTTTTTTTCACTCAGTCATAGAATTGTGAAGTATGTTTGAAGAAATTAATTGTATGATATTGCCAGTAATAATCCAAACATAAATATCAAAGTTTAGATGAGTCTAAGGCTAGCTGATAATAGCAGGACTGAAAGTATCACAAGTTCGAAAAGTTAGTCCATTGAAAATTCGTGAAGAAAGATCCAAGTTAACACTCCCGATATATCGGCGCTGATAATATTTCCACAGTTCCATTCATCACAAAATGAAATAACTCGTGAGGTTTAACGGATTATTAGGTAGCGTTGTGCTTTTTTGCCAAAGCTTCGAAATAATGTCCATACTGTCCGTAAAGATTGTACTCGCTACGTTTTCGTGACACAATCATTCCAGTCTCAATTCCTTCAAATGAAATCGGTAGAGTTATTTCCTGTAAGTTACGCATGCGATCACTGTTGTGGAAAAATATTATTTTACCAAATCTTAATCGAAAGGGATATTGGCAAAGTTTTCATGAAATTTTTGAAACGTTAAGCGGCTGATGAAATTTCTTTGAAGAATTTAGAATCAATATTTTTCGAAAATACTTTTCTGGAGGATATCTTTTATCAGACTTAAAATAACCATTGTTTGTAATGTGATTCCGAACAAAACTGTTTTCGACAACGAAATGTATTTGAATTATTTACGGAACACTCCAATGTAACTCTCTTGAGAGACTGAATCATCAAAGCAAACATTTTGAAAAATAGATAGAATCTATTCAAAAATAGTTTATCAAATACCAACTATAATAATTGATAGTTACCTCATCAACTTATTAAAGAAATTAGTTCATGATTTCACCTCAAGGATAAAGTGTGTGTATTGTGTTATCATAGGTTGTGATAACTTGAATGAAAGTTTTTGCCCGAAAATTTAGCCGATACCTTTAAAACTCATTCGGATCCTACTTTTTGAATATTTATTTTTATAGTTTTACATAAGCTATCAAATGCATTCTAGTTCTTAATATTTCTTATTGAATTGTGGTTTGAAAGGAAAAACTACCACAACTTATTTTTAGTAATTAAGTTTCAATCAAACATTTTTGACACATAATTAATACACATGATTTGAACCACATCAGAAGCAACAGCTTTTGCATTCTTTTTCCTTCATTTCTAAAATGAATAACAGTTATATTCACAGAAAAACACCCTGTACGTTTAAATAAGTGTTGATTTTGATATAAAATAATTACCGAATTAAATCCAAATTGGCTCGTATTATCTTCAATTATCATTGAGATATTTTATATTTTTATTGCTTACCATCATGTGACCTTTAACTGCCAACGTATTTCCTTTTATTTTTCAATCAACCCTTCATCAGTTTTATTACTGTAGCTGTCTAATTTTAATAACACATTCTAGTTCAAAGGACACTGAGGGTGGGTAAGATATTAGAGCTGCATTATTTGCGCCCTCTTTATCAGCTTTCCACTTGCTTCATGTAATGGCACAACCTGATTGCACAATCTTGACCTTTTAGTTACAAATCTTTGGGTCAAACATTTGATAAGTTCACACGAAGCAATGTTTTCCTTCAATCCTATAACGGTAGCAAAGAGTAGTGAAACAATGATGTAAAGGTCAAGAGTTATCTGAAACTTTAAGTTTCTTGCTGCGAATATGTGGCAAAGCAAATTTAAATTTCATTTTATAGTGAAATCATATTTTATTAAAAGTGTCATAAAAAAATTAAAATTGCAAATTAAGATCAATATTTACACCGTTCTTAAAAATAAACTTTTGAAATCATTCATATCAGATGAAGTTTCAAGAATTCTTCACTTCTTCTTAAAATTCGACCTAGAAATTAAAACCTCACTGAGAAAGCACAAAAACACCACCAAATAAGCTCCACCCAAAAAAAACCAAATCCATTTAAAATCTACCAACTTCAGGGCAACGAACTCCAGATTCGTAGTCAAATCTTTCATATTGATTTTTCCGATTTCTCTCAACTCATAGAAAGTCCTCTGTTTCCAAAACTCCAACAATCCCGAAGAGTGTATTTCCAATAGCAAAAAATTCAAGCTTTCCTTGTAGATTGAATTTTCTCGTTCATGGGAAAAACGAAACCACTGTCATTCATGAAACACATTGGCCTAGGCATTCGAAACAACGGACGGCTAAATAGATTCTGCTGACTCTGATAGTTCATGAATTTGACACTGTTTACGGCAAAGGCAAAGCTGGTATTGAGAGTGTCCCGGAAATTTACAAAAGTATTGTAGTCATTTTCCATAAGAAACATACTCGAATATTTCTCCTTGTAGATAGGTTCGTACTTGAAAAGCAATTCCAACTCAAATCGTAGTCCGATTATTTTCACTCCTGATGCCAAGAGATCATCGAAGTATTCAATTTTCTTTTCTGTCGGCGGACTGGTCATGAAGGTCTGCAAAAATGCATTGTAAGAAGTTACGAACATTATGCCGAAGAGAAAAATCAGCGAGTAGATGATTTTTGTAGTGTATGAGGCATTCGGTATTTCCAGGAAGGATTGTCCAAGAAGTCCCCGAAAACTATCATTTATTAAACAGTCTAGAACAGTGGACTCCGATAGTGATCCAGCTGCCCGAAGGAGAACCGAGAAAGTAAAAACCACAGTAACGCTTATACATAGAGCCTTCCATTTCCAGACAAATGTAAAAACTTTACTTTTTTGGCGAACTATTACTTGAATTATTCAGTACAAGAATGTTCTCAAATTTCTTTTCCTCATAAACACCTTGAATGAATGTCGAAAACTTTGTAGTGAAGTCAGGAGACTGATTTATTGAATCTGTATTGGCAAGAGCCATCACACCAAAAGCTATGTACATCATGTTGGAGCTGATTTTACAAACTGAAATCAAATTTACTACATAAAACAATTAATTCAGTAGTGCTAGAATACGAATTATTTTTAATGGGTATGTGCATTATTATAGGAACTCAAAGAGATTTTTCGATAGTGGGAAAGGTAGTATTTATGGGGTTGGGAAAAAATTCAACTATAGAATTCGAATTGAAGAAATGAAGAGAATACAAATACGAAACCAGTTTTGTGTGTATTTGAATATTGAAGCTCTTAGAGACAGAACATGGCAGAACAATTTCATTTTTTGTACAATAGATGAAATATGCTTCCATATTTAAAATATTGTATTATACAACCGATATATTTTCCTAAGTGGTTTAAATTATGAACCAAGGACATTTTAAATATGTACCGCATTTATTGAAGATTGTTCATATTTCATTAACAGAATCGTTTTCTGCATACGTTTCCTCCAATTTCATTTTATATTTCGAAAAACTGCAAAGACTAATACAGTTTTTATATATAGCATTTATTTGAAGAGCTTTCTGTATAAAGTTCTACCAAAAGGATATTTATTTAGGCTGTCAAACTGAACTGCTTTTTAGCTAAGGTAGGAAAATTTCAATAAAATAGATAATATTACACAGGAGGACAGAGTTATTTTGCTTACAAGTAAAGTCGAAACATTTATGATGGAACCACAGTAGGCATTCTTTCAACTGAAATACACTTTGATATATTTGGATTTCTTAACTATACTTCTGATTCTTACTGAATGCAAGAAATTTCGATAAAGCTGCAAAGAGCTCATTCAGAAGTCCATATTACTTCTAAGAATTCCTCTTATTTTGGACCGAAGCAAAAGATGTGGGGAAAGGGGACCAAGAAGTTTTTTTTTAAGTTTTAATGAAAAGAATTTGTTTGGAACCTTTCTAGCTCATGCATATTGGATAAGATATCGCCATGTGTACAAATAATAGATCTTTCTACTTTCCGAAACTTTTAGCGGTTCAGTAATTTTATTCGAATGAAGTGATACTTTCTGCGATATTCACGATTTAGGAATTATTGAGATATCACAGAGAATGTCCAAATTTGTTTCCCATCTCGACGAAAAAGTTGATTTAAGTTTCGACAGCTGAGGCTGAAGAAGAACTTATTGACTTACACACGCCATTAAAACACAGTTTTAAAAATAATTCTGTATTGTCTTGGTTGTTTTGTAAAATAATGAATTTCCTTGGAGCAATTAAACAATAGTAAAATTTTATTGAACAAAGTGAGAAAATGTGTGTTACAAGATTAAATTACTGACAATATTTATATAAGTAAATTCCGGCAAATAAGATTCTGTTTCTTCAACAATGTTTCCATTTGAACACCAGAATCTCAGCAAGTAAAACACAACTATCAACCATCAAAGCCACACCCATTCCAATCCAAATCCATTTGAAATCTTCAACTTTCATCGAACGTAATCTTGACTTAGTTTCAAATTTTTTTAATTTAATGCTTCCATTTTCAATAAGCTCATAGAATGATCTTTTCTCCCAAAAGTTTAACAATCCTGATGAATGTGTGTCCATAATATGAGTATTTAAGATTTCTTTGTATATCGAATTTTCATAAATTGGAAATGCCCAAGGTAACTCATTGATCAAAGTCAATTCCTTAGACCAACGAAATAATCGTTTTCCAATAAAATTTTGCAATTGTTCAAGGATTTTCCACTTTAAGTAAAACAACGGGTAAGCAAAATTTGTGTTAAGTGAATCGACATAATTTCTAAACTTAATGTCATCGTTTTCCACAAGGAAAGCATCGTAATAGTTTTCTCTTAAATCTGGTCTCAGCGAAAAAGTCCAATCCACACTATTTTTTCGAATTAATATTTTTAATTTTGATTTTAAGATGTCTTCAAATGACTTAATAAACATTTCCCTTGGAGGTTCTGTTATGAGAGACTGAATGAAGGCATTGTACGATGTAAATATCATGATGCAAAGTAAAAATATCAGCAAATATGTAGTTTTTGCGCTTAAACTTGCTGATGGTCTTTCAATTATAGACTGTCCAAACATTCCACGCAAAGAATTCATATTAAGGAAGAAATTGAGCAGAATAATTTTTCTTCCTGATATGAAATCAGCTGTCTCGAGCAATGCTGAAAAAACTACCAAGACCGCAATTAATAGAGGAACAACTTTAAAATCGATCACCCTAGTAAAAACTTTGAAAACTGGAATGCTTGGCTCAACTGGTAACATTAGACCTAATTGAAATGAAATGTACGGATACGAAAATGAGTCCATTGGAGACTGGAGATTTGATCCCAAAGCTGCTATTTCTACAGTTTTTTTCAACACCAATTTGCGCACATCTTCGTGTAAAGGTTTTTGATTGGATATATTTAATTTAGCATTGTGCTTTTTAGCTAGAGTTTCGAAAAAATGACCAAAAGGACCTCCAATCGCACTTCTATCTTTTCCATTTTTGAAATAGATAAACGAAGGTTCAATACTTCCTAACAAAACTGGTAAAACTATTCCATTCAAGTTTCTCATTCGATTAGGAAAGAATTTCGAAGTTAATTGTTCAGGTTTCCATGTGATTTCTTCTATGTTAAAAATTCCAAAATTTGAAAAACTGTAGTAGGTTAATGCGGTCGAGAAGTCTTGGAAAGTAGCCAAAACATTTATCATCCCATTTTGCCAGCAAAAATTGAAAATTTCCTTAAGTTCTGTTACATTTTTTGATAAACTGCTGAGAAGAAATACAATTTTAGAAGACCTCATGCGGTTGATATATTCCAGCATATTTTCAAAAAGATTTTCATTATGGCTGTTATCAAATTGAACAATAATCAGAATATTTTCATTAAACTTTTCTTTGAGTAAAAAAGGAGAACTTTCACCAGATGACCGAAACAGTGGCGTTCCAAGTGATGTCCAAAAACTTGTTTCGAAATTGTCAAAGACGCTGAAGGTTTTTAATAAGAACACGCTTTCAAAACTCTCACTCTTTTGAATTTCCAGAAGTAACTTCTCAAATCCATGATAATTTGGTTCGTTTTTGGAAAAATCACCGAAAACAAGAGCAACGAGTGGAAGTAAGTTTGTATAAATGAGATTCATAACTAAAAATGCAACTGGAATAGTATTTCAATTTATTCATAAATCTTACATTAGTTTGATCCTTGTATTAAAGGGTTTTGAAAATTATTAGATGTTCCCTTATTGGGATACAAATGTAGTATTTATAAAATAACTCATTCAATAAAATATACACTTTCCAATGGAATGTTTGTGACTTAATGTCAGTGGAAGAGTGAAAGCTTTTAAGAATAAGTATATAGTTGAAAACTGTAATTGCCATATCAATGATGTTTGAGGTAATCTTTAATCCCAATTAACACAAGTCGATCAATATCTTTCCTACGTGGCAATGTTCCACATTTTAACTTCAACCTTTGTTCAAATATGCAAATGACATCGTTTCAAACACTTTTTACTCTCATCCATCTGTCCAAATTGTTGAATTTATATAAGCTCAAATAAATCAAATACTTATCAACGTTGGGCTTAAAAGGTGATAAGTGATAACAGCAAAGAAGAACTTTATTGATCAAAATAAAAATATGTTTGCTAAGTTACAAGACTCAAATATTGACGAAATAAAGTAAGCTTATTTATTTTTTAAATGTATTCAAATGACATTCTCATTCTTTTACCTATTTTTCCGCTTGAACACTAAAATCTCAGCAAGGAAAACACAACTGTTAACCATCAAAGCCACACCCATTCCAATCCAAATCCATTTGAAATCTTCAACTTTCATCGAACGTATTCTTGACTTAGTTTCAAAATCTTTTAATTCAATGCTTCCATTTTCAATCAGCTCATAAAAAGATCTTTTTTCCCAATAGTTCATAAGTCCAGATGAATGTATGTCCATAATATGAGAATGTATGATTCCTTTATATATAGAATTTTCATAAACTGGAAATGCCCATGGTAATTTATCGATCAAACACAATTCCTTCGACCAACGAAATATTCGTTTTCCAATGAAATTCTGCAATTGTTCAATTATTTGCCAGTTAATGGAAAATACTGGGTAAGCATATTTGGTATTAAGTGAATCAACGTATTTTTTAAAAGTTCCGTCATCGTGTTCCGCAGAAAAAGCATCGAAATACTCGGCCTTAAGATCTGGCCTCTGCAAGTACGTGCCTTTTGTGCTATAACTGCTGGTTGTTCTTTCCATGAGAGGTTGTCCAAGTATTCCACGGAATGAATTCAAGTTGAAGAAGTAATTGAACAGAGACATTTGTCTTCCTGATATGGATTCAGCTGTACCCAGCAATATTGAAAGCACTACCAAAATTGCAACTAATGGGGGAACAACTTTCCAATCAATCACCCACGTAAATACTTTAAAAGTGGGAATGGTTGGTTCAATTGGTAGAATCAGACCTAAGCCAAATGCAAAGTAAGGATAAGAAAACGATTCCATTGGAGGTTGGAGATTTGAACCTGAAGCTGATATCTCTACAGTTTTATTCAACACCAATTTGAGCACTTCTCCGTGTGGTAGTTCAGGTCTTTGATTAGATATATTTAATCTAGCATTGTGCTTTCTAGCTAGAGTTTCAAAAAAATGACCCAAAGAGCCTCCGATTTCTTTTTTATCTGTTCTATTTTTGAAAAAAATCATTGAAGGTTCTACACCCCCAAACATAATTGGTAAAATTATTGCATTTAAATTTTGCATCCGATTTGGGAAGAATTTCGAAACTGTTTCTTTGGGTTTCCAAGTGATTGCTTCAATGTTAAAAATTCCGAAATTTTTGAAGCTGAAGTAGGTTAATGTGTTCGAGAAGTCTTTAAAAGTAGCCAGGACATTTATCATCGCATTTCTCCAGCAAAAATCGAAAGTTTCTTCAAGTTCTGTTTTATTTTTTGATGAACTGCTGAGAATAAATATAATTTTAGAAGACCTCATGTGGTTAAGATATTCCGGAATATTTTCAAGAAGATTTTCATTGTGGCTGCTGTCAAGTTGAACTATTAACAGAATATTTTCGTTATACTTTTTCTTGAGTAGGAAAGGAGAGCTTTCAGCAGATGCCAAAAATAGCGGAATTCGAAGTGCATTCCAAATAGTTGCTTCGATGTTATTAAGGACGGTGAAAGTTTTTAATAAGAACACACTTTCAAAATGTTCGCTCCTTTGAATTTCCTGAAGAAAGTATCCAAATTCATCATTATTTGGTGTGGTTTTGAAAAATTCACCGGAAACAAGTACAACGAATGAAAGCAGACTTGAGCAAATTAAATTCATAACAATTAACATTAGGGCAGTTCTTCGAAGTCAACCCTTTTGTTGCTCTTGAAACAAAAATAATAAGAGAACAGTAAACAAATTGCTTTGAATTGCTTGAGTTATTGTTGAGTTTGTTTAACTGGTCAAAGTTATGTTGAAAGAGTAATTGTTTTGATAATTTACTTGAGACTTACACCAATTTTGGACAGTTTATAAGTCACACTGATCCCCATTAACTTATATCTAAACCAAAATTAAAAACTAAATTACAAAAATAAGACCCAACACCACATCCTTTACAACAGCTATAAAGTTCACAGTTTTGGATTAATAGTTATGAGCTATTCAAAGCGAACGAGTTGCTTTTAAAAAATGTTACATGGTTATAATCATTTTTGTTTTTTTTCAAAAGCTTTTAGAACCACTTGTTTTTTAATGAAATAGTTTGTAATGTATCATTTTACTATAAGCATTTGTAATCGTAACTATAATTATATATCATGTTGTAGGTTCATTACATTTGTATTGTATGTATATGAGAGCAGAAATTTAATGCCAGGGATCACAATTAAATCACAGCATGTGCCATCGATAAAGTATTCTCATTTACTCTGCCACGGAAAACTAACATAAGTAATTCTCACACTGTGGATTCGCCTTTTATGCAAGCTTAAGAACGTTTAATACTCAAAAACTTTTCCTCTCATCCTTACAACCATTTCAACATCTTCATATGATTCCAAAGTTTCTTGAGAAGTCCCTAGGATATTACTTAAGGGAAGTAAAAGCCTTTTAAAATAAGATCTATCGAACTTTCAGCCTTAACTTTTCCATCAAGCCTACCTTTTTGATAGTTGTACACTGAAAGCCAATAATTTGTCATTAAAATTCACATTCAATTAGCATACTGTTGACAATTCGACAGCATTTTCCACACTTTTCCAAATATAGAAAAACCATCATATCCATCAATCCACAGCGACACCCAACAATATAGGAGTCTCTTCTGCTTTTTGCGTCTTTAGTGTATGGTGTGTTGTGTGGCTTGAGGTCTTCTGCGGTATAATATATTCAAAAACCATTTTAAACTCTTGCAACCTCTTTAGGCAGTGGTATACTAGACCTGGCCTATAGCAAAAACAAACTCCAACTCCAAACGCCCATTTAAATAACTTAAAAAAAAAAACTAAAAAACGAAAACAAAAGACAAACAATGTTTATGCTTGCTTGCTTAGTGAAAAGAAGTGTTTCACAAAGTGCACACCCGGGGGCATATGATGGTGCACCTAAGGCCCATCGCATCAGCAACCAAACCAACTATGTATTATATTCACGCGATATATGGCCCCTTGGCTTACAGATAGAGCATAGTGTATGAGCACAAACGACGACGAAGGTTGCGAGCTTTGACATTTTTTTCTTACTTGAGAGTTGAGACTCTTGGCCTGGCCTGGCTACATACCTTTAGAGACATACCTAGCTAGCCTACCTGCTAAGACTGTTTGTTTATGCAAAAACACAATGTGCACTTCAAAAGTAGAAACAATGTGATGCTGGAGCGATCTTTTAGCTTCTTTGAGGAGGCTATCATCTCTGCTATAATATGATGGCGGAGTTTGTTGGTATGGCGTATGGATACCTAGGTATAGCATAGCTAAGGTTAGGTACAATTGATTCATGTGCCATGTATGGACCTTGCCTCTCGAGATATACAACACAGCTAGTAACTAAATGCTGCAAATGTTTAACCATACTTGGGTGTCATGTACTTATTTATTGGCATTAATTTTGTGCTTAGCCGTCCGTCGCTAGTTAATGTTGTTGTTGTTTTAAGTCGTTGTTTAATATTTGTTGGTGTTCTTCTGGGTTTGATTGGCTGCTCGTCAAGTTCAAGCATTAAGGAAAATCGATAAACTCGTATAGAATAGCTTCAAGGTTTATTTGGTTACCATCTCTCTGTTAGAAGCCATTCCTGGTGCAAAACATCTACTAGCCTGGAGTCCCACAAGGTTCAAATTTAGAACCACATGTTTTTATTATTTTAATCGAAACACTGCTGAATTAAAACGCATGCAATATTGATAAGCCAGACACGAAAATATAAGAACTTACAAGAATTGTATTCTAAAAATCTACTTTTTCTAATGACTGAAATTCAGTATAGACTTCAGTAAATTTAATATGGAAGAAATTAGACGAAGCATATTAAGTTAGAGAAGCACAAACTTTTATCCAGCCTGGTCACCTCATTTATCATATCTTGAGGACACACTCATCACAGCAATATGTCTGTCCAGCTTATAATAATAAGTAAACATTTGACATTGCTCGTTGGGCATAATTTGGCCATAAAGAATAGATAGAAGATTCCCATAGCCTCATCGAAGCCAACTCTGCTAGATGGAAAAAACTAGCCTTATGGTTATGTATTTGTGTACATATGAGTTACGCAGAAGCGATGTCATTGGCGATTGCGATTGGGCTAGCGCATTTCTTGAGTTATAGTCCTTGGCTTTGCATACAATTTGAATCGATAATTAGGAATGTTTTCCTAACCATTCTTCGCCCCTCTCTGTCTGTCTGATTGTCTGTGTCTGCCTGTCGTATAGTGTCTGGTTTGACTATTTGTTTTTTAGTAGATGACGAAGAAAACTTAAAAATTCCATATTTGACTCCCGATGGCTGAGATTTGCTAGACTGTCCCAGAGCTAGCCACCATCATCATCATTGTAGCACATAGCCGCCGCAATAACCAACTACTCTGCCCGGACTTCTATGAAATGGGTAATAAACTAAAGTAAAACAAATAAACATTGATATTTATGGGTAATTAAATTTGCAATGATTATGGTTAAATGCTGTTTGTAAAACTTCCTTCACCGAAGCGGAGCGAAGCGATGAGCGCAGAGCATAGACTCGGCCTGCTGTGTCTTTCAGATGAAGAAGCTCCTCACAAGACAAGATGTTAAAGAAGAAGAAGAAGAAGAAAAAGCAAAGGCACTTTTCAAGTGGAAGAAATTGACCGGAAATTTTAATATTTATTGATGAGGTGGTCTCTTGGTTGCTTCTGTTGCTCCTTCAGGTAGTATTAGGCTGAAGTAGTTAAAGTTGGTAGGGTAGGTAGGTAAAATACCAATGTAGCTTGCAAAATTGATTTTTCTCAGTTTTGTTTGTTTAAGTATGAGCAATAATTTTAAATGGTTTTGCGGTATGCCGCTACTTCTATACCATATGTACCGGCAAACGAGGTTTTATAGTCTTGCACTAAACAACAGTTAGTGAATATTTTCTTTAAAACATTTTACAACTTAATCACATCTGGAGGGTTTTCTTTTTTTCTCTAGATTTAGCAAGTGTTAAAATTGAAGAGTTTTAGTGGACTTTTGTTTTGAATGGGAAAAAACTTTCACTTTGATAGATATTAAAAGATTCGGAGCTTTGAGACTAGATACATAACATATGTATGTATGTATGTTATGTTGCTAGAGAGGTAGAAATGAGGTTAAGGTGGAAATATTGAATAGGTTATAGTACTGGAGTAAAAATACTGTTTGTCAAAATTCTTTGTTATAAAAATCGGTCTCAACAAAATTCTATATGAAAAAATTCGGTTTAAAAAAATTTTGCGTTTTTATGGTTAGTCAAAATAATGATTTTAAAAAAGTGTTGATAATGTAAAAAAGTTTTTTTATATTATTTTTTCTGATTTAAAAAAAAATAACATTTTTGCTTGCTTTTTTTCTAAAGACATTTCAACAGTACTTTAAAAACTTGTTTTTAAGGATACAGATTTTTAAGATAAGATACAGTATTTGTGCTCAAAGAATTTTTGCACACAGTTTTCTAAGTTTAGAGTGATTTGAAGTATAGAATTTATGACAGTATTTTTCGGTATCAGAAATATATTTTAAACACATTGTGGAATTTGGGCTAGAGCAGTCAACGGTCCGTTCTTGTGCTGGCCAGGCGACCACCGTTAACTGCGATCGTTATAGAACGATGATCATTAACTTATTGTGGACCCAATTTTATGATATGGACACCGAAGACATATGGTTTTAACATTATGTCGGTACGTGCCACACAAGAATAATCTATATTCTGTTCTATCGATTTCATGACATGGTTATCTCGGGCGGAGATGACAACAGAAATTGGATACCAAGATCGAGTGATCTAACTCCTTTAGACTTTTTCCTGTGGGGTATAAGTCATAAGTCGCAAGTATATGGGAAAATCCGGAAACCACTGAGGCCTTCAAAGTTAGCATACTCGATGTAATCGGACATTTAAATAGTGTTATGTTCTTGTAAAAATATGATATCCGAAGAATAACAAAAAAATGGTTTCTGTATTTGCTCGACATTATCAAACGCACAAACCAATTATTTTGATAAGTAAGTTTCCAGGTATTTCACATTTTTTTTGGGGCAAGTTCTTTCTTACTTTATGAGCTAAGTCTGGGGATGAACCGGCTATATTGTTTTGATAGCTCATTTGTATATGAAAAGCCATAAAAGCTTTCATATACAAAGCCAATGCCAAAGTGTATTATATTTGATAAGGTGCAGGACCAATATCTGATGCTTTTAAACTAAATACAGTACTTAAAATTATGTCATAAAATTAGTAGCCCACCCTCAAATATAACAGCAAATTTCTCGTAAAGCTTTGAAAATTACCTTAGGCTCAAAAAAGTTATACCTCAAGGGAACTTCTTCTATAGAAAAGAAACGTTGTCAATACTAATAACTTTTGATATGATATTTTGGATTCACTTAAAATCTATCACATAAAACGCAACCACACATATAGTTTTTTGTTTTTTACTCGTAAAAAATTGCAGAACTCCCTGAAGACATTTTTGTTTCTATAACTCAGAGTTAGGTTTATCAATTTGTGTACATGATTGGCATAGTCCTCTAGCATTAATACCTCAATAAGTGACTAATTTTCGAGCCGTATTGGGAAACACTTATTAAATTCCAATAATGATGCGTTTTTGGTGAATTCCAACATACTCAATACTCATCGATGCTAATTGTTCGTGTCCAATTGTTTCGTGCCAAACACAACCAACTCGCCTCTCATAGGTAAGGTATATATAGTAGTTGTTTTGCTGCGACTTCAAACATACTTGCATCACCATTTCTGCCAAAGTGGCATTAATTCCAAGTAATTTTTCTGCATTTTTTTCTAATTTTTTCTCTGTACAGAAAAGAAAATTTATGCGGTTAATCTATGACTGTTCAAACGAAACAGATGAAAGAAATGATCAACAGCCAGAACAACTACACCAACAACAATAAACGATGGATCGCGTCCGCGCCTTGAAGTTGAAGAAGTTTCAGCTTAAGTTTGAGTTTGAGTTTTTAGCATCGAGCAGCGAGCTATCAGCTATCTGGTGAATCTTAATAAATATGTGTGTGAGTTGTTTGTGTGTCCAGATACGCGCACAACGGAATGTCGCGCATTCCTGCGCATCTTCAATCTCGGCATCTGGGCATTTATTAAATCTCAAGCCACCTAAATACCTCAATCATCATCATCTTTGTTGTCGTCATTATCATTTGAGCCATCATCTTCGGAAATGATTGCCATCGCTGATTCAAGTTGTAATTTTTTTTTGTTAGAAAAGATGCGATCTTTTAAGAAAACTCTGCGGACATAACTAATGTCCGCGCACAGATGATAGCTTTTCATCTTTTTCTATATACCTACATGCATCAAACCGAACATAAGCTAAGA
This sequence comes from Eupeodes corollae, assembly GCF_945859685.1. Classification (NCBI taxonomy): domain Eukaryota; kingdom Metazoa; phylum Arthropoda; class Insecta; order Diptera; family Syrphidae; genus Eupeodes; species Eupeodes corollae. The sequence goes on along the minus strand of NC_079147.1, from coordinate 207,615,636 downwards.
AACGACTTTGGCTTAATCATGGATAAATGGATTCAACCAATGAAAGTTGCATAAATGTACCGCAGAGCTGTAGAGCTGTTGCAGCTATGCACACATACGCATAATTTTCTCTTTCAGGATATGAGGTGAATTTTCAACCGCGCCACATTGACAGACAGACAGACAGACTGACACGGACGAACAAAATGGCCAAAACCAGACTCGTTTTTCAAATTAACTGACAAAACCGCAACTTGTGCTGCTGGGAGGCAGTTGAGGTATACAATGTGGCATCAGTCAGTGGCGCTCATGTTATGCACTGTGAGAAAAATGCATCACAACGCATTGACAGTAAGCTCCAACGAGTAAAATTTTCAGAGCCAATACCCAACAGAATCAACAAAAAACGTCAATGGAATATTTAAGCCTATGCCTTCAAAAGTCACATAATGAAATCTCTTGTTGTGAAAACTAATTGTCAACTCATGATAGGAGGCCACCTATGGCCGTACTATAACGTACAGAGATTAGTTCTTGAGCCGTAACTATATACGTAATGTAGAATGCTCTATTCTTCCCTGTCCTGCAATGTCCAGGAATTCAAAACCGATGTACAACACTCCTCATTTCCAAACCCTCCCTACCTCATATGAAGAGTATACAAAACCAGTTTAGCTAATTCATACTTAAATGATAAAGATGAATAGTTTATTTGTTTGTTTGCTTGTTTGAACGCGCTTATCTCAGGAACTAATGGCCTGATTTGAAAAAATCCTTTGGTATTGGATAGCCCTATAGGCTATAGAACATCACGCTAAGAAAAATACTATCGGATTACCAATAAAGAATGTTTCAAAATGGCGGAAACGGTTAAAGTATTGCTTATACTCGTACACTGTATGACAGAATTGTTCCCCTAGTCCTAAAGGAACGCACACTACAGCATATGCCTATCTTTTAAACTTCACAACTTCTTTATATTTTTTCTTAGTGTAAATGCAACTGACTGAAAGTTTTTTATAGTAAATTCCTAAAGATACGTGATGGTTTATGTAGAAATTTAACAAATTTATTTCGATTGAATAAAAGTGAAAATTAATTTAATTTGTTTTTATTTCTTTGTTTTATAAAATTTTTGCGGCGCAGCGCGAAGTAAAATGAATTTTCAAAGTGATGGACGTGAAGGTTAATTTTTTCAGGCAGAGATGCTAAATATATTAAAGTGAAGCGTATGAATGTCAGTTGAACGAAAAGAAAACAAAAAAAAGAAAAATGTCTGCGTCTGTGTCCATTTGAATTGTGCCTTGGATTGTGCCAGTCCAAGGAGATGACACAAATTCAGATGAATGGAATTGAAAAATTATTCAAGTAATCGGTCATTTTGATTTTTAAGAAAGTTGAAGTGCTGTCACATTTGATAATCGTATAATAATATGTTGCAAGGCTACGTTTTATATCTGAGTTAAAAAATATAGGTTATATAGTCTCACAGCATAAGTCCGGTGTTAAGACGTTATCAACAAGATTCTGAGCGCAATTACTTATAAAAAGTTTTAATGCAAATAAGTTTAAACAATAAAAAGGTTTTGACATGGTTCCACTCAGTTAACATACTTCTTGCTCCTGAAAATCACAACACAAGCTACCTTTCATTACAAATCGTGGTTAGTTCCCTTTGACCTTTTAACAAATAAAAACAATATGCCCATCAAGTTGTCATGATATGACACAAAAATCAATAAATTATAGGTTTCATTTGTTATTACACCCTTTTGCACATAACTGACCTTATAACCGATTGACACATCGTACACAGAACCTGCTATTGTCTCAAGCATTTCATTAAAGTGAATACAATCCATACTATAAATACTCCTTGAAGTACTATAAATGTTCCATTCATAAGTTGTACCGCTAACGCTCGCCGTTACCTTGTTGGTAATAAAATGGCTTCATTTTGTTTGATTTTTGTTCTTCTTATCGTTTTCGTCGGTAAAGTGGTCCCAAACAAAAACAACTATTCATCACGATATTCCGTTTTGAGTTTCATTCGGGACATCCACAGGACGGAACAATTTCGACAGGTTTTGATAGTGAAAGAATCAAACGATACATTTGATACAAATGTTGGATTAAATTTTGTGAAGAAATTATCCCGGGATATTCCTGTTTTGATTTTTTCGGAGCTTTCGTCTTTTGCGGTGAGGGAAAAATTCAACCGAAGACATTTGACACTAATTTTTTTAGAATTTCATTCGGATGTTTCAATCCTCAGACATATGCTGAATAGTCTTTGACACATGATTTTAACCAAAGTGATAATCCTTCTCAGTTATCCTTACCAAAACAGTGAACATCTTCTTGAGAGGATTTTCAAATTTTGTCTGAAAAATAATGTGAACAATGTTTTTGCTCTTTTCCAAGATTTTTCAATTACAAAAACTATCTTCTCTTTCAATCTGATGCCACATTTCCAAATTATCACAACCCAAATCGGTAAAGGTCAGACTGTACCTGATCAAAGAAAAAACTTCCAAGGCTATCCTCTGCGAGTTGCGTACGGTGGATCCGAGCCGAAAATCATCTTTTCCAAGAATCAAAATGGGGAAAAACTTATCAACGGATATGTGGCCCACTTCTTGGAGGCTTTGGCCCAAAAGCACAACATAACTTTGCTTCGTACCATCATTGACACCAGACATTCATCTAACGAGCTTGTCGATTTGGTTCTCAACGGAACTGTTGACATTTCAGCAGCCCCTGCATATCCTGATATTCCACCGGATGGATACTCATATCCTCTCGAATACACGGATTGGTGTCTGATGCTACCCATCGAGCCTAGTATCCCTCGATACGATATCTTCCTGGTAGTCTTTCGTCTTGAAACTCTTCTCCTCACAGTTGGGTTTATTGTTCTCCTATCACTTATTTTGGAAACTTCAAAGTTACAAGCGGGAAGAAAAACGGATCTCCAGGGATTCCTCCTGAACGACAATTGCTTAAGAGGTGCACTAGGACAATCGTTCTCCGAGATGCGAAATGCTCCCCTGAAAATCAAATTCATCTACCTGCAGATTTGTCTGCTCGGAATAATCCTCACCACTTCATATAATTCGTATTTGCAGACCTACGTCACAAGTCCTCCCACAATTGCGAAAATCCGCTCCTTCGACGATCTTCTCGAGTCGAACATCAAAGTCTTCTGTCTTGAGGAGGAATTCCAAGAACTCCACAAAATCGACCATCGTTTTAGAGACAAATATTTCAAAATCTTCTCATTCGAAAAGGATTTCGCGAGATATGTCATATTTCGGGACACTCTCAACACTAATTTCGCTTACATGGTCAACAGAGTTAAATCGATAACAATCCAAGAGCAACAGAAAATTTTTACCAAACCTCTGTTTCGTCATCCAAGTGAACTTTGCTTTTTTGATTTTATCCCGATAAGTTTCCCAATTCAGGAGGATTCCATATTTAGAGATGCCATAGACTTTTTGATATTACAAGTTCATTCTTCGGGGTTGTTGCAGTTTTGGCATAAGAAATCATTCAATGAGCTCATAGATTCGGGTAGAATCAAGCTGGAAGATTTGGCAACAAAAGTGGATTTTTTGCCAATGAAGGTAGACGATTTGAGACTCATATGGATTGGTTTGGGTGGGGGACTTTTTGTATCGAGCTTGTGTTTTCTTGGGGAAATATTGATAGACAAATGGAAAGATGTTATGGGGAGAAGAGTGAAAAAAGTTTCAAAAGACTGTGTCTTAAAGTTATGTCAATAAAAACAAGAAATTATCATAAAAACTCTAATTTGCAAGTGTTTGTGTTTTCCGAAAATTTTGAAGTTTTTCACAAATTTAGGACGTTTAAGTCTTATTTTTCGGTTTTGAAAAATTTTAATATTTTGTATTTTTTAAGTGTTCATTAACGATACGTAAATACATTTTTTAAAATCTCTCATTGGTAACAGCTTTGATTATTATCAATAGAAAAAAAGGAATAATTTAAAATATTGAATTTACTGTTTTTAGATATCTTTAGTCTTTTTTTAGTAAAACAATATATATAATTCAACAAATGTTTTAATATGTCTTGAAATATTTCCAACTTTATAATGCATTATAAAAAGTGTTTTTTTTTTTGTGGACGTGAGGTCCACAAATAATTAATTTTTTGGGCCAAAAGTTTAGATTTATTATAAAGATTAGAGTTCGCATTATGTTCTACAAATGATTTCCGAAAAGTTGCCGCCGTGGATGGCTGGAAAATGTCCTACACAAAACCTCCCTTCAAAAATTGATGCGTCACGTGAACGAAACCGTTAAATTGTCAGTCTATTGATTATATGATTAAAACTTAAATCAAATGAAAGCTGTCAGAAAAACACCGCCGAAAAAAAGTATATCCAGATTGAAATCCACACATGTTCAAAAAAATCTGTTGGAAAACTATTTATATAACTTTTATATAATATTAGGTAGAAGTAAATTTAAAATTAAAATGACTAACTTATAAAACAGTTAATGTTAAAAAGGCTTAAGAAAAAGCAGCAAGGACATTTGAAACACTTTTAGAGCGTCATAAAGAATATTAAGTTGGGTGTACCACAAGTTCTTCAGGTCATTCTGTTCTGGATTTTTTTTGGGAAGTTAACGCCTTTGGTGATGAAACAATTCACTTACCCCATTCAAATTTGTTATGGATATAAACAATAAAGAATATTTATTAAGGCTTTGGTTTCCAGACCGTAAACTTGAAGTCATTAACAAAACTAAATTCATGATGTTCGTTTAGTATCTTATTCAATAAATAGCTTTAATGCTGCAGTAGCCGGCTGCATTACATGCTTTGAAAAAGTGAAAAGTTTTGTTTATTCTCGACGTTAACGAAGTTGGGAATTCGCTTACATGAACAAAATCCAACAATAAACAGTACTTCAAAAATGTGTACTAAGAAAGGATTGTAGTTCTACATGCCTACCTTACTCTGCAGATTTTGTCAAGGTATTCTACTTTAAGGACAATTGTGACATCCTAAGATGATGATTCGAATAAAATGAGAAAATCTAAATTGGTACGATTAATCACTTTTCAAACTTTCCTTTTTAGGAATTCTTACACTATTGTCTCTCGCAAATTACCCAAAAGTCTTCCAACCAGATTATGAAGCATCAGAAATCGTCAACAGTTCTTAAAAAACCATTAAATATAAGCTTCTTAATTGAATCTTTGCAAATCTACGTCTTTTGATAATTTGTTTTCTTTTTGTTTGTTTACTAGTTCAAAGCCTTTTCTTTTTAACAAAAATAATTTTAAGAAAAAACGCATCGCTCATTCATGCAAGCCACTACATGCGACCAAGTTAGTACTGAATTTTTTTTCTCTCTTTGTCTTTTTCTATAAATTACATAACATTTCCTGAGGAAATACTGTTGCACTTTGTAACTAAATTAGGCATTTGCAATGCAAGTGAGTTGTCATGATATCGACACCAGCTATTATATTTGCTTTGTTTGTTGTTGTTTTGATTTTGAAGCTTTAACCATGCTGTAGAACAAAATCATGGATAAAACACCCATTAATGCGATCAAAATGATGAAAAGCAAAGAAAAGTTAACTTTACCAACCATGATTCTGGCGTTTTTCCCTCTTTTCATCATTTCAATTGTCGTTGTCACGTCGTTCGCACAGTGGAACGACCCTTAGACAAAATTACAAAAATAAAACAACTTTTTAGTGATTGGCAAGTCATCCCCGATATAAAGCTTAACTGGTTTACATACTTGAAATGTTTTGTTCTATAGATTAAGTTGCAAATTGGATTATTTCGTTATTAACTGAATAATTTATATCTATTCCAAAATAGTTTTCGAGAGTTTATTGATTTCAAATGTAAATACAATTCAAAACCAGTTGTATTTTCTGTAACTAGTGTAGTTTATGTTTTATAATGCAGAAAAAACCCAGGAACTTCAAATCGATACCAACCATCTCTTTATCTATTTTTAAGCCTAATATGACAGCATCTTTAGGGAAGAGCTCTACATATCAATGTCAAGTTTTTGCATCCCTGTCACACTTATCCGTTTGTGAAGAATGACGATGGAGAATGCTCTATCAAGGTCGGAAAAGATCTCACCGATGCATTTGATGCCAAAACAGATTTTAGGCAAAGCGATGCACTGTCATGCGACTTCTTCAACATCGTTCTGAAAAGAATTGTGAAAAACTCAACCGTCAACACTAGAGGCACAATCTTCCAAAAGTCCATCCAATTACTCTGATACAAAACGTCACCATGGATAGCTATAACCTTGAGGTAGTTGAGGACTTTGTTTACCTAGGCATCGCTATAAGCTCAGACAACAAAACCAACTCTTGCAAATCGCTGATTCTTTGGACTTAGAATGCAATTGAGTAGTAAAATCCTCTCTCGAGTATCTTAAATCACCATCTATTAGACACTTATTATCTCATTTATGGCGCTGAGGACTGGACCCGTCAAAGAAAGATAAGAGCGTCTTCTTCGGATGATTTTTTGTCCCGTACACTTAGATGGAGCATGGAGGAGAAGATATAACGACGAACTGTACGAGCTGTACAGCGACACTGACCTAGTTAACAGAATTGAAGTCCAACGACTTAGATAGCTAAGTCATGTAGAGCAAATGGACATCAACACTCCAGCCCGGAAGGTCTTCGAACCCAATCCCGAGGTACGGCGCAGTAGTGAAAGACAACGACTCAGGTGGTGCACGCAGGTGCGTGAAGACCTCAACCAACTTGGCGTGCAAAACTGGAGATAGTTAGCTAGGGCACGAGCTGGTTGGAGACGCATGTTGGTCGAAGCCCAGGTCCTCGCCGGACTGTAGCGCTACCTTAAGTAAGTAAATAATGCAGTAAATTATTATTTTAAGAGACAAAATTTAATAAAATATAAGATAAAGTTCACTGCTCAGCTCCGTTACTTACTGAAAAAAGGATAATTTTATTGCTTAAATAAACTATTTTAAATAATAATAGGAATAAGTGGATTAAATTAATTAATTTGAATGTATTTTATATACCGTTTGTCTCATACATACGTCCCACTGTACGACACGTAGTTGGTCGGTCGATAGCAAGAGATCGATCAAGAGATATACCACCAGCATCAGTAACAGCATCAGCACCACTTTATGGGATTGGATAAGGAAATCCACCACATTCCTCCTAGGCAAACATCTCACAGAGCACCATACATACATATTTCTATATTGGCTTTTAATCACTTCATTTTGAAAAATGTATATCAATCCAAATGTGTATGTGTCTTCAGCGTAACAAGAACGTCAGTCGTTGTTGGTCGTGCAGCATATACCTTCATGCAAGCAGCAGAGAGGAAAGCAGCACTATCTTAGGGTGCCCAGCTGATGTATGGCTCTGGCAAAAGCATTATACTACATTGAGATGACGCATATTGTGTTTCAATCTTAACACAGCTTTCAGAACTGACGCAATTGAAATATGGTCATGGTATGACAAAGCTGCGGCAACATACTACCATGTTGCTGCAATAGCCCACTAACAGTCTCTCTGTGTGTCTCTCTTTCTCTCTCTGGCCTGGTTCTGGTGGTTGTTATACACTCGTACCACACTGTCTCTCAACAGTCAGTAGTCTGTCATGTTGCCGTTTTGTTGGTAATATACTTTAATTGGTGGTTTGTAAATGCTTGTGTCCAAGTGACACAGTGACCAGCGAGTGAATGATACTAACACATAACTCTGCTCAAAACCGAAACATTTTTTATTTGCACAATATCAAGCACAATACATTGATAGTTTATTTGGATTCTGTTAATTAGTTGACATTCCCGGAATTGCATCGAGATTCGAGGTTTTGTTGTTTCTATATTTGTTAAAATACAAAATCTCAAGATATACCTTAAGCTTCTGTCTCTAGAATGTAGCTTAAGATTCTTGGAATAACTTTTTAAATAAACGGTGTTTGGCTTGTATGTGTCTTTATGTTTCTTTTTTGCGTGAAATAAAAGGCTTGGCTTGGGAAATTCTTTTGCAGTGAATGAATTAATATTAATTACAAATAATGTACCTACCCTTTGCATGGAAGTTGTATATGGTAGTGTGAAAAACATTGTGGTAGATCCCGTGGAGTGCTTATAAAGAGGTGTGTTGATAATGTTTCCATAAAATTAAAGAACAAAACTATTGTAGTTGAATTTTGTTCAAAGGAAAAAATAAATTTAATAGAATATGAAAGAGTTGATAAGCGAACTTGATTTTGGAAATATAAGAGAAAATATAAAGGGCCGATTTTGAGCTTTTATCTTTTTGGCAACACTGTCAAGCCAATTTCAATGTATAATCATCTACGTTTTAAAACGCGAATTTTTAATAATGATTTAAAATTAAACAGAATTTCAAAATGAAAAATAACAACAATTGAAGCTTATGCTGGTTTCTGTTGAAAATTGGGATACTTTAGGCTTTTAACCAATTTAGTAGTTGTTTTGCAAGAGCGTCAATTTTAAAAAGAAACCTTCAAATTAACTTTTATAACAATTTTGGGAAATGTAAAGACATTTAAAGACATAACATTTTGTAAATAAGAGTTTACATTTATCTTCTCTCAAGATATAAAGAGTTTATCTGACTTGCTTGGCGGAGGTTAAGCTCCATCTCTATTTTTAAGGCAACTTATGATGGGTCTAAATGTTAGGGCTGCATATACTCTCACCAAATCTTTTCTCATTAGATATCAGTGATGTGCTGCCTTGACAGACAACGGAAGAATAAGACGGGCTCTAACAAAATTCCTGAAACATCTAAAGATTATGTATGTTTGCTATCTTATATGGTTATACATCTCCATCAAATGTTTTGATTTTAAAAAAATGTCTGTTAAACTAATTAAATAATAATATCCAATGTGAATGACTTGAGTAAAATAAAGTGTAATTACATAGGTCCTCATAATTGTTAAGTCCGTGTAAGGTTTCCGGAGATGTGTTTCAGCTCCCTCCAACTCTTGCCTAGTGACGCTGATTCCGCCTCGACTGTCCTGCGCCATGTGCTTCTTGGTAGTCAAAGTCATCTTCCTTCTTGTGTGATGCGATCCAGTATGAATTTTGCTACTATTTTGGCAACAACAGGTGCAACACAAATTTCTCTCCAGTTTTCGCACTTTGTGAGATCTTTTTTTATGAGCTTGACGATAATTCCCTTCTTCCACGCATATGGGAAGCTTTCGCAGTTCGCTTGATGACGTTGGCGCTGCTTGTAAAAGTTCTGCATGAATTCCATCGAGTCCTACCGCTTTGTTGTTCTTAAGTGTTTTAACTGCAGTATTGATCTCATCTATATTGGCAGGTGCGGTGCGGATTTGGGGATTAGTTTCTTCAGGCGCTTCAGAAGGTATCGGCTGCACGTTGTTTGCAAACACTCGGAAAAGTGTTCTTTCCACCTTCTGGCTTGCTCATCCACCGAACTTATCACAGTACCGTCTACTTCTTTTACCAGGTGTTACTTTAAGCTGTATGTACCGGTGAGCTAGTTGGTTATTTTGTAAACGGTCCTGCTGTCGCACCTTTTTGCAGCATCTTCTGCTTCTTTTACATTTAAAACGAAAAACGAACATGAAAACAAAGACAGCTTTCTAAAAATCGAGAAAATACATTCCAGGGACCTTTTGAAACGTTAAGAAATGTCAAATTTTCAAATCGACAAATCAAAACGATTACAATAACAATTGAAAGTCCCCTTCAATACAAAATTCCGAAGTTTAAGGTTATAATATCAAAAGTTCAGTTTCAAACTTAAAACACTTTAAACGAAATTTAAATAAAAAATTCCTCGAATTAAGTTTCAAAGTGTAAAGGTGTAAAAAAGTCAGGACACTTTCTAAATATTTTATGGAATTTTTCACAAATTGGTATTCAATTTCATAAAAATATTATTTTTCATATTTGTCTCTCTAATTTAGTTAATAGCCCAAACACTTCACAATCATTTTTATTAAAAGTTGCGCTTTAGCATTTAATTTATCAAAATGACATATTAATTTGATTTATCAAATCAAATTTCATTGTACATCTTAATAAATAATATTTTTTTTAAAGAAATAATACCACACTTTTAACAAAAGAATTAATTTCGGAACAAAGGAAAAAAAACTAGCCTATTGATGGCTTTTGAGTTTATTCACTCGCTTCTCATTTTTGTTTTTCGCTTTGGTTTGGTTTTTGATGAATAAGATGTCATTGTCCGAGGTATAAATGTGAGAACTACCTGAAAAATTTAAATTCAAATTTTAAACACATTCTCTAACTGACAAATTGGTCTCGATTTTCTAGAAGCTGACGGTAACCAAATTAACACCATGAAATTTAATATTACACCAAAATGTATCGATTACAAAGTGGGGATTGCTTTTCAAAAAATAAAAATAAAAACACAAAACAAATACAAATACAAATAAAAATATGGGTTAAAATATTCAGCAGGAGAACAAAATAAATACAAAAGAATATTTTATTGTTTTATCAGATTATATTTTGGATAAACGTAGGTCATTTATAAAACGAGATTAGAATCAAATAAAATTTATTGCCTAAGAAAAATAGTCAAATATTTTATGGAAGAATGTGTTATTTTGCACTGCAAAATATATGAACACGAAAATTAGGGTGATTTGGAAATTTTAAATCTATTTTTTATAATTTAGGTTGGAGATTGGACTTGAAACCGAAATTTCATTAGAATCCGTCGAGTTGTTGTGTCAATTTTTGGTTATGTCCCCTTTAAGCACCCTATATAATATATACTCATGTATGTACATAAGGATAATATTTTAATGGAAACAATATAATTATTAAAGGTCAAGCACGTGTCCAAGTCCAACAACCATGGTCAATGGTCATGGTCATGATCATTTAAGAAATAAAATAAATGAATGCAACAACTCCTTACATTCTTCATCGTTTTGGTTTTTGTGTCTTCCTCGAGTAAGTAGGTACAGACAGATGGCGCTCCACAGAAGGCATTTACAACCATATCGTGTCGTCGAGTCGCGTTGGTGGCTCCTCATAGAGATGATTCTATCGTCTCTACTGATGATGGTCGAAGTTAACCTCTGAGACTTGTCTTGTCTTGTCTTTTCTATCCATTCAAATGTGCATAAATTCTTTTTATTTTATTTTTTCTCTAACAATTTTATTTAAAAGAAAAATACTTTACATTGTATATTTTTGGATTGTTGCATGCATCACATGCACTACACAACACACCAGAGGTCCCTCGCCACGGTCCCAGCGCCGCCGCCGCTATAGTGCATTGATGCTGATGGTGCGGAATTGATAGAGTACGACGATGACGGCGGCGGCGGTGGTGGTTCCATAATGTCATGGTAAAGAGGTAATTTGTAATTTTCTTTAATCGGTAATGAAACTTGAAGTCGCACTGTCCGGTTCGGCCCGCTCGCTTATGGTTTAACATCTAGATAGATATCACATGCTTCTCCCCCAAAAAACACGTTCGTCGAAGAAGAAAAACTTACAATTCAAAAAAATAATAAGAAATTCTTTGGCCATCAGCTGGTTTTTACTTGATTTTTAGCACATACTTTGTTGATGAAAGGTCTTGTTTTTGCTGATTCTTTGGCGAAGCAAGTGCAAGTTTTTTTTTTTATTTTGTCTTGAGATTTCATCGATGCCAAACGTCTCCACAAAAGGGGAAGTTAAGATGTTAAAATAGTACAGACAAAAAAGTAGTTAAATTGACGGGTGTGTGCAATAGAGAGATAACGAACCGATGCGATGCACTCTCAAGGGGATAACTCTTGCACAGCAAAGCCTTAGATGGTTTTCGAGTTATCTCTTCATAAAGTTGTTTTAATGGTAGGTATAGTACAATGGGGGTTTTTATTTAAAATAAAGACATCTGGGAGGATGTTTAAACGATAGATGATAACATCTCATCAAATGATATGTTTTTCCTTGAAAATATCAAAGAGTTTTACAGCCTTGCAAATGAAAGGTTATCTAAATTCTATTTTTGAGTATGTTTTGAATACAGTTTAAGTTTTAATCATAAATATAATAAATAAGATGGCACTGCAGTTCTTAGAGAACCTGGGCCTAGTGGCTTACAGCTCTCAACCCTTCTTGAGTGTGAGTCATGTCAGGGATGAAAAGGACCAACAGTTGGTTTGCTGAATTCGAAAAGATATTTGAAACAAAACTTTTCATGACATGAATTCAATGGATCTCTTGTTTGGATCAATATTGAGCTGTCAGCTATATACGACATCATAAATTTATAGGTGTGTTACTCGAGTTCCTGTTTAGCAGAATTGGTTCAACTACGAAAGTAATTATTGTAAAAGGTGTTTTTTTTTAGATGTATACACGTTTAAGTCGTGTATCGTGTATGAGTGACACTTGCGGAAAATCTTGACATCTTCGGAATGTGCATCCACAACCACCTTTTGATGAGCGACCATATACGCGATGTCGCCAAAAATACCGCAAGATGTCTAGGTTTTTTCAGACGTTTGCAAGAAATTTTTCACTCCGTCTGATCTGGCTACAATCTACAAAACCTATGTATATGCGTCCAAAATTTTTAAATGATTAATTATTAACATCATCAAATCGATTACATCACTCGAACATCGACGCAAGGTTTCTTGTATCACCCTTTTTTACCGTTTTTTTAACGAACTATGATTAAGTGAAATAGCCAGTTACCAGTTGCCAGTTTTATCAAAAAAGAAGCTCACTTTTGGTTGAATGGATACCTCAATAAACAAATCTGCCGTATTAAGAGTGATGATAGTCTTTGAAGGCGTCAGACATCTTTAAAAACTGACTGTTTGGTGTGCTTTAAGGTTGGTGTAGTAATTAATTCGTAATTGTTAAAAAAAGATGCTGGTCAGACCGCTAAAGTCAATAGTGACCACATATAGCCATTTCTACTAACTGTTTCGCAGTTGTGGTTCTACCAAGACAATTGATTTATTGAAGTAAACGTTTGATAAATACATACCTACATATATGGTAGAGATACACCCCTAAATTCACCTCCAAGTTGTTCCGCATTTAACGCTACTGGACTATTTTCTGTGAAGATATTTTAACTCGGTAGCTAATAAGCCTAAATCAAACTACTACTTGCGCTGCGCATTATTACCGATATACCTCCACGAATAAATAAGTTACCGAAAATTGGAGCTCCAAATTAGACTATACGTTTAAACCAACCAGCAGAGTGATGGTCAAAAAGATTATCTAAAAAATAAAGTAAATTTCATGGTAATAAAAAAAAATCATCTTTCTTATATTCCAATTCAAAGTTCTTCACCTATAAGAAAAACTTCAAAGCAACAAGTCTTGCAAAATGTTTATTCTATTGTTTTAGATGAAGTGGTTATTTGCATTTTCAAACCCTGTACCCATAGCGTCGCAATTATTTTTCAATTTGAACTCATACTCCATACCAGTGGCCTCCCAGAGTGTATCTGGTTAGCTGCACAAGTTGACATATCACCTACAGAAAGTTAAATATCAATCATCAAATACACTCTGACCAACGACGACGACGACGCCATTGGTGGCAAAATCAAGAACAAATAAATTTGAATGAAAAAACAAAACTATGAGTGCTGAGCCAATTAAATTAATATTTGTTTTATTTGTTTTTTAAATCTTGAATTCATACATTGATGTCCATGTCCACGACTTCTGTCTGGACTTGAGAAAATATCTACAAAAAAAAACACACATTTGCGTGCCGCACTACTGAAATTAATCTGCCTCATGTGTCATGTCTATAAAGATATATGTACAGTTCATAAGATACATTTGTACGTGGTGCACCTAACTTTTAACTACTTTGCCTTTGTTGATATTTGAAATTATTGAATTCTATGAATTGATTTACATTTGTTTCATTTTTATTTTATTTTTGCGTAAAGTTGCGTAGTGATGTAGATATAATTTATATCTGCGTAGTTATGGAACACCTATTGTGGCCTTGTTGAATGCTGATTGCACTTTACCAAGACACAACATAATTCGTTGGCAATGAGTTCATTAGAAAACCTTTATGTATTTCTATATGTCTATTGAATGTGGATCGCAGCCACAACTTCACCTACAAATCATGTGAACTGATAGCTGGCGGTGATATCAGAGATGTCGAAGGTACTCTAATACCAAGTACTATTTTACTACTTTTTAAAACAATTAAGTAAAATTTTATAATCACATTATTAATTTACATTATATGTCTCAACATTGCACTTAATTTGAAAACACAAGTTCATTATTTTAACTACTTCTGATAGTGTTTAGCACTGTTTTCAATTATAAAAAAGAATTTATATTAAGTAAATTGCTGAATCGGTAATTCTTAAATTTCAAAATGGTAAATATGTGCACCCAAGAGGAGAAAAGAGTCCACTGATTTTACTCAAAATCCACCTCTGTCTACCAACTCACCCTGGTGAACCTAGTTACTCAACTGGATATTGAGTTTTAACCCCAGTGCAAAGTTGTTGAAGGTAGCAAACAATAAAGGATTGAAAGGTGTTTCTACTAAGGCACCTCTCATTTTATCCAGACGTCAGCGGAGGTATTTTCGAGATGGAATCAATTCAAAGTAATTGAACTACTTAACTTCGACTTTAAGAAGCGGTTTTCGATCTGGGCATCAAGGTTGTTCTATCGAGGTAACTTTGTGATCACGTACAAATATTTTAGTTGCGAAGCATTTACTATTCTCGGATACGGAAAATAAGGACAGCGAACTTCAAATCTGTGAGTAGAATGTAAGGTCCCTTAAAAGACCAGTTATAGCCCAACAAATAGTGGAAGCCTTTAATTAATACCACCATCTAAGAAGTTCACTGCGATGGACCTAGTAAACGCAAATTAAATGACGTTGATATATAATACCGCTACTATATCCGAAAAACAATGACTGTTTGTGGTTGGAACTAGATTCAAGCAAAAAAATTTGAGTTTCAAAAGTGTAAGCGAGGGTATCAAGATAATGCGCATCATGGCTAAAACCTCATATAAACGCATGCCCCAGAGTTGATAAAAATGAAGACATCAAATACATATTCTACGAGCTTCTGGACAAGCCATATGAGCTGTGCCCTGGGTATGACATTAAAGCTGTCTCGGGAGATTTTGAGATCAAGCTAGTTATAGAAGACATCTTTTTTGACACAATTGGGGCATACAGACTTCACGACACCAACTCCGACAACGGATTCAGGCTCATCGATTTTACTGTGAGGCAAGGTGTTTTGGTAGAACGCAGTTAACACATCCGGATATCCACATAGAGATCTCGTTTTATTTTCTCCACCGTTATTGGAAGCAAAATCAATTCCTCCTTTTTTACCAACCATTTTGTTAGGAACTTCGATTATGATTCTTAAAATCCAGCTTTAATTGATTTTTAAACTTTCACCAAGTCCGCTTTAAAAACTAGGATGAGTTAAAGCTCTTTTTCTGCATTCGGAGTTATTTCTAATGATATGTACATCTCTAAGGTGAGAAAGATCAAATTTTTGAATGACTGGCATAAGCAGAGATCCTTAAAAGGTAAATGAAAAAGCCCTTGTTGTTAACTACAATCTAGGCTGTTCTTTGGCAAAAACTTTAGAAACGATACACTGTTTAATTTTTTTCCTGATATTACTATAAGTTATTCTTTCCAAATAGACCCTGCATTCACTAAAAGTGGTTCTAAAAGTCTAAGAGGAAAAACCCACACAATCATTCTTCTGGTTCTGTGTTTCACAAACTTGGTATATCAAGAAGGATTGATCAGGAAGTTTATGGGAAGTCCTTCAAAAGGAGAGTCCTAAAGCAGCGTTTTTGGACAGGGTCTTATTTGGAAACCATTAATGCATGAATCTTGCGCCTCATTTTTGATTATGAATTATAAAGTATCGATCAAATTGACACTGACAGCTAAAACACTTGGTCTGCAGATCTGTAGACATAAAGTCGATATTTTTAAAGCGCACAATGCTTCGTCTTACTTGAATTAATCTTTTATAAAGTCAAAAAGCTATAACAGTTGCCGCTGTTTGCTCAACGAACTTTCCGGTAAGGTAATCTTCTAATCTAAAAGACTTACTCTCAAGAATCTAAAGTTTCACTTAGAATTCCTTCAAACAAAACGTAAGAGTAGGTATTTTCTTGGACATTTAACTACATACGACCGCTCTGATGTTGGCTATCGATTCTATGGCGCGGCGACTGACTGGGTACTGGAACTGCCTCGACTTGACATGTACACTATATACGACTTCACATTGTACACACATCCCAGCTGGATGAATAATTCGAGGTGCAAAAATAGTTCCTCCGAGGCAGGGGCAGATCGTGTTGCAACGTATATACTGCACAAGCTTAGAAACCCTACCTCGCTTCTCGTTCTCGTTCTCGCTATCGATCGGGAGAGATGGCAGAGAGCATGCATGATAGTCATTATTTTTATCTTGCCTCCTGCAATGATATGTCATGAATCGATTTGTAACGATTTTCACTCGTTTATATATTTTTGCTTTGATATTTGGGAATTGAGAATCGGGAGGATTGAAACGACCGACGCGACGACGAAATGGGATGGTGGATGGATGATGTTGTGGCACAGAGTTAGACGATGGCAATTAATAGTGGGATAGAGTTTCTATGTTTGTACTGTAGAAGATCCCCAAAACGGGATGGGATTTTCTTCAAATACACGACAATGAGACGACAACACGAGCGGAGCGGAGTATAGCGCTGGTATTCAACTTCAACTATTTAACTGATCCAGAGAAGATGGATATGACCCAAACGCGCGCGTTATTAGAAAGCCAAGATGGCGCAAAACGTTAGCTTTTTTGAATTTATTTTTTGTCATGTTTGTTTGCAAGTCTCACGTGCTATGGCCGAGGGTCTGTCTGGAACAGAGCATACCACCTCAGCATCATGACACACATGCTACTCCGATTCCTAAACCTATCTACGAGCAGAGTTTATATGATTCCCGAATAGCTGGAAGGAAGGCTTTTCATGAGGGATATTTACAATGCACAGACATGCACATAATGTGAATTAAATCAAAATATTATTATTTAGATACATAGATACTGTTGTTGTTGTGTTTAACTGTGGAATGAATGTGATGCAATCACGATTTGTGTGCAGTTGAATGCGCTTCAACTTGGGTTTATGTATAAGTTGAATAGAATTTCTTAAAAAATGAGCAGTATTATAGATGAACAGCTATTTATGATTTGTTCTTGTTGAATTCAAATAGATACCTAGGTTGGCACATTATGATATGAGGGCTAAGGAATAACTAACTCAAAAACATTTTTACATATAATAAATTGAGTGGTATAAAAGTTTGAAATCTAAAAAACAAATAATGATTTTTTAAAACGACATGAAATTTGAAAGATATCCCTTTTGTCATTATTGTTTGAATATGACTTCTGGCAAAGGACCGTCATAGCTTCATACGCAAAGCCCAAAAGGTAACCATTTAGCAAACTAATTTTAGTGTTTTTATTAAAAACAGTACTAGGAATAAATGAAAAACCAAAGTGGTAATATTGAAAACAAGTTAGTTTTCACCTTTTTACCAAATTTAAAAAAAAATGTGATTGTGATTTTCAAAACCTGTTTTAATATATTGTTATAATAAATATTCAGAATTAATAAAAAGAAAGTTGCTGTACGGAGACTTTTTTGACTATGTGTATGTAGTGTAATCTGGAGATCAAGTTATTGATACATTTTTCCAACATTCGTTGGCGTAGATTGGCAATAATATGGCGAATACTGTCCTCCAAATAGTCAATCGTTTCGGGCTTGTCGACCTTGACTACCAATTTCTGACTTATTGCATCAGAACATTATGTCAAGCAGCGTTAATAGGGATGATCCTGCAGGCCAATTCTCTGGTTCGTAACCTAAGTGTGGTTATATCAAACGTTTTCTTCAAAAAATCAATTTTGGTACGAGCTGTGTTATACTTATAAAGCACACCAAACAGTCAATTATCTCGGAATAAACGGTGTCTCAAAATACCTTCGCGAATTTTCATCAATCATAATACAGGCAGTTTTGTTAATTGACGTATCCATTTAACCAAACGTGAACTTCAACCCTGAATCTAAATTCGCTTATAAGAATTTTGAAGAGAACCGTTGTTAAATAAAAACAAACTACATTATTTTAGTTGCAGTTATTAAATTTGTTTGCTTATATTTATAAAATTATTCTTATTTTAGTATAAGATAAGTTTTGACACAACACAATATTATCACAAAGTTCCGTCATTATGAGCGAAGCAAATATAAAATAAGCTTAATTAAATGAGCGACTGGATCGCTTGAACCTGTATAAAAAGAATTACTGTTTAAAAAAGTTACAAATATTTAAGATTTAAAATTTTAAAAAAACCTACATTTTTCCGATTTTTTTTTTTTGAAAATCGTTAGTGTTTTTTTTTGTAATTAATTTTGCAGATATATAAAATTGCAATTTTTGTTAAAAAAAACATGTTTGGTATGCAGTTTCTTAGAATATATTAATGCACAAAATATTGACACATTTTCGAGATAACAAAATGCATTAACAAAATTATTGAAAACGGTTGATGTGCTCCTGTGAAAATTTACAAACGAAATAACGGTTCTATGTTATGAAATGAAAAATAGTTATACTTCCGTGACGTAAGTCAAAGCTGTCTAAATAACACAACAGATTAAGCGATTAAACTGTAAAAAAGGAACGAATTAATGGATTTTCAACCAATGGCGGATCCAGGGGGGTCGTAGGGGTTTTGAGCCCCCTGGGAGATAATTTGTTTGTATTTGTGTAGGAATTCTCTCCAAATCAAAACTAATTATATTGAGTTAATGGATATGACCCTCATTATATTTGCAATTATTTTTTTTTATATAAGAAAAAAAAGTACCACATTTAACTAAGAATTGGACCAAGAAGCAAATTCAGCCCTATTCCAAAAGCGTAGCACAAATTCATCAAATCTTGACCAATGGACGATCCAGAGGGGGGTCATATGAGCCATAAAGCTTGTACAGTTCTTTAAGTAAGGATTTCATCTACAGATTTGTTATTAATTTAAGGACTTTCACCAAACAGTGGTTTGGTGTTAAAAACAACTTAAACTTTTGTTACTTTAGTAATGCTTTAAATTATTTTTATACAATTTGTTTCTTAGAAAAAGAACAAATAATCAGGTTTTTAAGAAGAAACGTTGAATAAGAGGTCGTCAATTTTATATTAAGTTGCCTTTTAGCTCCTACAAAACGAGCTTCAATTCCATCTTATTTTTTTTATGTACAAAAATTTGGAAATTTGAAATGACTTTTACTTGCGACATATAGGAACTATATGGCAAGTATCGCATTCGTAAAAAATTTCGAATCAAACAAAAAATGTGGTTTCCCATCTGTCTGTCTATCTGTCCTGGCCCCTAAAGCCTAAACCACTATGCCGATTGAAACTAAGCCAATTAGCTTAAGGCGTTTTTTCATTTTTTAATACTAAAAATAACAGCAGTCCCCATACAAATCTTTTGGTTTAAATTCGAAAATTCGAATTTTATTTAGAAATTAACTGATAGATTTTTTTAAAACGTTCTCTTATTTTTTTTCTTATTTCGGCTTCTTTCTAAAAGAAAAACATATTTTGGAATTGCTCCAGAAAGGTACCCCTCATTAAGTCGTTATTTTAAAAATTTTCTTAAGAACTTAATCAACATATTTCAATAATCTTGTCTTTCAATCCAAGCTTTTGTCGATGGTAAAATTTTCAAATTGATGATGATTTTTGACAATCAAAAATGTATATATTTTTTGTATGGTTAAATTTATTTAATTTCGAGGTATTGCAGCCGGCCAACATATTTCATTTAAAATAGATTTTCTGTTGAATAAAATTTTCTCTAGATGTGCTAGAACTGAGATTTAAATACGAATTTAATGAATATAAATGGTTTATTGCAAAACACAATGCATGTTTCATATCTATTAATATAAAAGCTTTGAATTTCTTGATAACTGAAGTGAAAAGAGATTCGGAAACGTTTAATTTGTGACAACCACACAAAAGTTTCTTCCCAACTTGTTTTTTTAACTTAATTTGTATTTATTTTATATTCAGGAAAATTATGTACATAAATGCACCTATTCTTGTTGATTAATTTAAGATCAAAATATTTTCTAGCATCAGCTCCAATCTTTGATTAAGCATACTGAAAGTGATAGTAAACACTGACTCCCGAAAATTGAGTCCAAAAAAAACTACCTCAAAAAAATCCAGAAAATGTATGATATCATATTGTTTCTCATTTTCTGGATTTTGGAATTTTTGCAGCGTTTTTCGCATTGATAGAAATGGCAAACAATTTCTAACATTTCTGCGTGCAAGCAACAAAAAAAACTGTAAACTATTGTGTTTTTGTCTTATGGCATAGTAAGAAAACGATTGGAATCTTAAAATGCTATCATTTGTAGAGAGTCCACTTTTTTTTGTAAGCCTCCTTTACACAACATTAAAGAACATTTTTAAGTGGTGAGTAAAAACTCGTCTATATGTTAATTGTTAAGCTTGTAAGCCCCACCCCATCAGAATATAAGTCTGTATCCGACATTGTTTTGAACATAACTAAGTTAAAATGAAAACAAATACATCCTTATTTGAAGTGTCACTCTTAAACTATTCAAGTATACAAAATTCCATACATTTATAAAGGGAGGATTTTAGCTTTTGCACTTCCATCACATATCACAGAATTTACCCAAAATGGTTAAGGTACTTGCTTCGGAGCATGATCTCCTGATGCAACAAAAACGAAATAGAAATATGAGGCAATACTCCTTTATTCAGGGGCACATTTTTTCAACAACAAAAACGGGGTATTACTTATCTTTGTTGCACCAGGCGGCCATGTTGGTGGAGAAGGTATTCTATTTTTGGTAAATTCTTTACGATTTCTATTATCGAAAGTTCGTTCCTCCCTCTTACTGAAAATTCTAAGATTAAAAGAAATTAGCATTAAGTTTTTTTCAAACAGAGAATATTTACTGTTAGAAGGTGGAGCCTAGATAACGAGAAAAAAAAAACAGAACAAATGTGATGACAAAGTATACCTACTTTCTATTTCCCATGAGCTCCTGGTACAGCAAAACGAAAATATGCATCACATTCAGGATTAGTTAGTACCAGTGAGTGCGAATAAAAATTAAAACAACTCATGAGTCATGCTTAAAGAAAACGAAAGAACAAAGAACGAAAACCAATTTTTTCCAAACCTTTGTACTAGTGTAAAAAATACTCCTATTGTACCAGGAGATCAAGCTGAAACAAAATGTTTGCTGTACTGCTTAAAATCCTAGTTATCTCTTTTACATTCAACAGAAAGCTTGCTCCTCCCTTGAACTGTAAATTGTATGTTAAAAGAAATTTCCAGAATACTAATAATAGTAATAATACCCATTGGCTTGTGAACAGCGTTGCCACTTCAAGAAAATAGGGCAGTAGTTCAATTAAAAAACTTCAGTAGATTTCTATTAAACAAAAATAACATAAAAATGAGTACTTTAAAACTATATTTACATATGTATTTTTAATCGAGTAGGTAGGTATTTAAATTTAATCTTTCAATGCTTACCAATCAGTAAAAGTAAAATTTTCGAAATACTCTAAACGCTCGGGAGAACAAGTATCCAAAAACCCTTTCCTTACATTATTTAATTTCTTACAAACAAAATTGCATTTGCAAAAGTGTTAACAATTAGTTTGTTTCGTAAATCAATTGATTCGTACTTGGCTTACAATATAAACAAATCCACTGCGGCAATCGGAATAGGGAAAGGATTCTAAACAACTAATTAAAAGTCATTGTATTTTGGCAGTTTAAGTTATGTATCATTAAAATCAAAATGTTTATTTCGTAGAAATTTCTACAAAAAAATTAATGTTTTTAATTTTATCATAAATAAAGATATTAAGTTTGTGTTTTTTACCGTAGCTAACCCAAAATATCTCACGAACTACGTAATGACTTGAATTTAATTTTATATTATGTATTGTGACGTGATTCTTAGTAAATCAACTGTGTTTTTTAAATCTAAAAAGTGAAAAAAGAATAATGTCAACTCGAATGCCTTAGTATGCATCAAAGAATAACGTTTTGTGAAAAATCGAATCACCATTTTTTTTACCAAAAATAAATACCCAAACAATACATTATTGGTAAAATAGATTTTCGACTTAAGTATCTTTTTGAAAACTAAAGGTATTGCTTACAAGCAATCTTAATCTTATATAATATACATTCAGCCAAAAAAATTTAAGTAAAATTGATAAATACTCATATTTGATTCTCGATTTCTTGAGAAAAAAAAATAAATTTTTGACTCCAAAATGATTTCAAAATATGCTGAACTTTCTTAGAAAAATCAAATTTGTAGGAAAGAAAAAATTACTTCAAGAAAAACTACTTTAGTTGGTTGAAATTGATTTTCGACTAAAAATCTCGTTAAGAAAAATAGATTTTGAAATAAAATTGTTTCATCATTTCTAGTTGATTTCTTCGAAAATTTAGCTGTCAATTTTCTTAACAAAGCACGAAATCCTACAAAAACAACAAAAAGATGAAACGAAGTTGTTTTTAACTCAAGTGGTAAGAGAAAAATATTGACTGTGATGTGTTCTCTACTCTGTACATTTATAAGCTGAGTAGTGTAAAATGTAATGTAAATAACTTCCCATAGGAAGTTATTGCAATGGGTCCGATTTTCCAAATTGAAAATTTTGACATTTCTCGATGTTTCAAAGTCCCTAGAGTCGATATAAAAGATTTTAAGAAAGATGTCTGTGCGTGCGAGTGTACGTACGTTCGTACGTCCGTACGTTCGTGACGTGTTTTTTTTCTTCCATAGCTCAAGAGCCAGAAAAGATATCGACTTTAAATAAATTTTGTTATACAGATAATAAGGCAGAAAGGGCTTTCAACAGAATTGCGTGGGTGGTTTTTTTTACCATAGCAGTTTAAGAAAAAGGTGACAATTTTAGTTTACCCTAAATATCTTACGATCTTAGAGACTTTTTTTATATTATATATTGTAACGTTATTATAAATCAGTATATTTTTGGAAACAAATCCAATCAACGGTTTTTTTATATCAAATCAAAAATTTAAACAAAAAATGTGTTACCTCGAAAATTTAATGAATACAAAAGGATTTTATCTCCAAAACAGTTTTTCGCAACGAAAAAAAAAACGTTTTTAACATCTGGCAAAATTTTGGGAAAAAATCAAATGAACAGTATTTGAAAAAACAAAAAACCTAAACAAAATTACTCAAAGTTGGTAAAAATTGAATTATGACTCAAATATCTTTTCAAAAATTTAATATTATGGCTTCCAAATAATTTCAACTTATAACAAATATTGTTTTCAACATTCTGAACAGTTTTTAGGAAAATCGAATAGACAGTTTCTTTTACAAAAAATAGAAACCTGAAAAAATGATTATCTCCAAAACAGTTTTTTGCAACGAAAAAAAAAACGTTTTTGGGAAAAAATCAAATGAACAGTATTTAAAAAAAATGAAAACCTAAAAAAATTACTCAAAGTTGGTTAAAATTGATTTCCGACTCAAATATCGTTTCAAAACTTTGAGATATTGGCTTTAAACTAATTTTATCTTTAAAAAATATATGGTTGTCAACTTTCAGTAAAATTTTGAGAAAAATCGAACTGACAGTTTTTTTTACAAAAAATTAAAACCTAACAAAAAACAATATTAAAACTTGGTAAAATCTTACTTGTAGCTTTTCAAAAATTAAAAATATTGTTTTGAAACATTTTTTTTATTTCAAAGAAAATATTGTTTTCGATATTCAGGAATTTTTTTTTAATAAAAATCCAACAGTCCGTTAAAAAATCTACGAAAAATAGTACGCAAATTTGGTAAAAGTTGATGCTCGGTTCTTGATATCTAAAATTAATTTTGTTTATCCAATTTGTAAAAATTTAAGTAATGCTAATTAAATTGGTAAAAATTTTGTTTAGAATAAAAATCTATTCAACAAAACTGAACTTCCAAGCTTAACTATTTCTTTTTATGAAAAATATTGTTGGTAATTTTAAATTTTTTAGAATAATTCAACTGACAACTTTTTTAAACCAACACGAAAACTTACAAACTTTTAAGCAAGACAGCATCTTTTTTAATATTGTTATGAAAATTTTGTTAAAGTTTTAAGCAACATAAAACCACAGAAGGGATGGGAAGCTATCAGTGTAGGGCGCATTGCAGCCCCTTTTTTGTGTATATGTTTTTTAGACAGCTGTCCATCCAATTTTGATTGAATTTAGAGTTAGTAGCTAGATTTTGCGAAAAGTACAGTAGATTGACTGCTATTGCAGTAAAGTGGCATCCCTGCCAGTGATGTCAAAAGCCCAAAAATTCTAAGCTCCCATTTAATGTATTATCCCAGTTCTTTCCAAATGCAGACTCCCGTTACGGGGAGGAGCCTAGATTACTTGAAAAACACACTAAGAGAATATTAAAAAAAAAGTATTCAAGTATGATCGCCCTTTACAGGAAAAAGAAAATAAATGTTGTTTTTGTTTTTTCTTACACACAACATTCAGGAGGGTGCGAGTGAGAGGGAAACAGATGAAAACAAATTTAAATGTAGAGCAAAAATCAAACCTACAAATTTGTATTTATAAAACTTTATACCTATACAAATACGAGTCTGACTTAAGTGCCTACATTTTAAGCTGCAATAAGAATTGGATGATCATACCTTCAAATCCAACTTCTACCAGGCTTATTTAGGTTAAAGAATCCTTATTCTCAAAACTTTATCGTAATTAATTTCTAGTCATTAGTCATGGGTTTTGCTATTCATCAGGTGCAAGTAATGAAACAATCAATAGATGTCCCTAAGTTTCCCAAAATTTGTGCATGCATCTTTCTATAGAACGGCAATCTTTTTTCTCTGGCTTTGTTGCAACTTTTCAAACTCTGCTTACCCTGTGTTCATCACCTCTCCGTATCTCACCACTCATTTATTATGTAAAAACGCATCAATTTTATTTTCTAATAACACACATTTAACCCTCACCTAACAATCATCTCAGAACTAACGTAAGACAAAACAAATCCTTAAAAAGGACTATAATTCATAGTAATATTTCATTTCTCTAAATGATTACTGATGTTTACTATGTACAGTAAAGAAACTATCAACCTTTACTTAAGAAGCGCCATATTAAACAAAATATCTAAAGCTAAAGAAGAAGAAACGAAAAAAGAAAAGACGCTTCTTCTCTAGCTTCATTGCTAAGCTAGATTTATGGTCCAAGTCACCGATCGCACTTACACACTTTTTTATAGGATTTTCGTGCGCTCTTGAAAATTGTGCTACACGGATGTTTTCTTTCAAAATATTATGGTCCCCGTCTTCGGATTTGGAGTCGTCCGTCCGTCCGCGTGTCGCTGCAGTTGGTACAAAACATTAAACACACAAATTTAACTGTTTCGTTCCTTCTATAAAAGAGCTGCCTTTTAAGCTATATTGCATCCAAGTGGAAGATTGTATTGTGGTGCATAGAAGATGGAAGATGGTGGATGGCGGTCGGTGGGCTAGGTGGCGTTTGAGACACTCTTTTGGGACAAACTGATTCCATGGGAAATTGTTGCACGTTTATTTATTTAGCTTTTTTTGTGTACTTCGTCTAAGTGGTAACACAAAACCAAACCAAACACTCGCTTCATTAGGAAAATGTAGATAGCAGGTCTGGACTGGAGCATCAGGTGCTTCAATGGGGTTGCGGCTTTTTGCTTTTTGTGAGAGCTGCAAAATTGTTCCTTCATCCTTCTTATTTGCCGCAGTCGCACATAGTCATAGAGTCACAGTAGAGGTCGTTTTCGTTTCCAGTTTAAAATTGGTTCTAGAACTGCATACTTAAGTATTCTCGTACTACTCTCTGTAATGTGATTTATGCCGAGAATTCAAGTTCGATGCGTGATTTTGGTTGCATGTTGTATGATAAATTATATTATTCTCAGGGCCCGGTGGTTGTTTTAAATGAAATATTGATTGCTGAGTTGTTGTGGGAATTTCTGTTGTTTCGCTATGTTTTTTCTATGATCAACAACTTTGTTGGTTGGTTTAAACACCAAAAACATATTTTTTGATTTTTTTTTCTGGAGGTATTGGAAATGATCAGGCTGTTTTCACGACTTTGGAACTATTTAGATATTTTTCAGCATCAAAATGATGATGATGATGATCACCATCATGAGCGTCTAACACCTGCGCATCTTTTTTGTTTGTTGATTTTTGTCTTCGATGAGAAGAGAAATCTCAATTTAAGATGAGTCTTTTTTTTGTTTCTGAAGACATCTATATCTGTCTATTGATCGATCTATCTGAAATGCTACTGGAAGGAGTACTTATTTACACTGAAAACAAAAACGCGGTACTTGAGCGAAAGACTTCAACATTTATGCTAGAGGTTGAATGATTTGTTAACAGAATTTGGTGATGGATCTGTTAATGGCACTACAAAAATACCTTATATTAAATAAATCTGATCAATAGATAAACGATAAAAATCTTACTTGCTTAATTAAGTGGTCTCTTTAGTTCTGTGTGAGCTAGGGTCAAACCCAAATAGCTAACCCGGTCCTTAGCTAAATGGCTCCATATGGGCACTTAAAGTTGGGTGACGTCACTTTCAACGCCAACTGAACCACCCACGTCGCTGTACAGACCTTAGAATTCAACGTTTCATCTTCTCCCCAACTCACCTTCTATACATACGGACTACGGAACCGAAGATCACACGTAGAACTTTTCTCTCGAAACGACCCATAAGATGCTTTTATCAACATATAGCACGATGGGGATGGTAAGGGTCGTATAAAGCGGCACTTTGGTTGCTCGAGAAAAAGTTTTCCTACCTAAATACTTTCTTAGCTCATATTCCTCGTTTGACCCCAGCGTTCATATCGGAACCCAGGTTAAAAAAAATCACTTACTTGTCTCCGAGTTACGGCTCTCAATGTGATGTTTTGACCGAGACGACAGTGTTTTAGGTCCTTTCTTGATGGCATCATGTACTTTGTTTACTTTGTGAAAAATCTTTTTCAATAAAATTCTTGATGGTTTTTCAAATCCAATTTTTTTAATATTCAGTTAAAATATTTTGAGTATTTTATACAGCTTTGCAAAAATCTTCATAAGTTGCTAGTTTTCTTATGCTTCGCAATAATCTTAAAGGAACGCTACATCATTTATGGTAGGGCGGTGTTAAACAGAAAAGTTTAAAACAATTTGAAAGCAATATTTAATTTCCTTACAAACCCCTTTGACTAAAAGTCTATAACATTAAGTTTTTAAAATATTTTTTAAATTATAAAAATAAAGTTGAAAACGAGTACTTTTTAGGATTTAAGCAAATAGTTAGAATCGAAGTTTGGGTTCAAAATCAACGATGAAAATTAACATCAAATGGTTTTTTCACCATGAAAATATATAAAATTCAAAGTCCCTTAAAACTTCTTATAGAGTCAAATGAAGACTCATATAATTTGAAGAATTTCCAAACCTTTTTAACATACTAAAATGATTTAAAACGAAGATTTTCGATTTGCTTAGTTATTATACAATTTGCTGTTAAGAAATATGTTGTGTCTTATAGTAGCTCATTAAAAAGTGTTTGTTTTGTTTGTGAAATTTTGTCGAGCAGTGTAATGTTTCCAGCAACATGAAGCAGTTTATATAGTCATCAAAATGTTGCTTGCAAATAAAATGCCTTAGACTTATATACTTCAATGTTTTTGAAAAATTATGTAAAAATGACTTAACTGGCAACAAGTATCTTTGAGGACATTCAAAATATCAACTCAAATTAGTTTTTCACCAACTCAAATCAGTTCATATAGGAACAAAATTCTATCTGCAACAAATGGATGCTATCTAAGTCCAACCTCAAAACGTCCATAAATTTCTATCAGTGTATTTATATCTCTTAAAAAAGAAGTGAATCTTCAATCAAGCTTAAGCTGCTGTCTGAATCTATAAAGATAGCCATTTATGTACGTACATATACATTAATGTGTTGTCGGAAATGTTGAAGACATCGCAATGGAGCGGGCGATTGAGAAATCGCAAATCATACAAAATGACACACGAAAAAATGTGTACCCCGCATTTTGTGTACCTACATATAGAGGCTTTTCGGATCATATGCATAAAATATCGATGAACCTCACGTCCGAATTGATTTTACAACTAACATCAAGAGGATTTTTGTTTTGGATTTTGTTCGTCTTCAAACCCATAGTCAGCATCAGCAAACAGCATACAATAAACAGAAAGGTGCGATTTCCATCGGGAGAAGAGACAAATCTTTAAGTTTTTCGTTCAAATGCAGAATCATCAGGAGTACGAGTATCATCACCATCAGGAGAACCAACATCTTGCCACTGCCACTATTGAAGACCATACAGCAGGCGTCGTCAAAGCGTGAGGGACGGCAGTGCTCATGGTGATGATGTTGAAGAAAACCGCGCGAAAAAATTGAATTTTTCGACAAGAAATAAATTTGCAACCTTTTAACCCAGAAACCGAAAAATAAAGGATGAATTCGAATTTTTGTGTATCTTCAATATATGATGTAAATCTTTTGTTTCTTCAATTTCTTCGGCTGATGATGGTTCTCCATGTCCATAAAGTGTTGCAACAGATGTGGAATTCTCAGTTTTACACAATGGGATGTATAGTGGAAGAAGAAAATAAAATTTTGGATGACCCGATGCCGAAGGAAGACAAATAACATCTTACGTCAAGATATCAATAAATCAGATTCAGGATAAGATGCGCATCATTTGATGGCATAACTTATGTATGTATCAGAAAGTATGATTTAAAATATGTTAACGACAATTGAGGGAAAATACAACCTTATATCTAAGATACGTTATTCAAAAAAGAAGTAGAATGAATATATGTTAAGGTATACCGTTTTATACTTAACCGTAAAAAGTAACGAAGATACTTACTGTGTTACACAGGGGTGTTCTTTAATAAAGATTGTATTCATAGTCAAGTAGTACCCGTGGCATGATGGTTAGTGCGTTGGACTGTCATGCAAGGGGTCTTGGGTTCAATCCCTGCCTGTGCCACCTTAATTTAAAAAAAATTAATTTTCGCGGGTACTGCCTCTTGCGAGGAATTGACAAATCCTTCAAGAGTAATTCTTGTCATGAAAAAGTGCTTTCTCAAACTAGCCGTTCGGATTCGGCCTAAAATTGTAGGTCCCTTCCATTCCTGACAACAGTACTCGCACACAGGAATGGTTGAGAGTTGTAAGTCACTAGGCCCTGGTTCACAACGGACTGTTGCGCCACCCCATTTGATTTTGATTCATAGTCAAGTAAGATAACAAGTTCATTTAGAAATGAGGGATATTATGCTAGAAATTCCTTTTGGTGTTCTTAAAACTGTGTAAAGATACTCATAAGAACTAGCGTCTTCATCGTTATTCCATGTTTTTTGTATTAATAAAGCTCTAATGGTGTTAAAACCCAAAATGTTCAAGCATGAGGTTTGCTTTAATTTGTGTGTTAAACACTTTGACATACACTGTTTAAGAGTCACTAAGTGAAATTTTGTGACACGAATTTTATGAGACTTTTCCACACTAAGGTCTGATCACAAGGGACAAGCTCTCAACAACTTCAAACCATTTAAATCTGCATAGCCAGTTAAACTAATACCAGCCGAGCTTTTGATGGGGAACTTTTGGCCTAAAGAAAACGTGATATCAACATCCGCTATCAAATCTCTGGATTTCGTCTCTACCAACTCTATAACTGTCCATAACTGTTTAATATTCACGTTTTTTGGGTGCCGGCCGGGCCGTAGAGACATTCCAGGAAACTGTAAGGCAGATGAACTCGCCAGGAACGGTACAGTGCAGCCCATCCTAATATGATGGCAAATACTGGCATACCAATCGCACTTGTAAACTGTTGCTAATGGAAGAAGCTATGAAGAAGGCAAACAACACTAGATTTAAGGCGATCAAGGTGTTTGCTATCTTTAAGCAGATCGCATATAATCCCGATTATAGGTGTCATAACCGGACATCGGAAAACACGCCACGCTGAGGGGCGTCTTCTCAAATGACTTGCAGAAGCTGTATGGACGAGGAAGAGGAGAAAACAGTTCTTCACCTTCTTTGTACATGCCCTGCTCTAGCATAAAAACGCATGAATTACCTAGGAGAATTCTTCTTTAAAGATCTAAATGATCTAAATCATATCAGCATAAACAGCCTCTCACGTTTCGTAAGGGACTCAAACTGGTTTCATTGAGCTTAAAAGGAAGCCTCAAGATTCACGTGGTATCACAATGGGCCATTAAACTGTCCTAAAGGTACCCGATTCCATTATGGACAGCCACTTTAAGCTAACCTTACCTACCACACTAACACCTACACTAACGCGAACAATTATTTAATAGTTTTTTTTAGTTAACGTCTCTCCTTTAAATTAAACTCAGAGATAAAAATCCTAAATAGCTTGATCGGCGTCTTAAAAGGTTGAAACTGCGCTTATGAAAAGAATGTTGCAAACACTTAACGTGGACTTAGGGAGAATTCATTTAAGTATGTTGACTGAAAATTTTGATGGATCCTCAAAACATGACATATAAAGGAGAAACAATTAAGAAACCTTAAGTCCTAGTCCCGTCTAATATGTTTGCTGATGAATCCCTATATAAAGACCTTTTTCAAACAAATCGTAGCTCGACGGTTATTGCAAATATTGATCAATTTCCCAATTTAGTTCACATAAATCTAATCCGAATAATCTTCTATACTTAACACAATTCTAAAACTTGACGAAAACCTTAATCCCGGTCCTGATGGCATGTCATCATTCATGCTTTGAAAATATGCCAAACATCTTTCACTCTCCCATTTTCTGGTTCCCAATCATATTATCTGTAAATATTAAACTGAAGCCAAATTGTCTGTTTGAAAGTCGAAATTTACCAATCTTAATTTTTCTCTATATTGGATTTCTCAAACGTTTGCGTACTTTAAGGTTTTAAATTCAAAAAAGTAAGCCATGAGGTACCTTAAATTAATTTAGAGCAAATAGAACTATATGAAAAATTCTGGTGTAGCTCAAGGTAGCCATCTTGGTCCTTTGTTATTTGTTATGTTTATAAATAAAGTTTCCTTTAGCTTTTATAAATTATACGCAGATAACGTAACATTTAATTTCTTAAGCGACTGCGAATTATTATAAGATGATCTACTCTACTCTAAAAAAGGTAATAGAACTCTTGGCTTTGCAAAAAGATTCGGTAGAGAATTCCAAGATTCTTATGTCTCTAAACTCTATATATGTATAATATGTTATATCAGACCTTGGATACAGTTTTATAATTTGGCCCTTATTACTTGACTCATATTCAAAGACTTGAAGGTGTCAAAAGAAGATTCTTAAGGCTTGCACTACATTTTCTTTCAAGGCCACATCTTGATTGCCTCCTTTATTTTATGGGCTTCAATTAATAAGTCTTTTATTTGCAACTATTCTTGATTGTTGGAATTCTT
The DNA here is from genome assembly GCF_945859685.1 of Eupeodes corollae. NCBI lineage: Eukaryota > Metazoa > Arthropoda > Insecta > Diptera > Syrphidae > Eupeodes > Eupeodes corollae. The sequence continues at coordinate 207,583,948 of NC_079147.1, read as the reverse complement.
CATTAGTTTTTTGTCAATTCCACTTAAGTGTAAGTCGAAATAAATTGTCAAGTTGAGTGCTGATTCGATCTAATTTTATCCGATCAACCAATGATTCTTAAAGTCATTTTGTCTTTGAACTCAGCAGTAAGGTTGAAACAAATGGCAACGGTTGTGTATCGGAGTCAGATATTTCAACAATACATTTATTATAAAAATAATAAGAAAAAACTTTCCTGCTTCTATGTGTTTTTCTATCACGGTTTTTATTACATGAGTTTTGCTAGAATATGAATTTTTCTTTTGGTGAAAATAATTTCTGATTATTATTATTATTCATTTGTTTCAAGAACAGCCTTCCAAGATAAACTAACCTCGACTTACCACAAGCTTCCAGCTAATCTTTGTTCCATATCTCTCCACCAGAAGCGTCTTTATCTGATATAATTTATTTTTCATATAAATTCCTACAAAAATTCTAAAAATGTTGTTGGATCTTCTTGAAGAAGTGACACCAAAGAATTTCAAACAAAATGAGTGTTTTTTGTTCGTTTATGAGCCTGCCATAAAAAAGAAATAACTCTTTAAACGACAATAAAGATAATTATATTTAACAAAAATAACTTTAATACACATTTCAATATGAAAGAAGTCTCTAAAAAGATGATGGTCCCATACACAATCGATAAACAAACAAAACACAAAACATACCATTATGTTGCAACGCATTAACCTCACAATGACTGACTATCAAAAAACAAATACACATTCAAAGCTGCCACTGCTCCTGTGGTGGCAATTCCACGACAAGCTCAATGGAATCCATTTAATCAGGTCGAATAAAATAGGAAACAAGATTAATCAAAAAAACATAACCAACAGACAACCATCAAGCCCTCATGAGAGTCATTTCAATAGAAAAGAGTTTAAAAATGAAATGACCCGTGCGTCGTAAAATAAAAACGACAAAACAAATCAAAATCAAATTTAAACTTTCGATAATTTTTTTTTTGTTAGTTTTTGCTAAGTGGTTTGTTAGCAAGTCATAAAAATTATGACTTTGACACGGTAAAGAGCTTAAACGATGAGACGAGCGACGATAACCAAGATCCTAAAAAAGATGAACAAACATTGATTTTTGTATTTCACGTTTCACTTAAAATTTATTGCATTCCATCAACCGGCAATTAAGTTGATATGTGGATTTTAGGTTTTAATTTTTTCGTATCTATTTATTTTTTTTAATGTTGAACTCGTGTTTAAATAAAAGAAACCCAAGTCTTTGCGTGTTGAACTATGCAAATCATTAAAAAATAAAATTTTTAATATCCACACGACAACCATTTAAGGAAAAAAAATGGGTTTTGATGATTTTTGATGTCTTCGACTTTGACGATTTGACCTTATTTTGATGATTTTTGATTGATGATGTAGGCCTTTTGTATAAGTCGTGGGGATTTATGCTTTCTTCAAGTTAAATTATTAATATGCGAAGCTTAATCGTTCTTGACAGATCGAAAGTAATTTGTTATTTTGAAAAGATTTAATTTATAACTGTGTGGGGGAAAATTTATGAATGTTTTGAAAACTTCTTTGATGTATAATTCCAAAACTGCTATAGGTCTAGAAGTCAAAGGTTGGTATTTCTAAATCAAGATCTTAAAAGTGACTATAAACAAATATCAACTTTGTCAACCATAAATAAAAAATGTCGATCATAAATAAAATTCATAAATAAAAATGTGTGCAAATATTTGTAAGGAATCATTTAAAGTTACGTATTATACTCAAATTCAGATATAACTATGCATTCACTTCGACATGGTAAGATATTGGGAATTTTAGGTCTAGATGTGGTATCTTAAATTTCCAATTTTTCTTCTGGAAAGCAACCCACTTTGTATTCGGGCTCTTAAACCTTGTGATATTTAACTTTAGAATGTACCCACTTCTGGTAACTCAACATTTATTATCGCTTTATTTTCATATCTTTTCAATTATTAAATATCTTTTATTGAATGTCTGAAATATATTATATAAGCAAAATACTAACATCATTTAAACTTAATGCTTCATTGCCATTCGTGTGAAACATCAGATCGAAAATATTACACTCATGTTACCCAAACCAAAAAAAAAAATATTAACCAATCAATGGGCGTCAGCATACATATACCCGCTGAACTACTTAAAACTCAAAAGAAACACAAAATTATATCTTGAATCTAATACATATAAAATAATACCAAACTACTTACTTCTTCGACAGCTCCAACTCCACCCAGTTGCTTTAACTTTAACATAATCCAAAGAAAAACCAAAAGTCCAAATCCGATAACGGAAATTCCATTAAACGGTAATATTTTAAACCAAAAGATTGGTTGAATATAAAAATCCACTTCACATTGATCGGAATACATTGCTCTCATTATTTTTATTGATGTATATAAATGAACATGTATTTAAAAATGTTTCTTTTTTTATTTTCAAGTTTGCAATTCAGCTCTTTTGTTTCACATACATTTATTTATTTTATTTTTGTATTTCAGATTCAAATGCTGCTGTTATTATTCATCCGAAATAAGGTAAGTCACAGTTATAGAATTAAAATCTAAGATAAAAGAATGTACAAAAGTATTTATTCCTAGGCACAAAACGAATACATAATTCTTAACCACCAACTGCAGCTCTACATCAGGTAAAAATGACAAGAGAGCAAAAAGCAAAAAAAAAAACAGAAACAGAAAACTGACAGTTTGCTTCGAAAATCAATTAATTAATCATAATCAGATGTTGGTGGAGTATAAGACTTCAAAATGGTGTTAAAACCCATATCATGCATCCAGTAACTGACACTTCAATTTGCAATAACTCCAATAAACCTAACCTACCAAACCAATAGCTAAGACCCACGAAAGACTGACTGACTGACAAAAATAAAACACCTCATGTAACAATGCCCAGAGACCAAAAATGTGTAAATAATTGACCACCAACACCAAATGAGATTTCTTTAGGTTTTTTGTTTGTAACGCGATTCAGTAAGCAAATGTCAGAGCTAATTCCATTTCGGTAAGTACGTAGTTATCCCACGTTCTTATACCACCGGAGCGGAGTTGTGCTGCTGCTGCTGCTGTTGCCAATAAATGGTCCGTGGTCGTCTCTTAGGGTCTCCTTTGGCATTTTGTTAGAATTGACCACGCAACAAGCGACAACAAAACGATTTACAATGACAGCCTACAGTCTCTCTCTCTCACTCTCTTATAGCTCAAATATACATGTATGTATACTTAACCAAAAAATTCAGAGATCTCTTGGTCATATAGGACAGACATTTTAAAGTACAGCACCTAACGTTCCAGCCAGTTCCATGGGGCTATACGTACAGATATTCAAGTTGGATTATGTGGATAGATTTCATGCCAGTTAGTTATCTCACCTGACACAGCATGGCAAACAGATATCCCAAGTTGACAGATGCAGTTGATTGATTTATGCTTCGATGATTTATTGCTCAATTTAATTATTTGCCATATGTGTGAGTCTCAATCTGAATCTGAGTATAAGTCTGAGCAAATGGGGCTCCTAGGGCTGCAATTTTTAAGCTTTATATTTCTTATCCTAACCTATGTACAGGCAGGTAAAGTATGATATATGTTTTGTCCGTCCTTAAATTAAATCCTATGTAGTCTTTAACAGAAATAAAACAATTTGAAAATACATTATGCAGTTTGAGTTTTGTGTCTCTTTTTATTTTCAAAATGTGTTTAGGAAACATTGAATTACTTTCGGCCCACTCTATTGTTTGTTTGGCGAGTAATAAATTGAAGTTTAAAATGGCACTTTAGCATTAATCATTTTATCTTTTTTGGAATAAGGTTTATTCTTTGAATGACATGTAATTTGCAAAATAGAGCAACATTTCACAACACCACGACATAAACTCGACAACGCAACGGTAGGTTTGATTATTGTTTTGAATTTATTTGGGAAAATTAACGAAAAATAAAATAGATGGTGACAAGAAGATTGATTTATGGAAATCTTTTGTTTTAAAGTATTTTTATTTTAATTTAAGAAATGTCAAAAGAAGTGGCGAAAAATACATGTTACTCACAATGAATTCTTTTCAATCTACAGAAATAATTTATCGCTTTTAAAATTTAAAATAGGTATATTGCTGATCTTTGGAATGATAAGGTTTTGGCAAGAGTGACACAATCAAAGCAAAAAAGAGGTGACACTTGGATATCTTAACAACATTTAGTAATATTATATTTTCATATGAACCTCTATTTCCTTGTCAAGTTCTTTAAATATTTGAGTACTTCCTCCTATACTTATCAACATCTTTGCATCTCCTTTAGGACTGACAACGAGACGAGGTTAGTATCTAGAATCGGTATACGAGGCTAAGACCAATACCCAGACGAGACTCCCATTTTTGGATTTTGACGAGGCCGAGAAGAGAGTAGATAAAACCTCTTCTTGTGGCCAACCACCAGATGCTGGTTACTGACCCATTTCAGCACCATTAACTATTTATCAAACATGATCTTCTTTTGTGATATTTGTATAAGAAATCAGCCCTATTATTTGTATAGTTCGAAGAGAACCAGGGTCTTGTGACTTACAACTCTCAACCATTCTTGTCTGGGAGTAATTGAAGCGATGGAGGGGACCTACAGTTTATATGCCAATTCCGAACGGCTAATTTGATAAAGCACTTTTTCATGACAAGAATTACTCCTGGAGAATTTGTCAATTCCTCGCAAGAGGCAGTACCAGTGAATAAAACTTCAGGTGGCACAGGCAGGGATTGAACCCAAGACCTCTAGCATGACAGTCCAACGCACTTTTTTTTTAATTCATTTTTATTAATTCATTCTTAAACCTATCTTAAATCCAGACAAAAATTCATAAAACTAGCTTAATTATCCATAACTTACAGCTAACTTAATGGTCCTATACGGACACTCTAAGTTAAACTATAACACTAACTACTAATGCCTTTCGGCCCTAAGATCTATTTTACTTCAATTTAAATTTAATTTATTTTTGAATTTATTAGAAAAGCTTGAAAAAAAAACTATTATCAAGATCCTTTTTTATTTCTCCTGCTTCACCCTATCAGTTCGATCCCGTTCGGACACAGCCCTACTGAACCGAAGGAGCTCTGTTCAGCCTTGTGCCATGACGTCCCGATTGTAAAGGAGTCGCCTATCCACGGTTTATCGTCTGACGTGGTAGATTAACGGAACTGCCAATCTATTCTGTATCAGACCGCATTTGTCTAAAAAGAGGAATGCCTCTGGTGGAATGAAGCCGCTCAAGCGTGCACTCTCAAAATACTCGTCGTTCGGATAGAACGCCCCGAAAATTAAATTTTTGGTCGAAGACATAGCTCTTGCAATGTGAACTCGAACGAGTTTTATCACTAAATTGTCCATTCTGTTGATTCGAACCCCGTTGTACAGGACCTCGTTGGAATAATAATGCACATAAGAAGATTCGGCTGATCGATATAAGCCGGTACAGGATCGTAAACACTGCCGCTCGAACACCCAAAACTTCTCCATCTGAGAAGGGGCAACGTTGAAACTCATAGGACAACCATAAACGATCATTGGTAGTATGAGGGCAATGTAGCAAATTACCTTCACTCTGGGGTCAAGACGACTACTAAAAACAGCCGTTTCGTCAGAGCGAAGGCTCCTGTGGCCCTGGTCACAGCTGCATTAATACCAGATACCTAGGTACTTCACTACACTTTTGGTCACCAATGGCTGCCCGTGAAGATTAACGATGACCATCTTGAGCCAATTCTTACACGTATCCCTCGTGGCCCTAGCCAACGGAGTCCGGAACAGAATTATCTCCGACTTCTGGACATTTATTTTCAGTTTCCAGTCGTCGCAATATCGCTGAATCTTGTCGAACTCACGCTGCAAGAGAATTCTAATAACCTCAACCTTTCGGGCCGTTCTGTACGCAATTAGATCGTCGGCGTACACACTTACCATCATGCCACGGGTACTACTATAATTTGTGTTTTATTTATTAGAAATATGAGACCTTTAAATCAGTATTGAACCGAATTCTAACACTAGTTTTCCAGTTTAAGTTTGGTTTGGTTCCATTGCATATCTTCTTAAATATCTGAATTTTATTTACAAACTATCTATTTTTTGTTATGAAAAAGGTAGATCAAATTTATTTCTTGCAAATACAAATTTTTTAGCTGTGTGGAAGAAAAACGAACACTAACAACACATCGTGAGGTACTCACGAAATAATGGGCAGTCAATAAACTGTTTATTTAAAAAAGTTTTTATTAATTTTGATGTTTTTAAAAATGCAACTATAAATTTTGGCACGACAAGGTTCTTTTTATTATTTATAAGTAAACGCAATTATAAAGTTAATTCATTAACGATAACAAATCACCACGAATTAAAACTTTTTTATCAACAAAAGCAACGAATTGTAAAAGCTTATAGCTGGCAAACAGTTCGTACTATTATCCTAATTTCTTTCAACATTTGGACAATTTACTGTAAAAGATAGGAGCAGGGTTTAGGATTATGCGTAAAAAAATTATAAACGAATTTACCAAAAATAACAAACCTATTTTTTGAGCGTGGTACAACAGCGAATATTTTTGAGAAATTAATTTTTCTTAAAAATATTCACTATTATCGTTAATTTTTTATATGGAAACAACTGTGTATAAGAATTAAAAAAGAAATTTGCTTTCAAATACTTTCCGTTCTTTGTTCTGTGATATTCTTCCTTTTTCTTTTAGCATGAAGAAAGGGTAGGTATACATATTTCTGTTTCATTCTTCGGTGCCCCCCCCCCCCTCTTCTCAAACCAAGGCACACAAAATAGACTAGATATTTTTTGTACTACCTACAACAAACTAAATAAACAAGCCATGTTTTCTTTTTTTAGTAACAGGCGATCATGATAGATAGAAAGTAGGTATACTTTTTTATTATCTTCTTACTAATTCTTCTCCGAGTAATCTAGGCTCCTCCCTGTAACTGTACCGATTTTTAATCCAAAAAGAACTGGGATTAAAGTCAAATAGCTTTGTAGTTGCCTCTTTTTACTATAATCCAAATTTCTCTTACATAGAATTTACAGTAAGAGGGAGGAGAAAGCTTTAGGTTGTACGTAAACAAAAAATTGATAAGGATCTTTAACAAATATAGCAAACCTATTGTTCACAGTCGAATTTGTATGCTATTTGTTTTTTTTTTTATTGTGTTCTCTTTTTTTTCAGCATTATTTGTTTTAATTGTATTCCCTTTCCCTCCCGAACAATTCCTTAATGTGATGCGTATTTTCATTTTGTTATACCAGGAGATCATGAAAAATAGAAAGTAGGTATACTTTTGTCATCACATTTTTTTTCTCGTAATCTAGGCTCCGCCTTCTAACAGTAAATATTCTGTGTTTGAAAACAACTTAAGCCTAATTTCTCTTAATCCTAGAACTTACAGTAAGAGGGAGGATCGAACTTTCGATAATACATACAAGGAATCTTAAAAGAATTATATATGAATAGGATACCTACTCTCCCAGCATGATCGCCTGTTACAAAAATGAATACTTGAGATTTGTTTGTTTTTGCCTCTTTCTAAAAATGTCCTGATCATGTTGCCGCAATTTCTATTCCATATTTGTTTTGCACCAGGAGATCATGCTCGAAAGTAAGTACCTTAAAAATGTTCGTTACATTCTGTGTTTTTTTGTCTCTAGAAGAACAAATCTGTGCTCCGCCTTTTATAACTGCATACTTTTTGTATATGAAGTGAAAAGAATGGCAGATTTTAGGATGTATGAAGTTGTTTTCGCTTAGTGGTGTTTAAAATCCTTTAATTTGTTACTTTTCTTAAGCTTACTTTAGGAAAGGATAACTATTTTTATTCTATAACCAGAATTTTAATTTTTTGCGTGATCTTTTTTCTTAAGTTTTGCGTTGGTTCAACTACAAACAAAAGTATTTTCTTGATGGTACAAAATTTATTGATAGATAGATCTGTTCTAAAAAGAACATGTTGTTTGCCAAAAATTTACTTTACGTACTCTTAATTACACCAGAATATTATAGTGACAGCACGGGGCCGGGTGCGGTTTATCTTCATGATCCTTTCTTCAATTTTATTTTTCTTTGTAGAATGGCGTAGATTTTAAGAAGGTCAAATAAACACATCAATAAAAATAACGATGAAAGCAAGAATCGGAGAGTAATGTTGAGTTTCATTAAATTTGTAACTTTCTTTCAAGAGTTAACAGTTACTTTTAAAATTTTTGTTCAGCAAGATTAATTTCCGCACTAGAAATATAATTTCTAATAGCTTTGATTGTGTGTCTTAATTTGTAGTAAAAATATCATTCTTTAAAAAAACTGTCGTATACTTATTTACATTTTATATATTTTAAGGGAAATACACTCATACTTTCCTTCACGAAAGAAACTTGAAGAAAAAAAGTAAAAGAATACATTCAAGATTATCAGTTCTTTTTTATTTTGCTTGTTTTATATTTTTTTCGTTCACAACGACGCATCTTTGGAATAGTATTGTCTTATGTCAATAATTCTTTATACCTTAATAAGAACAAATAAATATACAAACAAACGCCTGAACGACGCTTCCAAATTGTGCTAAATTTATTTTTAATTTCATGGTGCTGTTCAGATTCCATAAAAAGTATTCAAACTATAAAACCAAAAGATTATTTTTTTAATTAAAGTTTATTCCATTATCATCTTTGCTTTTTTGGATTCCATTTAAAAGTCTCAGAAAAACACTCTTCACATGTAATTAAAGCAAAATAGCTTTATAACTTACTTACTTACTAAAGGTGACGCTACAGTCCTGTGTGAACTAGGGCCTCACCCAACAAACTTCTCCATCTAGCTCGGTCCCTAGCTAGATGGCTCCACTTTCGCGCTCCATGTTGGGTGAGGTCACCTTCCACTTGTGCGCGCCACCTGACCCGCGGTCTTCCTCTACTTCGCTGTCATGTGGGTGTGGATTCGAAGACTTTGCGGGCCGGAGCATTGGTTTCCATGCGTTCTACGTGACCCAGCCATCTTAGTCATTGGACTTTTACCCTTCTGGCTAAGTCTGACCCGCGGTCTTCCTCTACTTCGCTGTCATGTGGGTGTGGATTCGAAGACTTTCCGGGCCGGAGCATTGGTTTCCATGCGTTCTACGTGACCCAGCCATCTTAATCATTGGACTTTTACCCTTCTGGCTAAGTCTACGTAGCTGTACAGCCCGTACAGCTCGTCGTTCCATCTTCTCCTCCACTCCACTTCGATTCATACGGGACCGTAGATCACATGAAGAACTTTTCTCTCGAAGCGACCCAAGGTTCTTTCATCCACTTTCATGCTTCTACACCGTATAGCAGTACGGGGATGATAAGGGTCTTATACAGCAACACTTTGGTCCCTCGAGAGAGGACTTTACCACTCAATTGCTTTCTTAGTCCAAAGAAACAACGGTTAGCAAGAGTTATTCTGCGTTTGATCTCAGCGCTGGTGTTGTTCTCTGCGTTTACATCGGAGTCTAGGTAGACGAAGTCCTTGACTACCTCAAAGTTACGCTTTATAACATCTGTTTTTACAACTTGGTCGTCTGTTGTATAAGTGCATTGACAGCTCAGGAATGTTGAAGTTTATTCCTATAGGCTATGAGCTTCCCCATTTCTCCTTAATCCATTTATTTTATTTTTTTTTTACATATTTTCTGTCTCTAGCTGAGTTAAGCTTCTGTTTTGACAACAATACAAACGAAGTTTACCGCTTTAAACGGGTTATGTTCTACTTTTAAAATTCGAGAAATATACTTTCTTCCTCAGCATGCTCGCCTGGTGCATAGAAAGAAATTTTACTTCATTCCTTTTAATAAAATTTTATGAAATCCTTCAAAGTAATCGTGTCGTTTTGGTATTGAATTGATCTCAAATTGGAAGAAAGGACTGATGAATTTTTTCTTGTCTGAAGACCATAAAAAAAACAAAACATATTATTTTCAAAACTGATTTTTTTGATAGATTGTAAAACCAATTTTGCTTCAATGTGCAATGGCGATATATCTCCTTAAATGTCAAACTTGACTCTGAATCTCACATCTCTAACTAACTAAGCATTAGATAAATTAACTCTTTCCAGTAGCCAAGTGATGTGCCTCCACTTCACACTCCTTTCCTTTTACACAGCCTTCAAATCTAATTCATTACCTACCTCATCTATACTGATAAAATAATTTAATAGGAAAAATAAAAATCAAATTAAAAAAATGCTTAATTGCAACGCTTATAGTCATCAGACCGACCGATACATGTCGCATACTCCTTATTTTAGCCAAATCGATGAGATTGCTACCACCTGATAAGCCCGCATCGAAATTCCTCACCTGAAATGATTAGTTGAGGAAAATGATTGAAGAAATAAACAAAATAAATTTACACAAAAAACAATCTCACAGTGGAGCTACATGGAGCAATTTATTTCGTAAAAGGTAATTGTAAGCGATATACAAGTATGTACCGGTACCGCAGCAGAAGGCAACCAATTCAACTCAGCAACAAGCAGCAGCACTCGACCCGCTGCCAGGAGTCAAGAAAAATCAATCAAAACCAAAAAACTGTACCCAACCAACAAAAAAAAACTCCGCAAAACACCTCTCTTATCTTGAACCACCTCTGAGCCATCCAATCAACTCCATCACCGCCGATCTATGAATTTACCATAGCCGCCCTCGCTCGCACCAAACTTTGTCGTCAGTCCGTCGTTCCCGTTGCCCATCGTCCCGTCGTCGATCGTCCTCCTCTTCCTTCTTCTCCTGCAAGTCGAGAGTCCATGAACAATTTTTTAACTGCTGACCCCCAACATGTAACCATTTAACGCCTCCGCATACCTAACCAAAACCTAAGAATGCCTCCGCATGCAAATAGACGTCCAAGCCGTCTTCAACAGACACCGCTGCCGTTGCTGCTACAGCTGCCGCCACCACCGCGTACCACCGCTAAAGCCGCCATTACCATCAACTTCAAGACCCTATCTTGGAGTTAGATATCTTCGGCAAGATAGTGCCGGAGCAAGTATGTCCCGTCAATCTCGTCGTGTATTGTGTCCATGTCAAATAAAACAACCATTGAGCTGGTGTTGTTTGGTTATGGAGGAGTTATCGCGCGTGGTGCGGATGGCATTGTCAATGTTGCCAGCTGCAGGCATTATTAGCAAATTAAAAAGCTCATTTCATGTTATCTTTGACTTTAAACTAATAATTTTTTAGGATCAAAATTCTTGAAAAAAAAACTGTAAATTAAATTAGAAGTTTTGTTATTAATGTTACATTTTTATTTGCCTGTTAAAATTTGTATAGATAAACTTTTAAAAAACTTATATATATATTTTATGTACCTACCTAGAGATAAGAATGCCTCGAATTAGGCACATTTTCCATATATGTTATTTATTGTATTGTAATTAAATAATTAGTACACATACAAAGTTGGTTTTTAATTTAAAATAAAGTATACTTTTTCTTGTCCGAAGCGAACGCAAGTGGTACATCAGCAGATAAATCCTTTTTTTGTATCATTCGCATCCCAAAAGGGTTAATCTAATTTCATTCCAAACCCTGAGATCTCTTTGATAGGGTCACAAAATTTTCAAGTTTTACCACACGTTGAGCGCCATTTTCGAGTTAAATTGTTTTTTTTTTTTTTTTAAATGTATTTTTCTTCCGAACTTTATTGCTATTGCCAATTCCATCTATTGGCAACTCTTTCGGTGAGTTTTGTTGTTGGATACACAGTCGCGAGGGAGGCAGAGTTGTCAGCGAGGCACTTGGTAGATCGGCTGTTAAGTGTTTGATTTTTTTTTCATTTGTGAGATTTGTGTCTCTTTTGGATGTCAGATGACATGCAGCTTCTGCATACAATTGAAGTTGAATGATATTGCGGGGCGCGCAAAAGCATTTTTTGTTTTCTGTTAGTTTTGCTTGGCCATGCTTTCACTTCATCAATCTGTCAACGAATATATCATTTAAGTCTCTCCTTCTTTTCCTTTCTGCTAAGTAAGTCTCTGTTGTCACTAGAAAATAAAAAAGAGGTATTTTTGTTTTGTCTAACAGATGCGCGGCAAACGGTTAGTGGACGAGATTTCAAATTGAATTATAATCCAGGAAATCAGTTGACATTGTCACTTTGTCAGTTTTTTGGGATGTTTTGCTTACTTTTGCTAATGTACTTCACGTGGGTATTTCAAAGTATCATAACAAAGAAAAAAGACCAAAATCATACTTTGGGCCATGTCTTTGAAAGAGTATCTTCTCCACAAGTTTGTTGGCAGTTTATAGGATGTGACCACATCGCAGCATGTATTTTTTACACCAACTGGTATTGGTTTGTCAAGTATACAGTCGATGCAATTTCTGCAAATAAAAAATAAAATTTTATTACAGGATTTAATTAAAATTTCCAAATTTTGCGATCAATTTCCTAAAAAAAATAAATTAAAAAAAACATGCATGAACCTTAAACCAGGCAATTACAAATCAAGTTCGTTTCTCAACTCTTTTGTTTTAATGTTATTTCTATTTTTAATGTAGGTACTTTGAAATGCTATGATATGACAAAAAAAAAACTATTAGATACTTTGTAAGTAAACACATTATCATTTCAATCAAAATTCAACAATTTATAGGAATTTTAAAGCTTCATAGCTTATAATAAGCTTTAAGAGCCGAATAAATACAAAAAAAAAACACAAATTATTTCAATAAAATTGGAAAAAATAAACATTTTTACGCTCCATCCATAATCTCAAGAAGGCTAATTTTGCTATCATAGAAAATGTCACTAATAACTTGCAATTGACTGTGTGGTGTAATCAAAAGGCAGCAGCCAACGCTATCACACCAAACCACACCACAGCTGCGCCGACATTCAGGTGAGGCAGAGCGGTCGGGCGGTTGCTTTATAAAGAGACTCCATAGCAGAGTGGAGAGATCGCAGAACCAAAGTGAAAACTACTATCAGAGGCTATATTATAGAGTGAGTGGAGTAGTGTGGTGGCTCTGGCTATAGACTCGCAAATAACATTAAGCACAGTCATAAATTTTCAATTGATTGAAATGGAATATAAGGAATGAATGCCCTGCGGTCAGGATTCTAGTCTTTTTTAAAAAAAGAGCTACCATCAAAAGGCCTTGATGATGATGATGATGATAATAATGTTATGTTTTTTTTTTCTTCTTTAACTATCGTAGATAGTCGTCAATGTTGTTGTTGTGGTTGTTATTGCGTATCTTTTCTATGACAATTTGTGAGTTGGGTGGACTAACAACTACGACCACGATGTTGATGATGACGATGACTACGACTGAGACGACGACGAAGATAGGATACGCGCGATGCACATGTTAATCCGTATCGTTTTCCTTTTGGCGGTTAATTGCAGATATTTTACGATCTTCAAATTTATGAATTTCAGTCTGCAAGAGCTGTTGTATTGCTGTACAGAGAAGCAGTGCTAGTGAAGGTTTAAAAGTATCTCATGAGATAAAAATGGACAACAATTGGTTGAATGTGAACGCCTTTGATGCTTCCATGGAATATAGCTTTTTTTATTTATATTTTCAAAGAATTATGCCTTTAAGCTGAAAATGTTTTAATCATCAGTTGAGATAATAACTGTAAATAATTCAGCTTAGCTTAGATAAGTGTTATTTCGCTATCTATAATATTGTGAAGTCGTTTGAGTGTCTCACAGAGATATGGTGTACAAATATTTATTATTGATAGAAATTAATTGCTTTGAAAATGATACTGTGCCTGAGCTTGTTTTGAAAGGCGTTGAAAATATATCAGTGTGATATAATTTGATTTGAAACATTGAGGATATGTAGATGCTCTCTTAAAGGGTCTGGATGAAAACAGTAAAGTAATCAAGGTTTAGGGAAAGGATAGACTGCAAAAATTATATTATATCAATCTAAGAGTCCCTTAGTCTCTTTTAAATGTTTTAACTTAAAGTGATTCGCATAGTCGTTACTACATTTCAAATTGGGGAATAGATTTAGACCCCTAATTAAGGTTGGTTCGTTTTATTTTTCACGAAAATGTTGAAGACACTATTTTACTTAAGGTTAAGTTCTTAGAAATATTTAAATTCTTGTGTTCCATCGATAAAAAAGAATCAATTTCTTAAAGTTTTTTATTGTGATTTTTCTAGCTTTCTACGAAGCGTGACCATGTTAAATGAAGTTTTTTTAAATGAGCTTTTTACATAATGTTGTCATTTTTGAGAATTAATACCTCTTTGCTTGTTTTGGTATATATTTTGTCTTCCATCAATTTTTACGACTTTCGACGTTGATTATGAGTCAATGTTTCATTTGAAGTACTTACCTAGAGCACGTTCTGGACTTCTCTCATTTAGAATCGAAGAAACAAACTGGCAACGCAAAATCATCTCAAGAAAGAGGTTGAAAAGGATGTGTTTACTATACAAGAAAAAAGCGTTACTTAAAACCCAAGTATCCAGTGCTACAGTAGAATGAGGAAGAAATGTTAATCAGTTCCACAAGGCTTCCAAAATGTGTCGTTTGAAGAAAATTTGAATTTCACAGAGAAGACTTAACAAGGAGAATATATGATTAATGAACCTTAACAAACGTTTCTAAATTTTGTAAATAATACTAGTAAACTATGGTTTTAAGTTTTAAAATAAGCATGTTCCAAAAATTGCAGCACTTAATTGAGATTAGACTTGATTCTAAGATATCAGTGTGCTATCAAAACGAAAAATATCGTAAAAAAGTTGTCAACTTGTGAACGTGGTTCGGTTGTACCTATGCGTGTTTTAATCATATTCAGAGGTAATGTATGTAAAACAAAACAAATAAAAAGCTTAATTCAAAATAGAAGGGATTTTGATTTGTTATCAAAATAACAGCCTTAACTTATAAAGTTTGCTTTTGATAGTTCTTCGCAATAGATGTTTAAAGGAAGTTACCTATATCTCTTTGTTTGGTTTATTTTTAGATTCCAAAACAAATACCACAGAGTTTTAAAAACGAATTGTTAGAGTCAATATTTCTAGTTGAAAAGGAAGCCTACAAGCAACTGTTTAAAGACATAAAGAAGCTCTTACTTTCTCTTCTATGCAGTGAAGTCAATTAGGTGCACATGACCAAATTGAACAAAGAATTTATTACACATAATAAATTTTAGAAAAAATGTATTATGTGATGTGATATTGCTTTGAAACCGATGATCTAAAACCGATGATTTAATGAGGTTCTTTTCTTAATGTTAGTTCGATTTTGAAGTCTCCAGAAACCTAAGTCACAACACTTAAATACTAAAATGTTCATCTTAGAATATCTTTATAAGTAAAGGTTAAAGATTACAATTTGTTAAGCCTTCCTTTGGGAAGGTACAGAAAGTTCTTGCACCCACCTGCCTTACTAGACAAGACTCAAATCTCTTGCCACATTAGCCTAGATTGGGTTAAGAATTGTAAGTCACTTCTACCACAAATTTATTTATTATTATTTTTTGAAATTGCCTTACATATTTATTTCGTGTTATGTTCAATTTTCTTGACAGATGACTTCCTTGTACAAGACCCAAGTAGATCACAAACAACATGCCATAATAGTATCTAGGCTTCCTCTTCTGATCGAGTAAATTCTGCCAAGCGTTACTCCATTTATTTTGCCAAACTCATTTATCACATTTAACCTCTTTAAACGAGAACAAAATTATAAAACGCCCATAACCTCTGCTCTCTATTTCCATCATGTGAACATAGTTCTCTGGAAAATAAAGCACCAAAATATAACTCATTTGAAAAACCTGTACGCGTCACAGATTTCATGTTCTGTGTAAATCACCTGTGACATTATATAGTTGGTATACCACCACCACCACCAGCACCACCAAAACCAATTTGCTTTTGATGAGGCTAGAATCACACTGAGTGTCACGACTTTTTTAAACAAATTCCTGCTCTGATGCGATGTTATGCGATGGATGCAAAAGGAACAACAGCAACAACAAAAACATTATTTTTTTGTTTTGCTCCAAACAAGAACCATTTACCTGATTTATATGACCAACCATCACCCAATAATGTTAGAACTTCAGGACTCAGGAGACACTAAAAGAGTCTTTTCTTTTGGTACAAATGAAAAGAAATTCCCTTTTTTTGTTCTTGTTTTGCGGCATGCTGTGCCGAAGAAATAATGTAACTTATCTGAAAATGTCATGCGACAATGATGCATGTGGCAAATTTGTTTATTTAGCTTTTTTGTGTGTCTTTTTGATTTTCTTATGAGAAATTTTTCAAACGAAAACTATACAATAATTTGTCTTTGCTCTGTGTTGTGCAGAATTTCCTCAACACACAACATACACGACAACAGCACAGAGACTCAAGCTCAGAAACCATTCATAGATTAGTTTAACATCAAAAGACACCTAAATCAAGTCTTCCAGCAAGCCTGCCTGCCTGCCAGCCAACAGTGCTCTAGCGCGCCTTAATTATGTGCAACTATAAATAATATATTTTTTTAATATTCATTGCAAACCAAGCGTCATCGCTGCCGCCAAGTGACTAAGAGCGCATACTATTCAATGCCATGACCTCGTTCATATTCACCGCGTGCACTGTCAACTATCAATCTCAGCCTGCTGAGCAAAAAATAAAATAAAATAAGAAAATTTACAAACAAAACCACACACTTGGAAATTATATAGGTCAACTCTTCTGCGGCAAACGTAAAGATTATACAAATAGTCCTTCGAGTAGGTTTATAACATGTTGCTGCTGTCTTGATCTTGCTCTTGGTCTTGGACACAAACGGTCCGGCAACAATGTGATCTGAAGACAACTGAAGCTAGTTTCTAGAGTGGATTTAGTATAAGATAAATTCTAGCAGGCGCATGAAAATCTTTAGAAAAAAAGAACTTCTATAAAACATCTTTATAGAAATTATGTATATAGAATTAAGGAATAGTTTCAAGGTGAAATCTTTACAAAAAAGGCTAAACTCGTTTAAAATAAATTAGACTAAGTATGAAATTATTTTAATATTTTGTGAGCAAAAGCTTCTATAAAGCTTCTTGTTATAGTAGTCTAATGAAATAAGACGAAAAAGAGGTCAACCTGGGATAGTAGATGGAAATTTATTTCTGCTTTCTTTTTGGTGCTCTGAATATTGTGTTAAAAGTTTCATAAAATCTTGTGTCTGAATTTGTGGACTACCGAACGTCACGAAACTTCGAGATGTTCACAACATATTCAAGAAAATTGTCAAGATTAAAATTTGCCACAAGTTTGTCCTCATATATTTTTATAAATACCCAATTTAAAGTCATGTCCTTTCTACTATTGCACTTCATAAATGAAACGATCTAGATTACGTAAGTAGTGGTGCTGAGGTGCTTTTTCTACTATATTCTATTTTGTCACTTTTAATTAAACCTCAAAAAATTTTGGTTGGGATATTAATATCGTTGTAGCTGTAGCAACATAAGAAATGACAAACAATCTGTTTAAGCAACCTTAAGCGGTTCATAACCTTTCACGCAGATACTCGGGCTAATAAGACTCAGTACGCAATGTTAAGAATACAAAATGGAAACTATCAACATAGTTTTACGGTTTTATTTTCTATCGCCATTAAAATCTTGAATGAACTGTTTGTAAATGGCTTCCTGACTTTACAGGAAATATTGAATCTTATACTTAGTTTTGAACATTTTGTAGTTTTTGTGCTTGAATCTAAGGACAAACCAAATGAAAATATTTAGTTTACCTCCTTAAAGCTTCTATTCCGAAGAACTATTTGGAAAGGAATTTCATTTTGTTAGAGTAGTCATTTTTATAGCCAATTCCTACCATTAAGCTTCTTTAGTGGCTTTGATTTACATTAGCTCTGAAGTTGATCAAAATACGCCTACAACTACGACATGCCCACATTTTGAGTTATGCTTGACCTTGAAAGCAATAATAATCTACCCTCATTGCTAGAAAACTTTATTTTAATCCCAAACCCTTTCTTCTAGAGCCCAATGATTTGTTGCCTTCAAGATCCCTTCCTGAGTTAATATTTGTTGTAAAGAGTGAAAAACAAAATAGTGCCAATCATCAACTCACAAACAAGCGGATACTCGACTGGTTTCTCACTTCTCCCCGGTCGGTGGTGCCGGAGCCCGGTCGGTGGTGGTGACCGCAGAAAACAAAGTCAGAGTCAGGGCATAATGCATATAGCCGACTGCGAGTGGAGTGGAGTGGCATGAAATTACGATCGATGATGCAGCCAGTGTAGAGCAGGATCCGAAAATGATCCAGAGCAATCGTAGTAAACCAGGTGTTCCATGGCACGATCAAGCGAAACAAAATCCGTACAAACCTTCATCCATCCATCAAATCTACACACATTTATATCTTATGTACATATGTATAAGTAAGTTGCCGTGTGGCGTGTATGCTTGTGTTTTTTTTTCTTACAGCCTCCTGGCCATAAGTTCAAACACGCCATGTGTGTTGTGGACTCTTTTGCGTCGGCGGTGGAAGCAGCAGCAACAACAACATGTTGAATTCTTTCCCGGTAGAGCTTTTACGCAGCACAGTAGGTGGAACAGTAAAAATTAGTTGCAATCTACTCCCGGAGGCCTCGATCCCCATCCGATAGCTCTCGTTCTCGGTGGGTAATCCTCCTGGATTACGACTACTACGTGACCGGCACAACTGACTATACCAGACAAATCGAATAGAGGGAGCTAAAGCAAACCGAAAAAACGAAAACAAAAACAATTTGGAACGGATAACATGACGGGAGATCACTTGGCCATAAACAAATCAATGGCGGATTAACGGACGCACATTAGATGGAATTATAGGCAGATTTGCTTGCCGCAACACATGTGCGTCGCCGCCGCCGCACCGTGCGTCCATCGTCGTGTCAGCTACCATAAAACCACTTTTAGGCCTAGAAAGAGGACAAAAGACCATCATCATCCTTCGTTGCAGCATCACGTCGCGTTGTCGCTGTCGTCGTCGTTATGGTAATCATTATCATCAGCGGTATTTTAAGGAATATAGCTTCCGATGTTGGACCACTATCGCTTGGTTTATATGGAGTGGCACACAGCTGTGCCCGATGCCTGATCCGTGATGTGGTTTACCTAAATGTCAATCATGGATTTCGGTTTGAAAATAGAAAATGCTTCTTCCGAAAGACGTGGGAGGTATTCGAGTACAATGTTCAGCGCTCTGCTCTGGCATTTAAATTAAGGTCTACGAGAAAAAACGAGAAGTTACGTTGCTGGTTTGGTTTGTTGGTTATTTGGTTGGTTAGTTCGAGGTGCAAACTGTTTGGGTGGTCACTTTTTTTGTTGTTGTCACTGTCGACTGTGTCATGTTTGCGAATTGTTTTAAATCGGTGATGGGTGTTGTCGCGGTATTTTGTGTTTGTGTTGCAGAGGGTAATTTGACTGAACGGAAAATTGACTTTTGGTGAGAGTTTTAATTGATACTAATGATGGTTTGTAAAAAAATTGTGTTTTTCCTCGCTACTTACGATGCAATGGAAATAAATTAAAAACATTTTCTTTAGAGGTTTTATGTTTTTCTGGAAAAGTACCTCTCACATTCAGTGTGGCCGCATTTAACTTAAAATTGAACTGGTGTACCAAAAATCTTTAATTAAAAACGGTTTAAAAACGTAAACAGTGAATGCAACCAAGAAGAACGGCGATTGTCGATTCAACCTTTAAATGACTTGATGTGTATTTCTCTTTTATCAACTGAATTAAAAAGTGAAGCTCTTTATTTTTCAAATCCGTGTAAAAGACGTACAATTTTTTGGGCTTAGTGCCTTATAATCATTAATTATTTCTGCTCTTTTATATCGCCTATGAAAGCTTTGGTATATGAGTTACAAGGACCTACTATCAATTGATCATTTTCTTACACGTAGCAACTCACTTACTTCTTCGGCCTGGCTGGGCCTCGTTCAAAACGCTTCTTCACAAACAAATGGTTGTTGGCTGACACCAACATTACAAAGCTCCGGGCTTCCTGGCCTACGCCATCCTTTAAGGGGGAATAATGTACTTGCAGTACGACTTATGTCTTCCAACATAAGTCGTACTGAAAGGGCTTTCCGGGCGGTCTCTTCTTCAATCGTGCGTGATACGTGCCCAGACCACTGGAGACTATCAAGCTTTATCTTTATTGCAAAATCATCTTGGCGGTATATATACCTCCTCCGGAATTGTCCTTTCTGACAAATTGGCCCAATTATTCTCCGCAAGGCTTCTCTCGAAAGCTGATAAGAGGTTAAGGTTTCTTTGACTGAGTAACAAGGTCTCGGATCCATAGGTGAGTACTGGTAAATATAGTACAATACAAGTTTGGAAATTTTTGTGAGATTTTTGGATTTAAAGAGTCTTGATAAGCTATAGTATGTACGTTTTGTTGGCTTTAAGCAGACCCCAGAGTATTTCTGCATTTCTTTGTTTGTATCGTTAGCTACTATTGATCGAAGGTAAGTGAATGTTGGTTCAGTTCAAATTCGTCAACACCTACCTGTATTGCTGTTTCTAACGTTTCCTGCAGACCAAAAATCACCTAATGTTATTTATTTTCTCCCATTTATGTGTAGTCCCAAGTTTCTTGCCGAAAGCTCGATCTGAATAAATGAGATCTGAGCAGCTTGTTGGCTTTTTCAAAAGATATCAATGTCATCTGCGTAATCAAATAGTTGTATAGACTTTATGACGATTGTTTTTTGGTAGATGTTTCAGAGTCTCGGATTGCTTTTCCAAAGCCAGGTTGAAAAGGAGGCAGGCCTGCATTTCCCCTTGTCGGAGCCCACTGCAGATGTTTTCGGGTATTGAAAGCAATGCAGATAACTTTGCTCGGTAACATTGGTCATGGTCATCCGGCATAGTCTTATCAGTTTATTTGGGATGCCGAATTCTCTAATGGCTCTATAAATTTCTACCCTGTCATAGGCGGCTTTGCAGTTTATAAACAGAGGTTACGTCGAAATATTATATTCTAGACTTTTTTCCATGAACTGCCTAAGAAACTAGGCAAACTATTTAGATGCAGTATTTACTCTATCCTCCACTTCGAGCTTTTCGGGGCGAGTCTGAACACGTCCATTAACATATTACTAATATATTTATGGCGCAGGGCAGCCATGTTGAAAATTTAAATTCTAAGGCTTATAAGCAAACGGGAGCGGGTCGAAATGCTGTATTTTAAAATTCTGTATGATACTGTACGATACGCCTAATATTCTGTATTTAAAAAATACTGTAATTTAAAATACTGTGTTTCAAAATGCTGTATTGTCCAAATACTGTAACTCATAATACTGTATAACACTGGAAGTTTTAAAAAATCAATTAGTTTGGGCCAATTGTTTATGCAATTGTTGATTATGATATAAACAATTCATGTACAAATCTGAGAGAGATACAAATAACTAAGAAGAAGAAAATGAGAAAGAGAAAATAAAAATAATATACCATTTATATTATTTTTGTTCTTGTTATTTCAGAGACATATATGGTATTGCTCAAGGAAGTATATTAGAATATTATGCTAACGATGTTTTCTTAAAAAAAGTATTTTGTTTTCAAAACTCTGTAAAAAAAATCTGCGCACATTGCCAAAACTATTTTCATTTTTCAGCCATATTTACAGCATTTTGAAATACAGAATTTTGGTATACAGAAGTTTGAAATAAAGAATTTTGAGATACAGCATTTTGATTATGCAGTATTTTGTACGTACAGTATTTTGAAATGAATGAATTATGCGTAAAAATCTGTAATCTGCTATCCTCTAGAAAACAATGATCGATTACAAATTTCTATATGAACACGAAAAAATCTTCAAGAATTTGTCAATTCATCACAAGTGGCAATACCATCACGCCAAGGGTATTACACGAATGAGCAAAAGACAAAATCTTACCGAATTCCTATTAAAAGTAAAGAAAATACAAGCAAGTAATAATCAGTAAGTCGATATGAATATTGGGGTGCAAGGAAGTTCAGACCCAAAAATTAAAATCCGACAATATCTCTGATAGAAAATTCAGCCTGCATTTTGCTCAATCGAATATTAAAACCAATTTTACAGGTCGATATGTAACTTTTTTCTGATTGCAATTTGACCGTAATTTTACGAGAATGACAGTCTCAAAAGTTTATCAAACGTTCTCTTCATCACAATCTAGAACCATGTAATCAATGACTATAATCTGAATATTGTACCTTAGGGTATTTCACAAGTGACACTTTGAAATGAGAAGATCTTTCACCATGAAAGACGCTGATCTGAAATGTATTTGCTTTTTAAGGCAATAGATGACTTACTAAAGCCGAAATAAAACCTGAACCTTTTAGACAATACTTATCAAAGTTAGGCAGACAAAGCACTACTAAATGGACCTTATCATTCGAAATTTCAATGTCATGCCCATATTTTCAGAATATCTTTCAAGAAAGAAACAAGATTTAAAAGAGTTTAATACAAATAGATTAATGAGTTCCTCAAATATTTTTTTTTAAATGTAGTATTAAAGTGTTTTCGGGTTTTAATTTTATCGCAGATTTAATTTAAATGCCAGTTAAATCAAAATAATGTTGTAAAGAAAAACTGTTTACCTGAGAAGAGGTAAAAGAAAGCCAAGCGTCTGATATCAGTGAAAAACCTTGATAAATCCTTAATTTCCTCAGTTTGTTTACGTTTGTTTGTTTTTGGCTGATTATTTGATAACAGCATTTCGCATACAATTTCAAGGCGATGAACCAGCTCGTTAGTTGTCAATTCAGTGAAATACCATCATCATTGACCACAACCAAACTTGTAAACAAAAAAAATTTAAAAATAAAGTTCCAACATTCGAATTTCTTGCCTTCATACGCAACGCATCCTTGACTAACAATACGCTTGAGTACGCTCCGCTTCTTCTTCTTCTTCCCAAGCCATTCCTTCACACTCGCATGTTGTGTGTTGTTTTCCTTAAATAAATTACAACACTGAAATTTTTACCCCAAAAAAAGAGTTGGTTACGTTTTTTTTGATGATGGTATAAAATTTATGCGAAGCCATGCAACTTTCTTGTGTTGGAAACTCAAAACCAAAAACGAAGATGCTACGCGTATATTTTGAAGTTTTGGCTTCTTGACTTCTTGGATCTTGGTGTGTGTCGGGACGTCGTTGTTGGTTGGATTTGGACGTATATAGGGACATTTTTGTGTCCCGGAATCTTCCAAAGAGCCAATTATTTTGACATAAAAGTTACATACGGCGATACCTGGCCTGCATGGTGAGTAGGTATGGCAGAGAACCTATACCTACCTTAAAGATGGTATATACATATGTATACGAGTCGGTACCTATTCGTGTCCAGTACTTGGAACACTTTAAATGCAATGATTATGTGGCACATCGTGTGCCAATTGTGAGTGAGTTAGGACCTTTGCCGGGGCTCATTTGGCACGGGAGCACGTACCTTTTATATCGTTGTTATTTTTTTTTGTTTTTGTTGTGGTTTCTTTTATTTTGTAACAGTTTCGTTAAGAGGTTTTTTTTGTTTTCATTTTATTTTGGGGGAGCTCCTCTTATTTGAGAAAACAACAACGATATTGGGGCAATTATTTTGCAGAAATTGATATCATCGATCTGGTTGGATGGATGGAGGTTTTGTTTCTGTTTTTTGATTCTTTGGCTTCTTTTACAAAGTGAGATTCCATGGTGTAGCGTTTTTACTGTCTCATCGGTATTTTTGGTGCACGCTGTGTCTGATGTCTACCACTTAACATATACTCTTAATGGAATTTAATTAAGAAGTGAGGTGCTGTGTGTACCACCGCCGCCGCCGCTGCTGTTTTTGCTGATGCAGTGCGAGTACCTATACCGTTCAGTTTTTGTTTTTGTTCAAGTCTCTTGACTTTTAACTAAAGCGATCGTATAAATTATGGCTTAATGAGCTACCGAATTAATTGTGACGCCTTTTTTAATGAGAGACAAAACCAAAAAGATATTTACGTTTAAACTTTGAAAAGTTATGAAGGTGAGCTTAGCGCAGCATCGAGTGAAAACTGTCAGTTATGAGAATTTTCATATAAAAAAAGTGTTTTAAAGTATGGACAAAATTAAAAATACATCTGTTTTTGCTTATGTTGAAAATGAATTACATTTAGCGAAAAAGTTAATTTCTTAGATTCTAAAGTTTGAAAACACAAGCACTGAAAAAGTTGCCAAATCAATTCGTTATGTTTTTAGGCTATAAGGAAATTGCTGGAACAATAGTTCCAAAAAAAGGAAAAAACAACTTTTTCAACGCATAAGAAAACCAAAAATCTTGAAAATACACAAACCGAGAATTTCGAGGTTTTCAAATTATACACGATGGAAGTGTCACTCGTGGCAACAGCTTTTGAAGCATTAAATTCTACTCGAATTTGTATACCCCATTTAACAATGCTGTCTAGATCAGAATTGTATGACCTTATCGTACACTGCCGTTAAAAGCCCACATCCAAACAGAAGTGTTGTGAATCTAAAAACGAATACGAAAAGCTAAGGGTACTATTGTCAGTGAAGACGGTAAGACGATTCGAAGTTTAAGACAAAAGATCATTATTACAAATGAGAAAGAGTGGCGTAGACAGAACAGAGCCCTGAGGGACACCAACATTTATTTTGTGTTTCTCAGGCTTAAACCCATCAAAATACTTCTTGCACTGAACGGTCTAAAAGGTAATATCTAATCCAAAGAAGGAGACATTCGTCAAAACTGATTGCATTCATTTTTGATAAGAGAGCTTCATGTCAAACTCTATCATATGCTTTGGAAATAATAAACGCAATAATCTTTCTTTCTCACCATTGTTTGGGGAGAGATCACTATGAGATTACCAGTGGACCTATATTGCTACGAAAGCCGTGCTACCGGTCTCGAACTTTCTCAGCGTTTCATGACTTCGGAATGTACGTAATTGCGATCGGTCGATAAATCAAGGGGTAGTAGGAGAGTTCTTCCCTTTTTCCATTTACGCGGAACGAGACCTGAAGAAGCAAAATATATGAAAAACCTTATTAAGTTATTTTAGCAGCGTTTAAGAACTCTGAACAATAGCGGTACGCCATCAAGGAACGCGGATTTGTGAGTTTAAGAAATAAAATCTTTTAGAACTCTGGGTACTGTACACGTTTGCGAAAGACTAAGGCTTTTTCTATGTGCGAGTAATGTCAAGGATGAATAGACCTATTATGTTTTTATGCCCAATCGAAACAGCTTATTTGGAAAAGCTTTTTCATCATGACAAGAACTATTCTTTGCGGATTGTCAATTCAAAACCTTTTATATTCTTTTTTCAAAATTGTTCAAGTCCAATTTTTCCATTTCAATATTACCCGTGGCTATTCTGAGTCATGTAAGCGTAAGCCTGGGTGCTGAACTTATACAACTGACAGCCTTATTTAAGCAATTTACAGTCATTAAAATGACAAACAATAAAAATTCGTCTGCATTCGTGTTTTTCATACAGGTCCAACAAAACAGCACTGCAATTTAGTCTCCAAAACCTAACCTTGCCTGACTTGACGTTAAAACCAAAATGTATGCATTATCCTATCGTTATTGGTCAAATAGTCATTCTAGGTTATTGCACTGAAATCAAAATGTTTTAACCCACTACCCATAATTTGCTATATGCAACACAAGAACGTGTGAATGCAGAGGCCAATTAAATCAATAAATATGTACAAAACATTAATGTCCACCTAATTTTGATATATGTCAAATCATGACCGCGCTCCGTCGCGTAGCGTCGTCGTCGTGGCGTGTCGTGTCGGCTTAGCTCGCCTAGCGTTGAGCTATAGGCTGCTAAGCTAAGAAAAAGAGCTACGCCTCGTGTGCCTTATATATTACAATTACAACAACGAAAAAACACAATAATTTTATGAACCACATTTTTTCATAGAATTAATATCAATTTTGAAAATGGCGTTACACTTTGCATTAATACGGCCATTAAAATAAAGTATTTTTCTTTTTCTACCTACCGCTCCAACCCGATCCGACCGCCACGTCCGTCGGCCGGTTGCACCATCAACTATTGATATATGCTTCCATCAGTTGTTGTTGGGTTGGGAAATTGTTCAGTTTGTCAACTTAAATGCACAATTTTATGCACTTGATTCTAATCGCCTTACCATGGCTTGAGAATTCAGTCTCACGAGCAACGAGAGATACGGTTGCGGGAAGGATGGATGGCGTGGCTTGGCGGGCACGGGAAGCAGTGTGACGCAGGTTAATACGCAAATCATCCACTTAGTATAAATATCGCATACACAATTTGGCTTTGATTTTAATCAAGATATCATCTATAGATTGGTGCGCGGCAAATATCTCACACTGATTATTATCTCTTGCAGTCGTGCGGGATTTGCAAGGCTCAGCTATATGTTCTCAATTTGTCAAAATGGCCAGGCCTATTACTTTGGTTGTAATTGGTTTGACCGAAGGCGATAAAATTTGTGGAGAGGTCTTTTACCGTCATCGTCGTCGTTGTGTTGTGTGGAGTGGCGTCGCGTCGCGTCGCGTCGGTCGTTAGGTCTGTGGGTTCCTGCAGCGCAGAAAAATGCAATTTCCCGGATTGTGTGCCACGAAATTGGACACAAGAGTCAACTTGTCAATTGGTTAAGAGTTCAATTTGCGGTTAAGCTAAAGCTAAGGACATAGCTTAGCTTGGCAAGGTATATGGAAGTAGACAGGAGACCTAGAAACACGCTTAATGACCATGTGATGCCAATGACAACAGTGCCAGCGAAATGATCGCAATGCATGGTGCGTCTGCGTATATCGAGCTAGAGTTCGGATTGATTTTTGTTTTGTGTTTTTCTTATTTGGCTTAATCAGACTCTATAGATGCACCAAAAGCAATGGAGATCCGTTTGAAAATACCACTTTATATGCAAAGAATTTCATGCTAAGGGGAATTTCCTCAGAGAGATTGTTTCACTATTTTATGACAACTTCTATTAGTGCATGATTATGTTTTAATAATTACTCTTTATTGCTTCAAGCCTCCACAATCCTTTTACCTTTCTGAATTTCATAATAAGAGGTTATTCAATAAGAGTTTTTATATTGATACTAAAAATACGAGGCCTTTTCCAAAAAAAAAATAATGGATTTTTATTTCATCAGCACTGCCATCTGTGAGGCCTTAAAACGACTTGAGAGCATCGGCATTATACCTTCTGTTTGACGTGAGCTTAAAGAAACCAATTTTGATCATCTGAAACCACACGCCCTTTGTCAACACCATTACGACAAATACCACGGTCAGAAAACTATTCTTACAAAATGATTAGGTACCATTTTTGTAGTTTATTTAAAAAAAAAAGAATCAATAAATTGTTAAAGCATCTATTATCGGATTGACAAAATAGGCGTAGTTTATATTTGTCAAATATCAAAGCCTTACAGCTTTAAACAATTGCTAAAAATAGCTAGCTATTTAAAATGAAACCGCTTATTAGAAGCCCTTTTAACAAACCTTTTCTTTGGGTTTTCTATCCACGTTTTCTCTCCTCTCCAACTAACTTCCTCAACACCATCTACATTTTTGCCTGTTATCTTGTTACTATCTCTTTTACTTTTTCTAAACCGTCGTAAAGACCCGGCTAATAGTAGACATAAATAGTAAAAGATATTTACGTTAAAAGCATGATAATAAAAACAACCATGAATCACTAAATTAGAAAAAAAAATTGATGCTTATCTTAAAGCCTCCCTGTGCACTACGTTGGATGTATTATTTGTAGGTGGCATCAAAACGTATTCATTTTAAGGAGATCCTACTAGGAAAAGTGCCTCATACAACTACCCGTAGGAAAAGCTCTCTTTCCTTACGTCGATACCAACTATGGAAAAAGTTTGTCCCTAGGACAAACATTTAAAAGTCCGGTTTATAAGTACATCTGAAGCAGTGTTGAGGATATTAGAGTTGTATTTATTTATGTCTACGAAGACGTGAAGGGCCGCTAGAACTAAATATATTCTTTGTTACTCAGTGATACTGTAGCTTTCTAATGAAAAAAGAATTATTAAAATCGGTCAAGTACTTTTTAAGTTTATTCGTTACATAAAAAAATACAAACCTTTCCTTTTTATAATATTCGTGTAGAAGTGTAGATATCTTAAATAGAAGGGACAAACTTTTTACAAATCTAAAAAAGTGTGCACTTCAAAAGTACATTGCTGGGTGTAATCCTCCTTTTAGGAATATGTTGCGCGTAGGCTCAAGAAACATACCATCGCAGGATATTGACTGCTGGTTGCTGTTGCTTCTGAAGCTGCTGCTACCTTGTCGTCCCAATGAAACTATTCAAACTCTAATCTCTGGGTTGATCTCTGGTAATTTGCAAAACACCTTAAGCGATTTAGCGAGATCAGTTTGTTTTCCAGAGTTTTTTTTATTGTTTTGTGGTCTGGACTCTGAGACTCTAAGACTCTGGACTGATGGGATGCAATGGTTGATTTTAGCTCAATAAGAAACATCTTAACACTGCGGTTAACAAGAATTACATGCAGAACGATGTTTGGTTTTATATAGTTAGTCCTCCAAACTTAGAAGAAGAATTGAAAGACACACGTTAGGGAAAAGTATAGACTACCTACCTTCTACTTCTACTTCTACTAGATGTATCTATACGTAAAAGGATTTAATTTAAATGATTGCAAAGCGATCAACCAAAGCAATGCAACTGATGGTGGTTATCTTGGCATGCGTATCTCGCTTTGATCGAGCCACTGTAGATGGCTATATGGTGGCTTTATGCCAAAGTGGGCACAAATATGCACACAAGGTTAGAAAGGAGCCGTTTGCCGAAGTTAGAGAGTACAAAGACGTAACTATGAATTAGTCGAAGAAAATTGGAAATTATATTGTTAATATGGTGGTTTTGAGGTGGTTAATATGGTAGAAGATTTAACTATTGGGAAGCCGAGACCGAAACAGAGAGGGAGAGAGATCATTGAATCATTCTAAAATGGAGTGTTTGGTATGTTATTAGGATGAAGAACATTAAGTGCTATTAATCAAAATCGTTACGATAGAAAATGTGTAATTTTAAAAGTTTTCTTGTTTGCTTAGATCTTGCAACAAAGTAAATTGTTGTTTTTTTTACATCTTCATAAGAAAAATGTAAGACATTTCGTTTATTGATTGTACTTTTAGTTGCTGGACATTTGTTTGAGGGCAAAGAGGATTAGTAAACATTTGTTTCTTAACGGATTTAAAAAAAAACTCGTTCTCTGATCACAGATACATCTAACTCAACATCAATGTTGATAAAATACCAAGTTTATTGAAATTTCGCAGTTAGAAGTTCACTATAAAGTTTCATTAAACTAGGTCTTCTTAATCATCCTCCTCTAACGCTGGTGATAAGGACTTCACCTAAGCTATAACACATATATCGATAAAGATTGCCTGTTTACTTATACATTTGAAGGGAAAAACGAAACTAAGCAAAGTCCAAGGTTCAGCTTGTCTGTGAATAAGCAGATCGCTTCGTGCGCCATTGAACACCCAAATCCATCTGACACATTTGGATATTCTTAACAAATTAATAGCTGCAAGTTCTGCTATTTGCCAAAGAGCTTCATCACAATGGACTAATAACAGCATAGGTCACTTGGTATTTCTTCATTTCCAAACACACAGACTACACTATCTCCGAACTAAAATTCGATAGAAACTTCTAGATTTTTCATGGAGGAGAACTTTTGGCGATAAAAAAGTCTTGTCGTGGCTTAAAGAAAACTTGATATTAACATCTGATATCCGGATTTTGTCAGATAGTTAGACTGCCATTAAATAATAGTGTCTTTATAACCTTATAATAGTACATACGTGTCCACTATCTCTTATCAAGACATTCCAGGAGTTTTAAAGCATATGAAAAATGGTAAATTACTACCTATTCTATCACGTTTGGCTAATGCTGGTGTACCAATATATATTAGTAAGCTTTTTCTAAAACAAGTCACTATAAAGAAAAATAACACCACCAGCTGTGGCCTACCCTAGATTCAAGTAAAGTCAATATTTGGTGTCATAACCGGGCCTTGCCGAATAGGAAAGCCTGCTACGTGGCTAGGCGTATTTACAAATCACTTTTACAGAAACAACATGGACGAGTAAGAGGAAGAAACAGTTCTTAACACTTCTTTACAAGCCCTATATCGTGCAACTCTTGAACATTCTTCTGAGCGAGTAATGTCAGTTATGGAGAGGACTTACAGTTTTTAAGGCGGATAACTTGAGAATTTGTCTGTTTCTAAGGGAGACAGTACCCATGAAATGAAAATCTTTTAGATAACACCAGGCAGGGATTAAAACGAGACATCTAATTTGACAATCAAAAGCACCAACCGAAACATCACGGGTACTATATCTAAGTAAGTTAAGTTCATTGAACTTGTTTTAGCTGCTTTGAACTAAATGAACACCCAAATCTCTTAAGGCCAAGATATTAACTCAATATATACAAATATTTAATTTTATTAAGGTCCACATTACACACTGGCTATATATCTCGGTCATAAGGCCGATCCTTACTTATGGAGTAGCGGTATGGTGGACGGCGCTAAATATAGCGACAAATTGCGATAAACTCAGCAAAGTCCAACTAACAGCCTGCCTGTGTATGGGAGGAGCACTTCGCTCTACCCCCTCCGCCTCACTTGATGTTCTGTTCCATATAATACCGCTTGACATTTTCAGCAAGCAAACGGCTGCTAATACAGCCATACGGCTTCAAGCCTCCTCTCTGTGGATCAATTATGGAATTGGCCACACCACTATTTTGAACTCGTTCAGAACTATAAACAGTAATATTGACTACACTATAACCCATCCTCAGTTTAATAACTATAGCTTTAAAGTGACTATACCTCCCAGGTCTTCTTGGGAGAATACATCATTTTTGAACGATGATCCTATAAACTTTTATACAGACGGATCAAAAACGGAGGAGGGGTTGGTTGGGTGGAGGCGTATACTCAGATAGACTAAACTTAAGTCTCTCCTTTCGTCTACCCGATCATTGTAGCGTGTTATAAGCTGAAATCCTGTCTATAAAAGAAGTCCTATCATGGCTTAGAGAAAACGTTATATCAACTAATGATATACGCATCTTCTCGGATAGCCAAGCTGCGTTTAAGTCCCTAGAATCTGTCTCCACTAACTCACTAACAGCCCTAAATGTTCGGGCATCTCTTACGGAGATGGCTCACAGTTCAACATTCACCTTTTCTAGGTGGCGGGCCATAGAGACATTCCAGGAAATTGCAAAGCTGTCGAACTTGCAAAAAGCGGAACAACTTTACCTCTGCTGGCTCACAATGCAAGCAAGACACCATAGAGAAAACAAACTTCGGGTGAAATAACACCACCACCTGTTTAGCGACTAAACTAATTTGGCCTAATCTTAGCGACAGGCGCTCAAAATAATTCATATCTCTGACTATATTGCACATTAGCAAG
Organism: Eupeodes corollae; assembly: GCF_945859685.1. Classification (NCBI taxonomy): domain Eukaryota; kingdom Metazoa; phylum Arthropoda; class Insecta; order Diptera; family Syrphidae; genus Eupeodes; species Eupeodes corollae. The sequence goes on along the minus strand of NC_079147.1, from coordinate 207,552,337 downwards.
GGATGCTATTCGACTTGGAGCCCCCTGCAAAAGATTTTTCTAAGAGTTGCATGGACTAGGAGGAGGAGGAGACAATCCCTCATCTTCTGTGCACATGTCCTGCCTCATCATAAAGACATGATGGAGACTACTACTTCAACGTTACCAGCGATCTAAAAAATTCTGATATCATTTGTCTCCTACGCTTTATTCGGAGCTCCAATTGGTTCGACGAGTTAAGCTGATCAACTGATCCATGTGGTATCACAACGGACCATACTTTGGTCTAAGTGTGTTAGACTTCCCAACCAACAGCCACTTTAACCTTATAAACCTTAGGTTTTTCATTATGAAATAAACATTCATTTCAATATCTTAATATCAAAAATAAAATAAAACTGAAGTACAAGGGTTTAATTCGACACCCTTGAAAATTGACACTTTTCATGAGTTTCTATTTGAAGAAATAGGCGCCTATCAGTCTACAGATCATAAAATATTCAATCTTTTAAAATACACTTTCGTTTTCGGCCTTTAACAAAATTAATTCAGAAAAAAATAAAACACACCTTTATTGATATTGTACATTTAAACAATAATTTAAACGCTAATTTGATGTGACTGTAAACGACCAAAAATATATAAAACACACAATTTGTTTACTAAACTTGTAAGTTAAGTAACCTACAAACATTTAGTATTAGGGCCAAAACCATAATCGTGTCCCATATCAGTTTTTACTATAAATTTAAAGCTTTGGTAAAAGTTATTCGTATTTTTGATTGACGAGAGATAGTCTTGGAGGAGTTTTTAATTCTTGTCAAGTTTTTAGATACCCACGAAAAAAATCACATTCCATTAAACAAAAAAAACATGAAATTAGTTGATTATTTCACTTTAGCATAAAACAATCACACAATATCAAACGTTTACAGTTATTTGCACAATTTTTTTTTCTTAAAATATTTTTAAAATTTCTGCCTAATATGTGTCTTGATTTATATGGAATTCATCATATTCATCAATCACAATTAACCAAATGAATTAATCGTATTTTTTATTCCATGGGAATATTTTCTCTGTTTTTATTTTTCATCTTGAGAACACACACACACAATTAGAAGAAAAATAAAAATATCAAAAGTGAAACAATAAATAAAAAATCATTAAATAAAAATAAATATTTGCATACACATGCGCTCCCTTCTCATAAAAGATAATCAAATAAAATAAAATAAAAATTAATCAATTTTCTCAAAGATCAAAATGATTTTATTTAAATTTTTTTTAAATTTTAATTTGCATAGTTAGTCTTAATTATAAATAACCTACACACGAATTGTAAAAATATAGTCCAAGTGTAATGTTGTGTTTTTTTAAATGTTTTTTAAAAATTGATATAAGAAGAAATGCTGCTATTTTAATTTTTGTTTAATTGAAATTTGGCATAATTGTGAAGTCGACAAAATAATTGTAAATCGCTTGGTTTTTGGTAAAAGCCACGTAAAAAATTAGTTTAAAGTAAATCAAAATCTTAAATAAACTTTTTTAAATGCTTACAAATGAACATCGCTTGCAAATTATTAAATTTTATTATAAAATGTGTGCTCTGCAGAGATGGTAGAAATGCGATTTTTTTCTATTTACTACATTTGTTACGTCTGCTACATAAATGAGGTAAATAATGTAGTCTAATGTAGTTAACGTAGTTAAATGTAGCAGACGTAGCGGTAGACGTCAAAACATAGTTTGAAATGTCCATTCAACCACCAAATTGACAAATTGCATCGAAAAGATAACTGTGAAAGTGTGAAAAATGAACTTTAAATGTTAAATGGCTTAACCAAGAACATTCCAAAAAAATTGATAGATATTATATACACTATACTCTTAAAATAACCGACAAAAATAAAACAAATTATTATTAAATTTGCAATTTTCTTTCATAAAACTTCGAATTCCTTGATTTAGTTCATTTACGCAACATATTTGGTTCTTATGTATAGTTCAGTGTCTTTCAATCGTTAGTCGTTACTTATTCACTCGTTTTTTTAAAATTCTTTTTGAAATTGAACGTTTTTTGTGAAGGTAGCTCACGTAACAAATTTAGGGTAGGAAATGAGACAAATCAAACGTGTAGTTTATCCAATTAACTACACGAAGTTTACCGAGTAGATTACCTGACGTAATCTACTCTGCCATCTCTAGTGCTCTGTTAATAAAGCTCATTGCGCGCTCTTCCATTTTATTGTGCTTAGCGAGGAAGCTAATTTTTAGCTCAATGGGTACGCACATAAGCAGAATTGTCGATTTTGGAGTGAATATCAGCCAGAAGTATTGCAAGAGCTACCAATGCATCCAGAAAAAGCTACAGTTTGGTGCTGTTTATGGACTTCATCATGGTGGTGGCATCATTGGACCGTGCTTCTTCAAAGAGGATGCGAATCTTAACGTAACTGTGAATGGTTAGAGAATGCAACATACCATCGATTCGATTAGAGAATTCATGAATTTTTCTGAATTGTACGTGTTTTTTTTTGAAAATCTTTCTCTTTGCTTTTAAAAAATCAACAGATATAAGAAAGAGTTTGGGGTTTAGATGATTAATTAATTTTGCAGATTTGATGGGCTGCCTAAAAATGGTTTTCCTTATCAGCTTGCTGACAATTTTGACCATATCTCGAAATTTTGACATTTGTCAGCACAAAACAGAGCATCCTCTCAATGCCCTCGCACAAATCAAAGCTGATGTGAGAGCTCTATGAGAAAAGCGATGGAATGGTCATCGCAGTAGGAAGATGCAGGTTTGCTGTCAGAGGAAAACTTAGGCACAGAGTTTTAAGCTTTCGGGATGTAAGATGTTAGAATGGTCTTAGGTGAACTCCATGTTAGCTATAAGGCGAACATAAACAAGAAGAATTTTGACGTTGGAAGACTCCAGCAAGAAGAAACCGGCGACGTCTTTGCCGACAAAATATCCTTTTAGCTGGCAAATAACTTGACAACAGTTGAGATGTGTCCGAGGACTGGCAGCTTTGGCAAGAGGCAATCAGGAATGCTGTGGAAGAAGTGCTAGGGTTCTCACAGTATCTACCGAGGTTTGACTCTCGTTTGACTTTGAATGTGCTCAGGCAAACAAAGCCAAAACGAGGGCATACAGACTGGGGCAGCAAAGAACGCGAATCTTCCTTCAGGTCTATGTCGATAAAAGGAGAACCTCTTGCTCAGAAGAAAGAAAAAGGCCCATGAGCAGCGTGAAGTCGAGAAAATTAAGAGATGCTTTAGCAGGAGACAGGTCAGGAGTTTGTTTTTATTGACTAGGCAAGAGGACAACAACGAGATTCACTAGCCGCACTGGAGCCTGCAAAGATAAGGAGGGAAATACTTTACTGGAGACGCAGCTGATGCTAACATTTTTTGAAAAGATTGTTTTGACCAGCTGCTAAATGGCGATGAAACCCACGATCCCGTCAATGAGCAGCTCCGACAAATGCATTTGGTTGATGATCTGGAGTTCCACCTACTTGGCCTGAATGAGATCAGAGTTGCCATCACCTGCCTGTAAATACGTTTCACAGGAGTTGCTTTTCAAGAACGCGGGAGATAATCTGATAAACAACATGCACCAACAACTTTAAAATGCAGTCGAAAGAAAGCATACCCGACGAATGGAGCTTAAGCACTATCTGATCGTCCATAAGAAAGGTGACCGCCTTCTCTTATAATGTCTTCATAATATTTGATGATCAAAAATGTCATTGTTTTTTTTTTTATTTTTGAGAAACTACTTTTTTCAAAATTCAGTATCTCAAAAATGGTACATTATTTTTTTTAGTCAAGTTTAAAACGTAGATTAAAAAGTTCTACAAAATTGCACACCAAACATATTTTTAAGAAAATACTAAAAAAGTGTAAAAAAAAAAAACGGTTTCCAAAAGAAAGTTTAATAAATCAATGTTTGTTCATTAATTAAATAGCGTTTGAATTTTCGAAGGGGCACTTATCTGGTTTTAAGGTCCTAGAATCCAAACAAAATATTTTAAGGGAGATGACGTTTGGAAACATTTTTTTTCGTCGTCCATAGCTAAGGACATCTTTTTTGTGTCTCCAAAAATTTAACAGTAAAATTTTGAGAAAAATAGAATTGACAGTTTTCTTACAAAAAGTGAAAACCTCAACAAAGTTGGTAAAAATTGATTTTCGACTCAAATATCTTTTGAAAAGTTAAAAAATTTTGGCTTCAAACTAATTTACTTTCACAGAAAATATTGTTCTCGACAATCAGTAAAAATCCAACAGTAAGTTTTTTTTTTGTTTCGACTAAAAATCATTTTAACAAAAATAGATTTTGAAACCAAACTACATATATGTAAAATACTGTTGGCAATTTTTATTTTTTTAGAATAATTCAACTGACAACATTCGTAACAAAACACGAAAACCTACAAAACCTTTTAAGCAAGACGGGATGGTATGTTATCAGTGTGAGTCGCATCTCAGCCTCATTTTTTGTAATTTCACTCTCTTTTTTAATCATTAGCCTTGCCAAAATAAGTCTTCTATGAGTAAACATTTATTTAACTCTTACTCATTTAAAAAAAGGAACAATCAACTAGAAAACCCGATTTCCCAGACTATATAACAACACTTGCGTTTACACACTCCATTATAAAATTTTTATTTTTGTGTTTTTATTAAAACCTCAAAATGTATGCCAAACGGAAGTTGATTCTTTTAAATAACCGCGTCATACAACTGACCATCAGACCATACCTGAAGACATTTTATTCTTTTATCTTTGATTAAAATTTATTTTGACATATAACTCATCGATATCAAAGAGCATCTTTAACCATTTAACTGTTCAATGATGAACTAAGTCACATTAATTTCCATTCAAAAAACACATCTTGTATAGCAAGTGGATGGATGGTAGGAAGGTAGGTAGCCCATAAGTAGGAAGGTAGGTTGGAGAAATTAAAAATTCACACGACCACGCACTATAACATAATATTTACATGTAGTAGACAGACGCGAGTCTCAATAGTGCGTGCTCGCGTCTTCATCGTTGGCGTCTTTCGTCTCGTGCGTTGCGTCTTCCGTCTTGTAGAGTATACGCACATTAAAAGCGTGTGAATGAGTTTTTCTTTGATGGCCTTTTTGTTCAAGCAAAATTCAAAATAATATGCCAAAGGCTAATGGCATTTTGTTAGTCTTTTCTAATACAAAAGAATACAAATATATCTTTGGAAAAGAAGAACATTGATAATCTAGCTATAAATTCAGTTTTAGCAATTTTGATTTTCATTTATCAAAAAAAAAAGTATATATATATATTTATGATATTCGCACCACAGGAGGCTTTTACAAATTGTATTTATTTGTGTGAGTTTTGTTGTTGCTTTTTCAAGTCTCTCTTTCTGTTATTTGACTTTATTGAACCAAGAGGATTTTAATCTTGTATCATTCATGTTTTCAGTGGGTAATTTGTCAATGTTCTTGTCAAAATTAGGTTTTCGTATGATGGAACTCTCATGAACAAGTGTTTGATTGATTGCCGCAATGACAATAGAAAATAAAGTTATTTATGCTTTTGAACTTTGTTCTTCAACAACATGCTAAAAACCTTAGTTTACTACTTATAATATGTTCAAGTTTCTATAAACCTGATAGTTTTGTTTAAGGAAATAGGTCAACATTTTAAATAAAGAAGTTTCTTAAATACCCGGTTCAGTTGGTCAGATTTTTGCCAATGCTTTAAGCCCTCTCGGACCTCTCTTAAGGTATGGGGTTTTCGACTATGAGACTAAAAAGGTAAGATAAAATGGGGGAGGGAAATATGATGACCTTTAGATATATTCACAATACATGTAATGTGAGCCCGGCTTCACATGGGAAATAATTTGACCTAGAAAAGGAACTATTTTTACTTTTACTTCACGAAGTTATATGTTTTACTGCTTGAAAGATTTTAGTGTGTTGCACTACTTATAAAGTTTGTTGAGGAACGGGCTCCATTATTAAAATGTTTCCTAAAAGAAACGATTTTTATATTTCTATACTAACAATGATTTAAATGTTGTCCATGCCCCCAAAATGTCAAATGAAGTCTGATCAAGATGTTTTGAGTTACCAAATTTTAATTTTGTATTATAAAGAATAAATAATTTTGTGGCGTCTTTCTTTGTTTTTCCTTATTTTACCAAAGATTTCAAAACAAGTAAATCCGAACAGAATGTTTTATGGTTTAGTAAATATATGTCTTGGAAATGCCAAATCGACTCATTTGTTGAAAGTTAATCGATAACGAAATACTTTTGTTAGTATATGAGTTCATCTTGAAAGGTGCCTATAGTCAATTGCTGTTTAGTTTTAAGCTCATAAATCTGCAATTTATCACTTGTTACGGTATTGAACACGGTTTATGAACCACTAAGTTTTTTTGAACTCTACTTCAATTAATTGACACTAAAATGGCCTATAAAATTTTCAGTAATGGGCAGTTAGAAATGTTTGACTTGTATTCGCAATCTTTTTGTTTTTCAAGACTATTTAAAGCTCTTTTGAAATGGGCAAATCCAATTTTTTTTAAATCAGAAACTTCTTAAGAACCCAAGAAGAATGAAGCAGAAACTTATCAAGTTAGAAGGAAGGTAGCATATGGTATGTGACGGATGATATACAAAATTCATGGATGGGTAAGCACCTTCTAGAGCGACTTTTTTTTAATTCAGAATTGTACACATGTAAGGTGAGCTACTGATATTATATAAGCTATCTCACAAGAATTATACTTATTTTGATCGGACTTTTTTTTGACCGATTATCAAAAATAAATATGCGGATTGCAGCATAAAAGTACTACTTCGATAGGAAAAAGCTTAACATTTTAAACAGTCTTTTAAGTACAAGCTAAGAATGGAAAATCTGTATTCTTTTAATAAAATTGAGTAAGTAACTAACAAGGGAAGTTATCTTATATCTGAAGCAATTTCTTGTGAAATCATTTAATTTCAATAAATGAATACATTGCACATATTTTTAAAGCTACTACCAAAATCTAAATTCGGCTTTTAGTGGTATTTTCCATGAGCAAATAATATTTAAAATTTACCTGGACATGAACCTTAGACATGCAGCATATTGATAACAATCCATTAAAGAATTCAGTGGAAACGTAGCTGTAAATACATAAAACAAATTTTAAACGATCGCATATAGAGTGGCCCAAAAAAAAAATATATTTTAATTATAAAAATTGAAATAAAATAATATTTTACATTTTTGGTAAGATTTTATTTCCTTGAAAAAACCGATGAATATGGCCTTCTTAAAAATTGTCAATCATTTTGGCAATATCTGTTTTTGCAGAATTAGATCTTAAACTATTTTAATGAAAACGCATCATTTAGCGTTAAAACATTTCTAGAGAGAGGTATAGTTCTAGACTTGTTTCTTACCTCTGACCCTAATAAATACACAATCAGTGAATTACCGCCTCTAAGCATATCAAACCATTGTATCGTATCTGCAAAATTCTCATGTCAAAAAAAAAACAGTTAAAGAAAAAACCCCTATTAGAACCCTTTGGCAATATGAGAAAGCCAACTGGGACGGTCTAAATTAATTCTTCAGGAACTTTAACTGGTCACTATGTTTTTTCGATAGTGACGTGGATTCCAGCGCAGATATGGTAACAAATTTAATTCTTTGTGGAATGAGAAATTTTATCTCGAACACGGTAAAATCTATCAAACCCAAAGAGAACTCATGGTTTGATTCGAGCTGTAAAGAGGTTATTAGGTTCATAGATGTAAGTTTCCGTTGTTATAAACCCAACCCGACTGAGGAAAACCGGAATAGGTTCAAACAAACTAGAAGGACCTGTAATAGTCATATTTGACGAACCAAATGTTTGCATGATCAGAAATTAAGGCAAAAAATACAACAATGTCCCAAACGTAGTAAAAATGTCTGGTCATTTGTAAAAAACGTACGCAACACCACGTCATCCTCGGTTCCGACGCTCGTCCACAATGACACTCCCTATGTAAGCTCGATTGATAAAGCGAATTTGCTTGCAACACAGTTTGCTGTTAATTCTACGCTACCGGAAAGTGTCATGAGCCCTCCTGTTCTTGAGAGCATAAATGATTCTATGGAACGAATCTTCTTTCGCACTCGTACAGTCGCAAGAGTACTGAATGACCTTGAAATACACAAATCCGCTGGCCCAGATAGTATTCCCGCTTTTGTTCTGAAAAGGTGTTCTTCAACGCTGGCAAAACCACTGCGTAAGCTTTTTCATCTGTCCTATTGTACAGGTCTCTTCCCGAGTGGATGGAAAACTGCATTTGTCCAGCTTGTCCCTAAAAAATGCGAATCATACTCCCCCTTAAACTATCGTCCAATTTCACGTGTGTCCCTTCTTTCCAAGGTCATGGAAACGCTGATTAATTTTCAGCTTAAGAAATATCTTAAAGAACGGAATCTTCTTAATGACCGACAGTATGACTTTGGTAGCAATAGGTCCACTTGTGATCTCATAGTTCATCTCACCGAACAGTGGAACAAATCTATACATTGTTTTTGAGAAAGTAAGATTATTGCACTTGATATTTCAAAAGCATTTAATAGAGTTTGGCTCCAAGCTCTCTTTCCGAAAGTGAGTGCTTTTGGTATTGATTCTTCATTGGATTAGAAATTAACTTTTTAACCGTTCAATACAAGTTGTATTAGATAGTTTCAAGTCTGAAATTCATAAAATAAATGCTGGTGTCGCCCAGGGCCCCATTTTGTCTCCGACTCTCTTCCTTTTATTCATAAATGATCTCTTGTCTGTCACTTCTAATCCATTAAACTGTTTCGCCGACGACATACAGTACCCTCAGCTTTTCATATTCGTTTCTAGTTTCACATCCTTGTCTTTCGAATGTGGAACTAAAACGGCAGCGTGTGATAAGCTCATTAAATTCTGATCTTGACAGCATTGTCCAATGGGGAATCAAAAACCGTGTAGAATTTAATGCGTCCTGTCGTTAAAGCGTAATGTACCCCCGATGCCACTATCTATGAGTGGCACTTGCATTCAGGAAACCAATCAACTATCAGTACTTGGTATGTGTATTACAAATCACCTCTTATGGAATGATCACATATACAATGTCGCCAAAAATGCTTCCAGGTGCTTAGGATATCTCTCACGATGCAAGTCATTTTTCACCCCTTCTGATCTGGCTATAATCTACAAAGCTTTCATCCATCCAAAGCATGAATATAATTCGCATATCTAGGCAGGTGCCACACTCTGTTTTTCCCTCTCATTTTGATGTTCAGAACTTTAATTCCAATGCGCACCGGTATCACCTCTTCAATCATTTCCTATTTTCCTAACGCTCGCACTGTATTTAAATATAAACATTTAAAGGGTACTAATAACCCCTTGAGTGCTTGTGAATTATTAAACAAAAAAAAAATAAAAAATTATATTGTAACTCTTTTAATTCCAAACTCTACACATTTTGCTGGATTCATGCAACCTCTCCAAATTCTTTATAAAAAGGTCATAAAATCTATCGTTTGAAATATTCAACTACACTAAAAATAATTTCAAAGAAAAAAAACGACATAAGTACAAAAAAACAAACTGTGATAGTCCAAGAAAAAGCCTTTTCACATCTAATAGTCATCACATCATCCCCGTTCTACTTCTTTTTGACATCGTTAATATTTATTCCCTTTCGCCATCAAGCTACAAGTCAACCATTAAATTCTTTCATTTTCGATCATTGACCTCAAATAAGCTTCATCATCGCATAAATCCTTCGTCCAATTGAATTTATTACACAAAAAAATTCAGTTAGTCAATCTATTTTCAATTATAAAACAAAAAACAGTAATCACACTTAATTTAACCATCTCTTACTCAAATAACCGCTATTCCATTTCAATTCTACCATCACCATAATAGTTTTCATTTAGAAAATTAAAAACAGAGAAATAAAACAAAAATTCGAAACAAGTTTGAACCTCAGCTCTTTTGTTTCACCTCATTTAATTTCTTATTTTTGTTGGTTTTCTTTTTCGTCATTTTGCTCATTCGTTTGCTATTTTAATTGAAAATAAATCAATTCCCTTTTTAAGCCAGACACATAGACGTTACATATTTATGCATTTATTTGCTTCTTTTTTTTGTTCGCTTATAATAAAACACCCATAAATTTGCATCATCTGATCGTGGTCAGTCGATGGCGGATGGCGGCAGACGTCGGGCGTCAGGCGGCAACGACGACAGCGACAACAGCGACGACTACAGTCGTTGTCGTTTTGGCAAATCTTTGAATATAACGTCATATATTGGCCATTATACGACTACAGCACGTTTTACAGCCGTCTTATCACCAAATTCAATCGGCCTATACATATTTTGATTTAATCAAGTGATTTTTTTCGCTCGTAGGAATATAATGTTATAGTATTTGTATGATACTACAAGTCACACCTCATGGTCTCTTTAGCGGAGGGCTGGGGGTACAGTGTGGAGCACAGCGTTCCACACATCCATTAAAGGTATATCAAAACGGTCTTATATAGTTCGTCCAATTAACTTTGCATCAAGTTTTACATTTGGAATTCTGTCTTGAACGCGTGAGGAGGAATCAAATATTAGGTATGCCTTATGCACCGTATGTCGAATGCCGCATGCAATATTATAGATTGGATGCTATTTTGTGATACATTTTTTTGCGCCTTCTCATCTGGTCTTAGTCTTGGTGCATATATAGGATAAAAGATACAATATCTAAATTTAATTTCAATTTCTTTTCGAAACTAGATTTTTTCTTGAGATGCTGTGAATACCAGTGATTGTTGGTATTTTGCAGCTACCATTTTACTACATCATCAACCACCACGTTGCTGCCGCATCAGGCATAGAAACCGTCAAGCTTCGGTTGGCAGCCGACAACCAGTCTGTAGACCATTAAAAACCCATTAAAGGGAATAAAATATTCACTGAGCCTGAGTCTGAGTCTGATCTAGTCACCGCGACGGGATATGCTGTTGCGGTCTTGCAGACACATATTTGCGATTTGCGGGATGGGGGTAACACAGTTACTATTTTTGGTCGTTAGGCGTTAACATTTTGCATTGCGTGTACTTGTCGAGGTATTGGTCGCAGTTATTTTGCGATTGCACATAAAGAGCTGTAATTCGGATACTGAAGTTGATCGCTTCGTATGTGTGTCTGGGTGCTGTTTACCAAGGAAGAGACACATTTTCCAATTCCAAACCCCATGCAGGCAGAACACTGCTCCAGGCAATATGGCATGAGTCTTTATAGAAAATCGTAATTCCCTTATGACACAGATGAGGATTGGACATGGACATTGGACAGTACCTGCTCTATTGATGGTTTTTGGTCTACTATCGCAATATCGATATCGATATCGAAACGACATATCTTGAATTAACAAACGGTTGTCTGCATCACTTCTTGATGAGTGACAACTGCCTTGCGTCGTTGGGTGGAACGCTTTTGTTCTTGAACGACGTTGCGTTGACCAATGACCACCCAACTAACCCTTGTACTATTTGCTGCTCGGGAGTAATTATTATTGTTAGGTGTAAAATCGAATTGGTGTACAGAGCTTGGCTGCGATAGGAATATGGCACCGGCTTTGTGGAACCATTTTTGGGTGGATTTTTCCTGGGAGGAAAATGGGTGTTAGCCATGTACGATCGCACTTATTGAGTTGTTATTTTACAGCTCAACTTATACCCGCATGCTCGTGCCTAAGGTGATTTTTTGTGTTGATTTGTTTTGTCTAGAGAAAAACAAAAGGAGAATGCGCAATTATAATGAACATAAAAGTCCATTTATAGATGAATTTTCTTCAAGCTCGCACACTTAAAGGGATAGTTTCATATTGGGAAAGGTTTTGTTTAAGTTTTTTTTGTGCTGAAAAAGTAAAGTAATTTGTTGGAATTTAAACTGTGCACGAGTATTTAATTTTGTGAAGGTGAAATAAAATTGGTTAGTTATCTGTCATTTGTCAATTTTAAACGTGTCAATTTTTGACATGTAAAAGGTTGGAATAATTGTCATTGTCAATTAATTAGGGTTTAACGTTTGTTTATTTGTAATGGAGGTGTTTGAATACATTCAGTAAAAGCGACTTAAATGTAGAAAGGATATTTATTTATTTATTGAAATAGTTTACAAAACTGAGTTTATAAATTATTTTTAGAAAGGCATCAGGCTAGCAAGACCTAAGATGCCGGCCGTCTCTTATACAAAATAAATAAATTAGGTGGCGCAACAGTCCGTGGAGAACATGGGCCTAGTGACTTACAACTCTCAACCATACTTGTGTGCGAGTAATTGCAGGGATGGAGGGGACCTACAGTTTTAATGCCGAATCCGAACGGCTAATTTGAGAAAGCACTTTTTCATGACAAGAATTACTCTTGGAGAATTTGTCAATTTCTCGCAAGTGGCAGTACCTGTGAATTAAACTTAAGGTGGCACAGGAAGGGTTCGAACCCAAGACCTATCGCATGACAGTCCAACGCACTAACCATCATGCCACGGGTACTATACATACCGTCTCTTATTTATACATATTTATAGAAAGGATAAAAAAGTCAATTTAGTTAGTGAATAGTCTATTGACATTATTTTCATTTGAGTTTTTTTTATTGCTGAATTTAATAAATGAAATAAGAAATCAAAGGTCATGAGAAAAGCAACGTAAGAGTATTACAAATACATTGGTCAACTAAGGCACCTTACTGTTATCTATAAATCTATTATCACCATATTTGCAGAACCTGAGCTCTCTACGTCATCCAATTACGAACCCGAATTTTGTTTACTAAGCATCCAATTGCCCGATCCATATGTGCATGCTGGCAGACCATAGTGTAATATCGTATGAAATGAGAAGTTATGATATTCTATCGATTTCAAGATCTTTGCTAGGTTTTTATAAGTAATAGCAGACACACGGTTAAGGATATATCAGGTAGTTGACAAAAGGTTAAATATTGAATGCGTTGTTAAAGAAACTGATTCCTTTATAGTTTGTATAAAAATCTCTTTTTTTTTAGTATAACCCAAACTACTAAGGCTCCATAATAAATTCCTTCCGACCATATTTTACTGATAAAGTTGAGTATGTCAGCAGCTAATTGCAAGTCATTTCCAGAAACTTTGAAAAACTTGTCAGTTATTCAGTCTGCTCCAGTGGCCAAAGCTCCAAAAATGTTTAATTTTTTGTCAATACCTACATTTAGTAATTTTAAATAAATTCCCGTTCAGATATAAGATAATAGATCAACTCCATTAAATTGATGTTTTTATAGAAATGATTTTTATGATCTTGCCTTTGTCGATCTAAAACACGAAAATTCCATTTTATTTTAGTTCAGTAACAAAAGCACCCCTTTCACAAAATTAGTGATTCTACTAAAATTAACACGTTAACCCAAAACTGCTTTGTTATCGATTTCTTTCCCATCAAAATGGCAACAATGAAAAGATCACTTAGTACAGCTTTCAAAAAAGTATTTTGAAACAAAAAAACAACAAATACGATTTATTACCCTTACATATCATAAATTTAACATTTTCTTCTTTCCACCATAAGTCACACATGTACGTGTTTGATCAGAACTTTTAAAGGTTCAACACATTTTCAATTTTGTCAAAGCGATTAAGATTATTTCATTAAATCAGAATGAGTTCATCTCTGGCATTTACCATCCACACCTTTAAGATCACTATCCTGTCCCTCAAATCAAAATTCTAATTTTTTCTAATAAACCTGTCAGCCAATGAAAAATTCCTATTTTTTTCCTGTTCATCAAAATGCCATGTAGAATGGATACATTTATAAACCAAAACATAAAAGAACATAAACAAAATTTTAAATCAAAAACTCTTAAAAGGAACAAAAACAAATTCAGAAAAAAAAGATCTAATATGCATTCTTAGGCTTAAAAGCTAAAATTTCAATTAATTCTTAAAATTCCTTTCCACAAAATGTTTTACCATATAAACATCCATATGTAAAGAAGATACTCAAACGAAAATAAATTATAAACAAACAAACAAAAATGTCAAATCCTATTGAATTAGTTTAACATAACTTCGCTAATATCACCCACACCATCTACAAGAATATGCCTATAAAAAGAATCTATCTATTTAAATATTTGGAATTCATTAGAAAAAAAAACTATACAACAAAAAAAACGTCTTCTTTTGTACCAATTTGTTTTAAAGTAATCCAATCGGCCATATACTTAAACAAAAGACCTGAACAGCAAACTCTTTTTTTTTCTACTTTTCGATTTGATTATAAATACTGGATTTTAAGACAATTTATGCGAAACAGTTGACTCGAAATTTGTTAATTTAAATTATTTCCATTAATCTTCGGGTGGATACATACGAACATAGGAAATTAATCTACATAACATATCACCACCGATGCTTTGTGATGATGTTGTACCAACAAACCACCCACACAGAAACATCGCGTCGTCGTCGTCACTCGCTGCTTGTCGGCTATAAAATTAATTAAAAGTCCAATTAATCATTGTTCATCATCACCTAGCATACACCACCACCACCTACACCTACATATTTAAAGTTGATTCAATTTAAATTTAATTAGATTCGAATACGAGTATACAAATATTATATATTTTATTCACATCAAATTCAGTGTCAAATTTTGTATTCTTTGAATTTTGATCGTTTTATTGAACTGAAGCAGGACATCATCATCAATAACTGAATTTAGTTTATAACTTCCGTATGTTAAACAGTCATTCTAATTTGAATATTCAATTCGAACTTCGAAGTGAACTATTTTCTTCAAAACATGATTGTGGTTGACGTTCAATCGAATTCTTGATTTGTTTATAATTTGAAAATTTGCCCAAATCAAGCAAACCATACGTCGCGTCGCTCATCGTTGTTGTCGTTGTGATTGCCGCATTGTCCGACGACAACGAATGCCGTGCGGTGTCTTCGTCGGGTTATTTTTCTTTCTTCGTTTTTTTTGAGACACAAAAATGTCAATGATCAAGAGAGTGAAATAAATTCAATTGCGAATTTGCCTTAGTGGGCACACTTAATCCAAATGCCAAATATTTCATTCAAAATTGATTTACATTGACCATTTTTGGTTTTGGCTTCCACTGGTCTACCACCAGTGGCACAATTTTAGGCACCCGTGCCCAAAATAAAGAAAACATCCAATTTATGTTAAAAGGAATCCGTTTTTATTGCTGTTCGTGTGCATTTTATAAACTCGCCCTCTTTCCGCGATGCCGCTTAACTATTTAAAAGAAAATAAGAAAACAATAATAAAAATCCTCCTCGAGTTGAATATAAAGTTTGAATTAGTCAGTCCAATTAATTTAAATTAGTTTTTTAGTTGTTCAATTTAAATTTAATTTATTAGTTTTTAGTATGTTGGTTTCACTTTTTAAGGTTTTGTTCCGCTCCGATGGTGCATTTGGTTTTTAAGTCAAGGTGGAGAGGGTTTCGTTTTATTTTATCTTCTTTTGTTATTAATAAATGCATCACAATCATCTGGCGCATTGAATGCAACAAATTTGTATAAATTCTTGCTTGTGAAAAAACTGTACATTAAAAAAAATTATGCAAATTGATGGCAGTAAAATGTTAAATTTATCATAATGTTAATTAACACAATTGGCAACGCGGTTATAGGTTCAATGCAAGTTTGAATATATTTTATTTTTTTATTTTATCATCACAAAAAGGTAAAACAAAATTATAACAAAATTGACAATTATAAAAAAAGATTGTTGACAGCTTGTAAATAAAGGATTTAAATATTTAAGTAGCAGCATTCATAATTTTTATATTCAGCGAGTGTGTCGATGGCATTAAGGATTTTTGATGGCTTAATTTTCTTTTCTTTTTTTCTTTCTCTTCTTTATTTAAATTGAAATAATGGTGAGAATTGATTTTTTATGCAAATGTTATTTGAAGGAACAAATTGTTTTCAGAAACCACACCACACCTCGCCGCAGCACCGCTTTGCCAACGAGACGACCACAACCACGGACAACTCGATGACTGGCCACACCTGCAAAGCTTTTAAATAAAGTAATAAATAATTAAGACAAGTGCTGATATGTGCTTCTGTATTTTTGAATTTATATATTTTTTGGGGTAATATTTGACAATGAAATTACTAGTTAATGGCAGGCATCCCACTTATCGCGATACTTTACTGGTGGCAATTTTAAAGTACCATATATATTATCATTTCAATGTTAATGTCTTAATTTTGCGGTGCTGAGTTTTATTGAAAAATTGATTAAATTTAAGTTTGAGGGTATTGTAAGCTGTTTTTGGTGGTAATTATACTTTCAAGAATCAACTTTACATTGTAAGATAATTAGGTAATTTTGAAAATTTATATATTCGATAGAGATTGCAAAAAAGTAAGATATTGGTTTGACCTACATTTTTAAATGAGCCAAAATGGATATTGAAAGAGCATCAAAAAGTATGCAGTACAGAATTGAATTCTGATATATTTTTTGTTGAGATTTTTGATACTGTAAAACAATTTTAAAGAAATTTGTTTTTTTTTTTGTTATGAAATAGCAACTCTATTTTTCTAAAATCTTTAGCACAAATGAAAAAAGTATGTCTTTGAAGCATACAATAATTTTCAAGGTATTGTCATTTTGAATTAGTAAAATATTCGAGCTAAATAATATTATTTTTCATTTTTAAAGTATTTACCATATTAATGTGTAAGTACAATTTTATTAAGGCGGTTGCTTTATTGGTTCGTAAGATATACTTGACCGTTCAATTTATTTTTAATGCAGTTACAAAAACACCACTTAACGGGTTTTTACGAAAGTCCTATTTGAAAAAGACAATTTATTTGAACTCGTGTGTATACGTCCCGGTGTACTATTATCATATTTGTTTAACATTTTTAGATGTTACTCTATTAATTGTGACTTTCATTTATTAAAATGCTTTAAATTTAAGTCAGTCAAAGTGTGAAGAAATTATTAAAGACCTGTTGGAAACCACCTTTCGTATTTCGCTTAGAACATTTTTCTATAATAGGCAGTCTTAAAGGTGGTTATAAATGCTTACTTATTTTAAATGAGGACACGGGTTTTAACGTTTTAAATTTCAAAATAACAGAAAAAATAGTATTTGGTAAATCATCCACATTCTTGGTGTGCAGCTGGAAAAATAAAATCGCTGTGCTTGAAAGTATATCCAAAACTTAGTTTAAGGCTGATTTAAATTCCTAGAAGTTTAGTTAATTAATTAATAATTAATTTAACGACTCAATTGTATGAGAAAAGAGTGCAACCATCTATTTCGACAGATATTTATTCAATTAAGTATAACGAAAGATATAAAACCTTGGGCGATGTTTAAGTGTCATGTCATGTCTGATGACTTTTTATTTTTACAATACATATGAATTGGGAGACTGAATCAAAACAAGGAAACAATAATATTTACTAGCTCTATTATTTTGCGAACAACAAACTTTATTAAGTTAAGACTGATTCAAGAAAAAAATGGGGACTTATTAGAGAAATACTATGGCGAAAGAAAACGAATATCGACGAAATATTGGAAAAAAATTTAAAATAGAGATGAACACAGTATCACTTTTTTCAGGATAAAATCATCCATAAATGCAATATAAAAACGCCAACAAATATCAATGACACAGTGGAAAGTTCAATATTTTCATATGCAACTATAAATGTCACTGAGATTGAAAACATTCTCGATACACTTGGAGAAAATAAGGCGCCAGGATTTGATGGAATCAGAGCAATTGATATAAACAGATACAATGGTGTCTTTGCTCCTATTCTATGCAAATTAATTAATTTGAGTATAACTCACTCAAAAATTCCATCTACCTTAAAAATAGCAGTTTTAAGGCCTATTTACAAAGGTGGAGCAAACAACCAGCTAAACAACTATAGGACTCTATAAATTCTTCCAGTAATTAAAAAATGTTTGGAAGTTTTGATTGCCAACAGGTTGCAAGGTTTTGTTGACAAACATGCATTGATTCATAGCAGCCAGTGCGGTTTTCAGAAGGATAAAATAAAGGAAAGTTACTTGGTGAGTTTGCGAATTGTTTCAACGAAAGTTTAGATGAGAGAATCTTCATGGACTTCAGCAAGGCGTTTGACATATTAAATCTCTCAAATCTTATTGGAATTGGAATTCGTGGCTCTATCGCTGATTGGCTGACAGAATATATGCAAAACAAAACATTTTGTGTTAAAATCAAATATGCTGTGAGTGAGAAAAAAGTGATAAAATATGGAGTTCCGCAGGGATCTAAATTGGGTCCAATTTTGTTTGTCTCATAAACTAACGAATTGCTACGACTCTTCAAACAGAGTATAACCTTCGCTTTTGGTGATGATACGGCTATTGTCGTTCTCCATAGTTCTCTTGATACGACAACAAATATAATTCAAGAAGAACTCAGCATGGCAGTTAGATGTTAGGTGTCACGACAACGGCTTGGTAATAAATGCATCAAAAACAAAAATGATGCACAGTTTAAACCGACAAAACAAAAGATTTATTTACAGAATGATGAATGCCCCAAAACGTATAAAGAATGCATGGAATTAGTAAGCAACTACAAGTATTTGTGACTAGCAATAGACAGTCACTATTTATGGGATAAACACATAGACAAATTGGAGATGGACCTAAGGAAAGCAATGTTTGCACTATCTCATCTAAAATACCACACTAACCACGACGTTTTAAAACAAGTATATTACTCGTTGATGGAATCTAGGATACGATATGGTATAATTGCTTGGAGTAAAGCAGCTAAGACCCACATTATAAAAATTCAAAAGCTCCAAAACGCAGCTATCAAAAAAACTATCGACAAACGTATGATACACTTTTTAAGCCACTAAAAGTTGAAGATATTTTTAAGTTACAACCATAATACGAGCATACTTTTATGACAACCGATTCACACAAGCAATTCAAAACCAACTCAACACCAGAAGACGTGCACAAGGAATGTTACAGATGCCAAGCAACTCAAACAACTACGAAAGACGTTAACTTCAACACACCGTATAGAAACTGTCATGGTTCAAAACTTTAAAAAACGAAACAAAACTATTGTTAAAACCATATTCATATATTGTTAAAATTAAAAAAAAACTTGACAGATATTTTTGCAAAAATTGAAGTCTTAACAAAAAAGTACTATATTTTTTCAGCCTAATCAGCTTAAACTTAAATTTTTGATTGCCTCCTTTTTGATGTTCTTCAAATAAAAAATTGTCTTATTAAATAAGAGTGAATAATAATTTCTGAAATGAAAACATTGTTGCAAGAAAACATGTAAGGGTTTAAATCTTTAAAAAAACACTACGCGTTAGGTCCGTCGGACTTTTTTACCATCTTAAGCGAGCACAAGGCTTCAGGTATCATTACAGATTGCCTCATAAAAGTCCATTGTTTCTATTCAATTAGTTTAAATTGGCGCGAGCGAACGCGTGGTTGTGGCTATTCTTTAATGTGTGATACCTTACAACCCTACTGATAAATTCTTCAAAGCAAAGCATGTGTTTTTTGAAAAAGCTATCCGTAATACCGTTGAAATTTTAGGGAAAAGCAAATACAACATCTGCAGTAGAACCACTGCCGATAAAATGCAAAGTGAAATCCTTATTCGAATATTAATTTTACAACAATTTCGAAGTTTAAGTTCATAGACTATGGAAAGTTTGACACTTGATGTCAGTGATATTAGAGTAGTGTCCAACATACAAAAAACTATGACGTCACTCAAGATGAACTTAGATATTTCGGTAGAATCTATTGTCAATGTATTTCAACTCATTTTTGTTCGTTTAATTATATGTATGTGTTCCTTTGTGACTTATAAACTTTTATTAAAATTGTCCATTTTATAAAGTGAAAATAATGTATCGTCTGTTTAAATTTTTATTTTAAATTATTGTGGTAAATGGTTGTTTAACCAATGTGAAAACTTATTCAAACCTTAAAATGTAATTTTATATGCATAGACTTTATGTGTGAATAAAACATTTTAAACTCTAACTAAAGGGCTTCGAAATATTTAAAACAATTCGATTTAAAATGTTTGGTCCTAACATTCACATGGACTTAAAGTTAATTTTTATATATAATTTGATGTTTGTATAAAATTTCCATTTTGATAAATTTAATTTAGTATTAAGTAGATGCTTTGTATAAATATTTTCACTCAAATGTATACATATACTTGTGGATAAATGTGTGTGACTTTCAAAGTCAACGACGCGCGTTAAAAGTCATCAATCTATACAAAAAAAAACCACCTTGTTGTCTCGAAATTAATTTCATCTAATTATGAAAAATTAACATAAACAAATGCATTTATTCACCGTATAATAAATTAATCATCACACTTCTCCTAAAACAAAAAAACAACGAAGACAAAACAAAAAAATTAATATACTAAACTATGATAATTTATTGTATCGTTAAAATTCTCACCTTTCTTTATAATGTGGAATTAAACAAGATTCCATATTATAGCTAAGCTATATTAGTATATAATTGCCATTCATAAATTTAATATGAATCCAAAAATGTTGATCAACAAAAATTCAAAAAATGTCTCAAACCAAAAAAAAAAGAAACAAAACAGATTCTTATAAAACAAAAAACAGATAAAGAAAAAGAAACAATTAAGATCAGATAAATTCTACATTTTATTATTAACTGTACCTATTTAAAAAGAAATAAAATACTCTCAAGCTTTTTTTTTTTACTGGGGGAACGCCCCTTTTATAGACCTTCATTTGAATATGAAAATGAAAGACCAAAAAAAAAAAGACACAAAAAAGGTCACACAAGTCATAAATCACTTTAAACTTCATAAATACTCGCTTATAGGCGGTAAACCTAAACCTACCTACAGCGCTGAGATATTTATGTATCGCAGCTTAAATCAAAATGATCTGGTATAGCTCAAGAAGTCGCTTGGAGTGGGAACAAATGTTGAATGTATAGATTTTTTGTCAACGTTAACAACCAAAAGAAAGACCACAAAAACAAAGCCAAAATTGCGACAAGCATAAAATGACTTATTGGACAAAAACATTTTCGACTCCTCCTCTCTCTCGCTCGCTCTTAGATACAATTTTATAACTCTCCCAAACATCTTGGGTTCAATATCATTTTTTTAAATAATTCCTAAGCGAAACGGCTCATTCCTATTAAAAATGGTAGTTGTAAATGGTACGGTAAAACATCTAACAAAGGCATCACCATCATCATAATCGCGGTCTTGATGGAGAAGAACTATTAAGTTTTTTTTTCATTTCTTTTAATTCAAAAATTAATTTGTTCTGGTTCTCAAATTTAGATTGGAATTTCTCCTTTAAGTGGCCCAATTTTGGAATTTCTGATTTTGAATTGTATCTTATCTCTGTATCTAATCACCCAGCACTCGTCAATTATTCAATGGAATTTGCATCCTGGTTTGACTTTAATGTATCTTTTATTGAACTTGAATAGAGAATTCATTTCGACCTCAACTAATATAATCATTCTGAAAGATACAGAACAATTTTTGGCAGTTCTCTCTCTCTCTTAATTTTTCAAATAATGTGTCTCTTTTCTTTTGTAAAGCTTAAACTCTTTCAAAAGAGAAAAAAAATCCAATAAAACAGGTAGACTTAAACTAGACACATACAAATTAAGATTCAATCAAATTATAGACAAGAGATTGCGGTCTTGAGAGCTCTGGTCGCTTATGGTGGTGTCGTGGAAGCACGCGTATAAGTTAAGCCAAATAAAAAAAAAACATATGAGAATCTAAGCCAAGAAGTAGGAGAAATTGTTGTATTTTTTTGTGGTTTTGTTGGTGGTAAATGAAGAAGAAACATTTGAACTTCTTTTTGAAGAGGTAGGAAGTTTGGTGTGGTGGTCATTTTTATAGGTTCACATGTATCTATGAGGTCTGTGAGCTTTTTTTCGGCAATCAAGAGATTTTTATTGTTGTTGCTGAGTTGTTTTGGATTTTTTTTCGGACTGGCGCAGTCTGATCGAGATTGGTTTAGTTATTATCGGGTTTTGTGCTTTGACGGATCGTAGTTTGGTTGCCGAAATTTAGTTGATTTTTTATTTGAGAATTGAGAATTTCTATCTTTTTTGCAGCCGCGACGGATAAATGTGATTTTTTTGAAGAAAATATTGAAGTGTAAAAGTGTGAAAATTGTTTTAGTCAAAGTGATATGTGGGGAAATTCTATAGCTTTTTAGTAAAAACAGTGATATTTTGGTAGCTTGGAGATTAGAGAAGGCTTACACCTTAAATCAGAGCACCAACGGTGGATAAACTAAAGCGAAATAATTGTAGTAAAATTCAATTTACACAAGTGTTTTTTTATTTGTATCGATTTATAAATTGAAAAATATTCTCTTTTAGAATTTTAATCCTTTCCGTCTAATTAAATCAATTATAAAATTGAACATCGAGAAAATTGATAACGATGTCAATCAAGCTCGTTCAAGCATTTGGCATTTTTACAACTTAATGCTAGAAAAATCTATCAATTCGTGAAGTGAAGTTAAGTTTTTCTGTGTTTTTCTATTCAATTACATAATTTCAATTACTTAGGAAAAAAAAGTTGATTTAATAGAATTAAACAAGAAATAAATTAAATCAATCAACACATTTATTTATAATTATACATACATACGTATATACCAACCTATCTTATCTGATGTGATGGATCAAGACAAATGACACAAAAATAAGAAAATAAACACATTTAATCAAATGCACCATGTGGATATAATTGGATCATTTTGAATGTTTTATGAGGTGATTGCAACTGTTTAATTTTTACAGATATATAGTTTCTTAATAACAAAACTAGTTTTATTTTTCTGATTTTTGTATTTATTTCGTTTACTTTTTGTTTTATGACCCAGATCGAGGAAATTACTTTTATAAGTGTTTTTGTTTTATTTTAAAAAGATAACACAAAAATATCATTTTAAAATAACATAAGTAAGTCTTTATTTGAAACGGAAATAATAGGGGTAACTTTATATGGTTCTTTATTAATAAAAAGTTCTATTCATTGCCTGACTAATTTTCTTAAGATCTAGATGTTCTTGAGAAACCGAAACAAATACAGCTAGTGGCATGTGAAAGAAGAAATACGTACATATTTTTTTCAAAACATATCCAAATTTTAATTGTGAGCTTAGTCAAAGAAAATATTTAATTTAAATCAAAGTTGAACTTGTAGGCTTAAATGTTGCTTTGCCCTGAAAGAATAAATATTCACATTTACTATATTCTTCCAAATTTCATTTCGCGAAAATTTTGTGAACAAAAAACTTTAAGATCAAATCTAAAAAAGTGATTTTCAACATAATGAAATTGAATGATTTTGGCCAAGATGCATTTCCGCTTTAAAAATGTCTAAATTAATTAAATTTATTGGCATAGATTTGAAACTGAGTTTCTTTTGTAAGCTGAAAACAAAAATACTTAACTTTCTTAAATTAAATTTAGCAGTTCGTAATTTTGATTATGATTACAAACATTTAAAACAATGTATTTCTTAACCCTAGCTTTATACCAATTTTTTTTTTCACGTTGTTTAATTTAAGAGCGAATTCACTTTTTAAACCTTTTTATGGCTATGGACCATATGGGGGTTTCAACCATTCAACCACTACAGCATGAGGTTTAGTAAGTTTTTGCGCTTTGAATTGACTTAACTTATTTGTGAAAGCAGCATCAAGGTAAATTAACAATCATAAGACCGTTAAATGCGAAAGACAAGAACAAAAGCAAACAATGCAAATATTTGTTATTAAAAAACACTTCCTTTTTTCAAGAAACAACTTCCCCTGAAAAGATCACACACAAATGGAGTTCAACAAAAGTTGCATCAAAAATGTAGGATGTCGTTATTTTCCAGACTTTGATTTTGTGTTTAACTCACTTTTTGTTAAAATTTCCAATCCCATAACATAAGGGACACACAAGAAACTGTCTCATTTTGAATGGACTAGCTCATTACGTTTGCTTAGTGTAACTTATTGTTCTCCAGAATTATTAACAAAAGTTTCAGAAAAACCTATGCAATAAAAGTATATTCTTTGCTCTGCACTTCTTCTAATAAATTTGTATTGAACTATAAAACAATTTTAAATTATTGTTTAATAAGAATTATTGTGGATGTTGAAGTCAATATTTTAATTTACTATTGTTTGTATAACATAGAAAGAAAATCAGCGTAAGTTGTTGCAGCTAAAATAAACCATTAAACAAGAAATATTTTTGCTTTAATCAAATGTATTAAAACAATTTTGTAACAAAACATTAAAAGTGTTAATTTGGTCTGATTTCTGATTTTTTTTTAAAGTTTGCACCTCAGCTTTTTTGTTTTACATTGTTTTAGTAATTTTTCATTTCGTAATTATTTTAAAATTTTAACAAGAAATACATTGTTTGGATTTTGAAAAATCAAATGGTCATTTTAAATCATGATTGTAAATAAATTTTATTTAGAAATAATAACAATTCAAACAGTTTTGTTTAAAATTTCATCATTTTTCAAAAGAATGGATCAGATCGAGATTCAAATACAGATTGATTTCAAAAACATTATTTTTCACCTCAAAATATAAATAGCAAAAATTGTGTTTTCATTTTATAAATTAACATCAATGCTTTTAGCCGATGACTGAATATCACGTGATCCAATTTTATGCAAAAAGTAATACATTTTATTAAAAATTGATGCACACTTTGAATCCTTTTATTCAATTGGTTTATGCTCCAACTGGACCAATACCAACAAAATGTATTCAATCTTTAATTTATCAAAAATCTAAATATATTACATATTATTTTAAACGTTTCACTTCCCAAGGTATAATTTGAGTTGAGTGCTTATTTTTACATTCACTTGGACCACCCATATGCACAACCTTCTCTACTTTAAAGTATTCTTTTACAAACATTTTGATTTGAATTTTATCTAAACTATTTCAAAACGTTCTTGTTTTTGTTTTGTGTTAAAATTTAAATACATATTTGAACTTATAGAATTTCAGGCATGTCAAATTATGTTAAATTTATTTCCGATAAAATGTATGTCTTACTTATAAAACATAAATCCATTTGATTTTTTGTAAGACAAAAATAAACAACCTTATTGTAGTCAAATTCCCACAGATTCAAGAATTGTTTTTTTTTTTTAAATAAATATGCATTTATGTAAATTGTATTAATTCTTTTAAAATAAATAACAAAAATTAAATTTTATTACAAAATCATGTCAAAACAAAATTAATTAGAAATAAAACAAAAACAGAAACAAAAGTAATTAACGCCATCAATGTCAAACTATACCACGCCTCTTATAGGTACAATCGTGTATTAAATATTCGCATTTTGTATTTCTATACAAAGAAATCTCTTATGTCAAATAGATAAAATGCAAAACTTTAAACCTAATATGTTTTAATTATTTATTTTAAAAAAAAAAATAAAATAAAACATTGACAGCACTGACATTGAAATCTCCTTCTTGTTTATGTGACAGGAAGTTGGCTTTTGCATTTTTTTGACTTACAAAATACTCGTACACAAATCCGAGATAAAAATTATAAACTAGTCTATTTAATTTTATATTGAAAATCGTTTTGTATCTTAATAAAGTGATTTATATTTAATCAGGTAATTTTTATCAAGTTTCTGTTTGAATTTGATTGTGTGTTTTTTTTTTAATTGATCTGGAATAATAAGGAAATTTATGTCTCTTAATTGATTTGAAATTTGAATATTTGTTTCTTGATATTATTGGTATTGGTCATTTGGTTCTTTTGGTGTGCAACTTAAGACTATAGAAGTATTAGGATTGAATTTTATTAGTAGGCCTGTTGATTAATGACCATCCTATGCCTATGTACCAGTAGGTACTTGAAATGGAAAATTGACAAATTAAAATGCTTTTAAGGGTTTCCGGTCGTGTTTTTTCTCATTTGATTTCATAGGTTTGACTAATGATTTCCTAGTTCGTTTTTGTTTATGTAAAAATGTGCCTATTCAAAAACTTTGAAAAAATAAAAATACGTAAGATTTATTCCCTTGTTAAATTTCGCACGATTTATTTGCGAAAAACGGTTTAGGAGGAATACATTTTACCAATCAAGAAAATTGTATTGAAAGGATTACAAAAAATTATAACTGAAGAAAAAAAACTGAATCTATAAAAGGATCTGACAGAGTTCACATAATTTTTCAAACAGTGAAAAGTATTTTCGAAGGGTACCTCACAATGTATAAATTGCATTGTCGTTATGAGTCTTTAAGTTAAGCTAAAGTTGTTGTTGACGAAAAAGACAACACATGCAGACGAATAGTTGGTTCGTTGATACTTATTTATTTACTTAGGTCCTTAGACCTTTTAAGTCCGTTGGGAACCCCTTAATCGTGTACGGTTTCCGGAGAAGTATTACAGCCCCCCCCCCCCCCCAACTGTTGCCTAGCGATGCTGATTCCGCCTCGACTGTCCTGCGCCATGTGCTTCTCGATCGTCCAGCTCTTCTTTCTTCTTGTGTGAGCGGATTCCACTGCATTGCTTGGCCTGCAATGCATTCGTTACCTTTTCGAATCGTATGTCCAATCCATTGCCACTTACTTTTTCGTATCATTCTATAGGTTCCTGACCTGTCCTTCTATGAATTACCTCCTTTGAAATACGGTTTGGCCAGAAAATCCTTAGGATGTTACGAAGACATCTATTTACGAAGGCTTGCAGCTTTCTTGTTATGGCTGAAGTAACCTTCCAAGTGCTGCACCCATAAAGAAGCACAAACTCGACATTTGTTCGAAACAGTCGTAGCTTTCTTCTTAAGCTGATAGAGTTATTCCTCCAAATTTTTAACAGCATACCGAACGCCGCTTTTGCTTTACCGATGTGGCAGATGACGTATTGTTCGGTTCCACCTTCAATAGAAACGATGCTTCCAAGGTATTGCAAGCTCTCCGCTTTTATCACCGGTTACGAGAAAATATTTATTTGAGAGGATGGTCGGGTTCTGAGGCTGCTCATTTTCGTTTTGCCGGAATTAAGTTTCAGCACCACAATTTCTGCTTCTCTCTCCACATTTGTTGTCATTTGATGGAGATCCCTGATCCTATGAAAGACTAAGCAAACATCAAGAGGTCATAAGTTCTGCCTGAAACACGCAACAGTGATTGGGAAAACAAAATCCAGGACATAGATTTAGTCTTTATAGGAGTACACTCCTCCACTAACACCGTCAACAGGTTTTGATCCATTTGTACAGAAGTTAATTGTATCATCTTTCAAAAATGACACACAAAAGCATGTGCTGAATCATGGATGCGCGGCTATGTAGCCAACGTTACTAGAAAATGATCTGAATGAGTTCAGGATATTATTGATCCATTATGACTATTCCTTAAACCGAAATGGGTAGAGCGGAGTGCCTCAAGCATACATAAAGAGGGTCTATGTGGGTGATTTTATTTTTCCTAGTAAAGAGGACCAGTTAAGTTTTGATGGAATTGAAGCGAAGTGAACACCGATCTCTGCCCAGGTAGAGAGATTGTTTAAAGCAGTTTCCATTAGTTCCTTCAGTGTGTTAAGATGCTTTCCAGATACCGCTATAAAAACATCCTCAGCATAGGCAATGACTCAGAACCCAACTCTTTCGAAAATTGTTTAAAATTCGTTTACTACTAAAATTATCATTCAAATTTATTAAAATAACTTACATATATTTGTGTATAAAAAATCGTATGGAAATAGCTGACATCTTTCATTGAACAATACAGAATTTTCATGGTGGTTGAATTTGCATTTTTATTCTAGGTATTACTTAATTTTTAGTTACAGTTCATTGCTCATAAATGTTAAATGCATAGATTTATAGAACTTGGTTATATTTCACCAATAACCATCCATTCTCCGTTTTTCTTCTTTTAAGGGAAAGACTATTAAGATAACATACATCGATTAATTATATGAACCTAAGGGAGGCATCTGACAGCCATATGTAACTCCTTCTTTAAGCCATTTATATACTTCTGAATTAGTATATTCCATAATGTAATCAATTTCCAGTAGGAGTAAAAACCTTCTGATAAAAGTTATTTTTTAATTGAGCTCTTGATTGAGTATAACTTCACATATTCTAAATCAAGAGCTCAATTAAAAAATGAATTATATTAGAAATTTTAAATTCATCTTATTTAAAATTCTTGTTTTTTTTTACATACGAGAATAATAAAAGAATATGCAAACATGACACTTTTAAAGATTTTGCATAATTTAAAATAAGTAAATCATTTTAATTTTTTTTCTCCAATCTGTAATATGTAAGGCGTGGTAGTTGGTATTAGGTATAATGAATTCAATGAATTATTTTTGTAATCTATCATTTTGTCAATTAAATTCTTGCCTATATAATTATCTGTCTATATTTGATACAATGTAACATTTTAATATGTTTAATATATAACCTACTATATTAATACATTTTATTAACCTTTAGTTTTACATAAACCGAAGATAGAAAAGAAATACAATGTATGTTTATTTCACTGCAGGAATTTTTATGCATTTTTGCAATGTTAATGGATTTATATTATTTTTTTTTTGAAATTTATTATGACAATAATTGGGAAATTTGCATATCACATAATGACCTAACCCAACAGAAATTGTAGTACGACTTGTTATTGAAATGAGAAAATTTATTGGAAAACCCAAGAGAATTGGTTTGATTCTTCTGTTAACTCGATTAGTATAATTTTAATGGCCCTTAAATGGCATTTTCAGCAGTTTCTATTTTAAGTGAACAATAATTGTGGGAAACTCCATAGTCACGCATAATAGTAACAAGAAAATGTGAGAGATTCCCAATTACCTAAAACTTAAAAACTGTTTGCTGTAGCCGACTTATATACCTGCAATTGTTTGTCCTAAAATTAATGGTGCAAGTGGTAAATGTGTAGATTTATGTTAATTACCACATCATTGATTCGAATTTTGAAATATTTATTTTAAATATTTGTTTTTGTTGAGTCTCAAAGCCTCTTTTTTTTCGTATATGTCTGTTTTACTCAGCTCATGAGTTAATCCCTGGCAATATAGACATATTATTTCAATTACACTCATATATCTTCATAATACATCAGCATTTCAGAGGTACGAGTGCATATACACCAGAGCTTCAATCGTCAAGCCTCACAGAGTATAGAGATAGAGTGTCATAACAAAATCTTCGATTAAATAATTTTTGATGATGCCAAAAGCCCAGAGGCACTTTTCTTAAATCCAGGAAGTCAATTTCATCTTCTATTTTGGTTATGTAATCTTCAAACATCTGCTTCAGTTCTGTTTTTTTTTCTTCGGATTTTTTGTATCCTTATATTTATATATACCTAGTAAAGTGCTGCAAGAAGAGGAAAATTGATTTAACACTCCTTTGATTTGCCACCATTTAATATATGTATATACCTAGAAAATTGAAGCAATAAATCGAAATGCTCGTATAGATGAATCTTTAACATGCATTTTTTTTATTTAACACTTTTATCGTTTCTTTGGAGAAATTTGCCCTTCCAAATGTTAAATGTCTAAGATTGAGATGCATATTAAGGATGTATAGGGGGTCTTAGGAAGTGGCTCTTAAGAAAATAAGTATTTCTCAATTTTTCATTTGTTGAAACTCACCATAAGGTACAACCTGTCAGATCCTTATACGTCAACCATACTTTTCAATGATGGTAATCAAAACACGATCTTTCTCGCATTCACCTTGCGTTACAATAAAATATTTATTATAAGTGAGCTTAAGCAAATAAATAAAAATTCTCAATACAATGAATTCGGAAATAATTCCAATTTGGCTAAAACTATTTGTGGTCGCTGGTCGATAAGACTATTTTTTTTTTCTGCCAAAACAAACAAAACAATAATTTTGTAAAGACTTAAGTTCTCCTAAATTAGTATATTGCCTTAAAATTTGTCTAACACCTCAAGTTTTTAGAAAATGGTGGTAAAAATAACCAAAAACGGGGTTTTTAAGGCTAAGGTAAAACACAGCATCTTCTTTAACAATAAAATGTATGATGCAAATTACACTTTTTTTCTTTTACTTTATGTTTAAATCTTATTTTATTTTTAAAAAGACACTGGGTGTGACCCACACAGATAACCTCCCATCCCGTCTGTCAATTTGTCTTACTTAAAAGTAAGTAGGTTTTCAGGTTGTGTTAAAAAAGTTTTCAGTTGAATTATTCTTAAAACTTCTAAAATTACCAACAATATTTTCATAAAAAGTTTGTTTTGAAAATCTAGTTTTGTTAAATAGATTTTTAGTCGCAAAAAATTTTAACCAATTTTAGTATCATTTCTTAAATTTTTAAAAATTGGATGAATGAAATTAATTTGAAAGATATCAAGAACCGAACATCAATTTTTACCAAACTTGCTTGCTATTTGTTGTAGATTTTATTTTTTATGAAAAAACGGACTGTTGAATCTTTATAAAAAAGCTACTAAATATCGAAATTAATATATTCTGTGAACTAGAAAAGTTTGAAGACATTTTTTTTAATTTTTGAAAAGCTATTTGAGTCGAGAGTAAATTTTTACCAACTTTTAATAAATTTTTTGTTTAGGTTCTTATTTTTTGTAAAAAAAAAATTGTCAATTCGATTTTTCTCAAAATTTTACCAGATGTAAAAACTTAAATTTTCGTTGCATAAAATTGTTTTGGAGATAAAATCATTTTGTATTAGTAAAATTTCAGGTGACAGATTTTTTTTCAGTTTTTTGATTTATAAAATAAACCGTAAATTAGATTTTTTTCAAAAAGTATACATGTTTGGTATCACGTTACAATGTATTATATACAATTTAATTCCAGTCTCTAGCGTTATTGATTCGTAAGATATTTAGGGTTAACCAAATTTTCATCATTTTTTAAACTGCTATGGAAACAAATCCGCCCACTCAATTTTCTTGAGAGCCCTTTCTGCATCTTTTTTCAGTATTATCTGTATAACAAAATTTATTTGAAGGCTATATCTCTACTGGTTCTTGAGCTTGAGATCTTTTAACTTGAAAAATTTTAATGAAAAATAAACGTTTTCCAGAATTGGGATAAACTTAAAAAAATTATAAATGTGTTTTTTTTTTCCAATTTAAAAAAAATATGTCTTAAAAACCTGACGTAATGGATTGATTTTGGAGTCGCATTTAATGCCATCAAACACTGTATCAAGAAACTAAAAACCAACATTTTTTCTAATTTGTTGTTATTTCTTAAAGTATACAGTTTCAAAACTGAAAACAATTAATATCAAATTCGTTATCACATTTTTAATATGAATTTTCTAAGGGCTTGTGCAATCAGTTTGTTGAAATAAATTTGGAACGCTAAATAATTGCTCAAGTTCTGATAATATGAAAATCGTACAAAAATGTCGAAAACCGAGTTCCGAGTCGATTGTTTCAGCTGTTTTGATTCAAGCTAATAATAGGTGTCTTTCAAAAATTTCTAATTTGGTCTAAAACTTATCCGTGAATCATTTTGCAAACAAACAATTTTTGCAATTCGTGCTCTGTTAAGACGAACTGTGGAAAATATTGCAGCTCTATCGGCCAATGTTTGTGATAACCTAGTTACTCCACTAAGTATACAGTTTTGCTAGAGGACTTAGTTGTTAAGCCTTTCAGAATACCGCTGGTGCAAGAATTGAGCCCTATTACGTCGCCGAATTTTTGGTAAATGGGATCTTGAAAAGTTGGCCGAAGATCCACTTTTTTGTCGAAAAAAATGAGCGACGAAGCTCATTTCTGTTTGAATGCATAAGTGAACAATAAAACTGTCATATTCGGAGCGAAGAGTTACCAAAGGTATTGCAAAAACTACCAATGCATTCAGAGAGGTCACATTCAGCCGTATTGCTTTAAAGATGTAGGGAATCGAAACTTTGAATGGTCAGTAGCGTTCAGTGCGATGGCAAAATTTAAGACTTTGGTATGTGTTTTCAACAAGACGGCGGTGTTACATGCCACATAGTAAGAGTAACAATGGTGTAATTGCGGATAGTTCGGGGAATTTAATTAATTTAACGTTTGAGACCGGTTAATTGGCGGAAAAGTTTTTGTGGGGCACTAAAAACCAAAATTGAAGCATTTATTCGTGAGAGAAACCGTTCGAAATGTTAGAAAGAGTATTCCAAAATTGGACAAAGCGGACGGACCCTTGGATGAGCAGCCACTAACATTTGCATTAACCAAAATTGCTTTAGATTTTGTATAACAAACGATAGTTTTTGAAATGATTTTCATAGAATTTGGACCCAAATCGTATTCAAACCGTTTCTGTGTCTTAAATGTTCCATCAATATTTGTGGGTTAAAGCACTTAAATTAAACTAAACCAAAACAGTCAAGTACAAAGTGATCGAAATGCAAAAAGTTCTACTTTATTTTGTATTAATAAAGCAAAGACACACATCGTTTATGAGATAATGTCTCAAAACAGATTGTTTCTGATGTGATTTGTTGTGAAATCTATCTACGGCTTCGCTTATAACATCAGCCTCGAATTATTCATTGAATAAAAACATTGCAACACTACCCTGAGAAGAAGCACACATTCGGATGGACATGGACTTCTTCTGATTTTCCTTCGTTGTTCTGTTTATTTTTCTAGAGACGACAAGTAGTAGCATCGAATGGAATCTTTATTGGCATACAAATAAAAAAAGCGATGCAATGAAAATGCATATATATATTTTATAAAGTTGTTGCAACAACAACAACAACAAAAACTAAAATAGCAACAT
This sequence comes from Eupeodes corollae, assembly GCF_945859685.1. Classification (NCBI taxonomy): domain Eukaryota; kingdom Metazoa; phylum Arthropoda; class Insecta; order Diptera; family Syrphidae; genus Eupeodes; species Eupeodes corollae. The sequence goes on along the minus strand of NC_079147.1, from coordinate 207,519,391 downwards.
CGAAATTCGATTTTCAAAATGATGTTATATTTCCTAACTAACTTTATATTCCAAAACGAAATAGATTTAACGCCAGAAGAGTGAGCACATTTATTTTAACGATGCACATTCGTAATACCACCAAATGGGATTATTAAGTTAAATGCCTCAGCATTTTAGTGGGTAAGGGGAAGGGGAAGAGGGGTTGAGCAACCATCACAAATTCGGTAGCAAAAAGTAAGATGATGAAGACGACGATGATGACGACCACGACCACGATGACGCTGGCGACATAGAAGAAGAAGAAATATCAAATTGGATGGCACTCTACTATATGCGGCGGCTTCACCATCAGCAGAAGCGGCAGCAACAGCGGCGGCCGGCGATGAGAATTACAAATTACAACGATGACAACAACCGAAAAAAAAAACCTGCAAAACTGTTATAAGATTCTTCTCGAGTCTAATATAATCCCCTAAAGTATAAAAAAGTGAGTAAGTGAGTGAGTCCATGAATAAAATCTGACCTCATTCTGTCCAATTTTGTATAGTAATGGCGCACTTGATGTTAGTTATTTTCTGTACCTTCATAAGACTCGCGACGACGACGCGACGTATATCTCATAAGCTTTTTGAAGTGTTTGTACACAGAAGTCGATAGTTGTGCCAAATTTCAAACAATCTAATGCTCTGCTTCTATATACATAGACCTACCTACCAATAAAGTGCTAAAGAATCTTTGGTGAGATTATTATAGATTGTTTTGGATTCCCTCAGATGCTATGATGATGATGGTGCGATGGTGACGGTGATGGCTATGGTAATATGGTTAACAAATTGATGTTGCTTGTCTAAGGAGCTTCTTAAAAAATTCTTCATTCTAAGTTAATGGAGTTTGGCTGTCGGTCTATACTCGTATGTACAAATCTTTTGGAAAAGATTGCAAACATTTATTGAATTCCAGAACATTTCTCACGCAATTCAAAACAATATATAATCTTGAATTCGAGACTTACATTTTTTTCTACGAGTTATTTCATAAGTTTTGGAAAATCATAAATATAACTATGAAATGTTTGTATAGGTTTATCTATGGTTAAATATTTTTTCGATAGAAAACCAAAAAATTGTAACTAAACTATGACTTTAAGAAAACTTACCATAGTTGTTGTTAGACGATGGAGCTGTTTTAAAAGATCTAATTCAGTGGTCCAAAGTGTGTCACATCTGTAATAAAAAAATGTTCAAATTGTTAGTTACATGTCTTAAGCCTTCTTGACTTTTATAAACTTAGCAAAACTGTGTTTTATTTTTAGTTTTAAATTAAACTTTCACTCCTCGTTTTCAGGGTGTGAAGACCAAAATATTGCCACTATGTTGGTTTTGTCACAAATCAATTTTTCCACCCTTAGCTTAAAATTACCTATGAATATACCTATACCTATACTTATCCCAGGGAACATAAAATATCGAGAAACTTATTTTTAAAAGAAATGGCTTGGGCTACGCACAAGTGCTGGCCACGAGACGAGACTTTTATCCTCTCGTACCGGTCAAAATCTAAAAATATCAATCTCGTCCGGTGTCCGTCTCGTATAACTTCTTGTCAGTTGTTCCAACGGTAGTGTCTTTTGTTGTTCTATCTAGAAGAAGACTATAAAACCCGAAAAGACTGACGAGGCTCTCAGCAAATTAATTTAACACAAACATTCTCGTCTTGGTCTCGTCTCTGAAAATTCAAAAGTAGTATCGTCTTATTTCAATTCCGCATGAAACCTAGTTTATGCATTTTTATCGTTCCAACTTTTAAGGGCCCGTTCTGAGCAGATGGAAAACAGTATTTGTCCGGCCCATACGAACTCACTTATTTACTTAAACTCTGGTTTCCTTCTCGTTCTTTTGAATCAATTTCACCTACGTCCCTTTTTGTCAAAATCATGGACAACTCACCTCAAGAAATATCTGGAAGATTAAAGGCTTCTTAATGACCGGCAGTACGGCTTTCGTAGCAATAAGTCAAATAAAACATTACATCGTTTTGTAAAAAGTATGATTATTGTTCTTGACATTTCTAGAACATTGCACAGAGTTGCTTCTCTTATCGAAAATGTGTGCCTCGGGTTTAGATGAAGGAACACTTGATTATAATCCACTGTGTGGTCCTTCGAGCAGCTTTTTCATGTTGGGCAGAAAACAGACTAATGATGGCCAAAGAGTATAACCCGTCTAAGCAATGAGGTCATGGTTACGGGTTCATGAAGGGTTGGATCAATAGCTTTCCTGGAATGACCATGATAATTATTGCATCGGAAGTACAATTGAAGGGATGTGACCAACATTCTAAGTGAGTAACAAAAGACCACCCTATTTCGTTCGATCAGAAATCTCGTCTTTGTACGTTCAATACAAGAACAAAGTATAGAATGGGTTGAAGACGACGGAAGAAATGTGTTTCTCCTATTGATCTGGCTACAATTTACAAAACCTATAAATCTTTAAAACCTGAGCATAACTCCAATCTCTGGGCTGGTGCTCAAAAAACGTACATATATAAAACTCTTAGACAATATCAACCAGGATTCGTACAGTTTCTTGTCTTCTTTAATTACTTCAATGGACTATTATGTATAGTGAAATACCCATCTGAATATCACCCTTAAACCGTTCAACAGTACTACTCACGCTTTAATAGGAATGCCCGTCAGTGAAGTACTAACATTCGTTTTTTAGCCATCCTGCGTGAGTGTACCTTGCCTTATCACGCGCTTTTCTATCATTGCAATGTTAAAGAATTCAAAACGACACCATTTTTTACCCCGTCTCTGCAATGTTAAAGCTACTTAAGCCCCATGCAGTGTATCCTATTTATGAACGAAAGGCTTACCAGATATTTCTCTTCCACGGATTTTCATAGACTTAGTGGTAAAGTTATTAATTCAAAAGTAGGTGAAGTACCCACCAGTCAGATATTTTTTAATAGCTTTCTGAGGTCTTTTCAAATCCTAAGCAAAATATCTAAAAAAAAGTTCATAATGGGGGTGTCAACTGGATTTTCCCAACATAAGTTTTTGCTCGTTTTTAACAACATTCAATCAATTCTTCAATTGGTATTTCATAACATCTTTGCTCCTGATTACGAAAACACACAACCAACAACCATTATGGCCAAACCAATGTTTGAAAAAAGAAAAATAACTTCAAACAGCAACTTCACTCTTGTTGGTCACAATCCCATGACATCGCACCAGATATACCGGCAAAGATACATAGATAGAAATATATAGATACTGAATACTATAGCATTCATAAAAATGGTGCAATGTGGTTGTTGTTGGATTCTTATGGCAGAGAGGTAACAACTGTCATTAAAAAATGATGTTTTATGTGATGTGATGTGTGCTACTCATTTTGAAGCCGCTGCTACACTAGCGCTGCTGTCTGTTGTTGTTGCTGCTGGTATTGGTACTGGTACTGGTACATCAACTTCAGCTTAAGCTTCGGTCGGAGGGACTTGGCTTGGCTTGGCTTTATAGCAGCACTTCAAATCAAAGCAAAAACCCGAGGCTCATTTAGAATTCCCATCAATGTCCAATATTATATTCCTCCATCTTAAGTGAGGAATTTCTGGGGTGCGCACGCTTGCGCACCTCTCTTGTTAAAAGTGCGCTATTGCCAAACTCTGATGTGGCGCGCGTGATGCACCAACAAGTATACACATTTTTTTCTTTGCTGCTTGTTTCTTCGTCTAATTTGTGTGATTTTCAGTTCAATTCAGCAAGTTTATGGTATACAGTATGGCTTAGTGGGGTTAGAGGGTTAAGTAAAGTGCTACAACCATCTTGGCGATGGCGATATGGTGGTGGCAAAGCAGAAGCAGGAGCAAACATCATCTTATGGCGAGCATCTTTTGTGATAATCGTGCGATGGCAATCAAATGCGCACAACCAGCGCGCATGTTCTTCATCTCTCCTAGATACGAGCTTATAGCTCCTCCAGGCACTATACTGACTGGCTTCAGATATTTACTAACAAAAAAAAGTATCTAACTCTTCTTTCTACTCTGACTTAAGTCGATGTTATATTTTATTTAATTCCTCTTTTTTTGCGCTTTGCTTGTTTGTATGTCCTCATGAAGCTGCTGCTTTGCTCTAAAACTTGTTGTGTGTTATAATTACGCAAGCGTCAGAAGTGGGATCCTCTTAAAAAAACACGAAAAAAAAACAAAAACGATTTTAAAGATATGAACACAGGAGAAAAAAATTCATGAAATATGCAGCAGAAATAATCTTTATGTGGAGAAACCACGACCAAGAAGACGATGCGATGGTCTATAAAAATGAAGTATCTTACCTCGTTGGTTATACCATAACACCACATAGAGTTCGAAGCAGAGCAATATCTAGATACACTTCTATCTATTGGCACGCACGCAAAATTGATATTATGATCGAAGATACTTCATGTGATGGTCTCTTGTTGTTGTTTTGTTAGTCCACTGCGACTACAACTCCATAGATAGCAGAAGATACAATTTTGGCAGATCTAGATGCACTTTGAAGATGACTATGACGATGCCGGTGGTGTGGTGGTGGTGTATGTCGGGCGATATGATGATGGTGAGGATGCACTCAAAGTTGCGATATATTCAGACTTTTCTGATGGTGCATTTTGAATGTGATTATAAGTCAGTCGATGCATGATGGTATGGCTTATGGTGTACTTGGATAAATTTTGGATGTTGTAACGAATGTGGGAATTTTTTGATATTTTATTGGAGTATGACAGTGGCAGGAGCAAACGGAGGAAACATGATGTCATCTGATGGTATATTGAGAGGTTTTGATTTGATTTTTTTTAATGAGTACTGGTTTGTTGGTTTCTGTGTCTGTTTCTCCTTTTTTTACATCTTTTCTATTTTTATTATTATGAAGAATGATCAAGCTGTGAAGTTTTGTTTTTATTTTTTTTTCTTTAATCATTAAGCCACTTTGAATTGGTTTAATGACTGTTTTGGAATTCTTACGTAAAATAATGTCAAAATTATTGCACACAAATAGTATGGGGAAGGAACATAGTTGCACTTGCAACAGCTGCGGGTAAATTGTATACCCATACTTTGTGGTAATTAAGTGATTATTTTGTGTTTTTTCTGATAAGTTTGAGAAACAAAATAGTATATAACCACGATTCAGCATAGTTATTAGCTATAAAATGGTCACTTAAAACAGTTTATAGTTAAAAATTGTATTTGTATTGAATAAAAACTTAATTGATAATTTACAATCTATCTCAGGTTATTGCTTGTAAAAGTAGAATTTAAGCAAAAAAAAAAGAAAAATGGGACTGAAATGTTGTTTTTATTACTAGGAGCAATAAAGTTTTAATGCTGTTTGCTTCAATTCAAATGCCTTGCATTTCAGAGCTCTATAAGTATTTTCTTCTTTTTAAAAAATGATTTTATTAACAAATATTTTACATAAAACATCAATTAAAAGTTAACTTCAAATTTGAGCAAACTATAATGTAGCTTAATTTTACTCCTAGACTGCATACATCCAACATAGGTTGGGTACGGTGGCCGGCGGGCCTACATCTAGGCCTTGAAAGTATTTTTGGAATTATCATATCAACTATACTGGACCACTTTCTTGAAAATCAAAAAAATCATGATCTTAATCTTTAAATATTGAAATTATCAATAAAACTATGCTATTACATCAGTGTATAATAACGTCAGGTTTTTGAGTCTTCGCTACTTAAGTACAATTTCCTCTCCAAAAGGTACTCGTATAAATAAGCAAACTTCGCAAAAAAACAACCAATTAACTTGGTGGTTTATACTTATATTAGTAGTTTGATTTAAGCTAACCATGATGACATAGCATGCCAAAGGTGTGGGTGTAATTTTTGCGAGCTATAGGCCAAAATTGTTAAAAAAGTCAATGTCAGTCAGTATATTCATTTGACTAGATTTATAAATTTCCAAGTCAATGTTCTAGAATCTTATAACCTTGTGACCAGTGAATGATTTTTTTTAGATACCCAATTAACATTCTCTGTTAAAATAAAGCAATCGTCTGGGCAGATGGCATCAAAAATCACAAGAATAATTTTTATCTCGAAGCACCCCAAGACGTTTTCATCTTGCCTGACTTGGTTGAAGCCTCAGAAAGCTATTAAACCGAAATGAACAGTGATTTGGAATTTAGTCTCCGTTTTATTTAAGCACTGGTGTCTTTGCCTGAATTTATAGCGATGCCTAGGTTGACAAAGTTTTTTAACTATCACCAAGTTATAACTGTTCATGATGACTTTTTGACCAAGACGTCGTTCTTCAATTTCCTTTCTTGACCCCTCAACCCATCTTCTCCGCTTCCATCGCAGTGCTTAACAACACGCTGCTGACATAACCCTTTGATCTTCAAATAATGTCAATATAATCAGCGTAACCGAGTAATTCGACGGACCTTTGGAAGATGCCTCTATTTTGTATGATTAAATTTTGCACAATTCTTTCCAGAACGATGTTAAAGAAGTCGTTTAACAGTGCATCAACTTATCTAAACCCTTTTTTTACATCAAAAGCATCCCTGAGATCTTTTTAGATCTTCTTAAAGCAACGTTCATCCTCCTTCATCATTCCGCACAAAAGGACATGACATGATCCCAAAACTGTAAAGTTCTTTTCTATAGATGCTGTCATAAGCGGTCATAGGAAATCGATTAAAAGATATTGGGTATCGTGTTTAAGTTCCTAGGTTATTTCCAAGATCTGCCGTAATGTGTATATTTTGTCAATGGTGCACTTTCCTGGTTTGACAACACTGCTAAGGACCTATCAGCTTGTTAACAAACAGCTTCATACCTTCACATAATACGGCAGAAAAAATTTTGTACGCGATGTTCCGGAGATTAATACGCTTGTAGTTGGAGCAGTTCAGAGTGCCTTCTTTCTTGAGGATTTGACAACCTATGCTGAGATTGCACTCATTGAGCAAGGTTTCTTTCAACCATATTTTGCAGATGATTCGGTGCTTACTCCTTTCCAAATCATCACCTGCTGCTTTAAATGATTCGGCCATCAGCTCCAGCAGATTTGTTGGACTTTCAAATGAGATATAGCTATCTTCCTTTCGTCGAGGTCAGGTTTACGGAAATGTAGTTTTACGCTGCCAAAAACTATTATTTTTCCTTAACAGCAGAGTTCGATTAGTCATCGTCGTTATATACTCGTAGTTTCAAAAAGCGGTCTTCTTCTGATCGTTTTTACAAGTTTCCGTTCGTGGCTTTTATCCTTAAGACTTTTTGTATCTTTTGGTAAAATTTATGAACCTCATTCATTTGAACTCATTCATTTTGAACAATTATGAAGGTTTCTTATAGCAAAATGAATTTGTATTAAAAATGTGAATGAGATTTCAACATTATAAAATTAAAGGTAAACTTGACAAAAAAATCTCTCACCATTTATTTCTTATTAAATTAAATTGGACAAGACTAAAACATCAGAGAAAGAAAGTGATTTCATTCCATATACATATTTATTGTCACTCAACCTAAAACAACTCAACTTATTCGTATGGAATTCAGAACCACAACGAAGTCATATGATATCTCCAATACTATTTTCGAATTGGTAGCATTTTATTTTATTGTATGTTTATTCATGTAACTTTTATTTAATACGGCCATAACCATTCACTGCACCAACTTACGAAATTTTCTTTTTTTTTCATTTCAGAAATTCCACAGCTGATAAAAATGTGTAAGTTTGAAATCCAACCCATCATCAACTCAGTATCAGTCTCAGTCTCAGTTTCCTACCATCTTACACCTTTGATATAATAAAATCTATCAAGAAATAAAAACACAAATAAAACTTCAAACACTTCCATCAATCTCGTGTTATAGTTTTAAAAAATGTACATATATATTTTCCTTAATGTTAGTTTTTTATTGTTTCAACATTATAATTTAAATTAATTCTAGCACTTAAAAAAACATTTTATGACCCAGTGATTCTTGTTTTATTTTCTCTAGATTATTTTATGAGAATAAAAAAATCCAGAACAAGAAAAATAGTAAAGTTGTAATCGCATCACACAGTTTTTGACATAATTTTCTGATAACGTACTTTTGAGATATTTTACAATAAATTATTTACAACTTTAACGTAATCAAAAAACTAAACCAGAAACAAACAAACTTTGCATTAATCGATTTGCCATAAAATTAATCATCAATTTAAACTTATCTTAAATGGATTTAAAAGAATATCGATATATTGGGGGCAACTGCTAGAATCTGGATATTTTTGTTTTATATAAATTTCAATCAGAAGTATCTCACCAAACAGGTGGAATTGTAAGTTGTTTCGTGTTTGTTTTGGACGTCACAAAATCACAGAAATCAACATAATTATACAAAATTCTTTGATTTCAAATTAAAAATGTTTTATATTTTTAATTTATTCTAATTTATTTTATTTTGTATGTTTTTTTGTTAAGTTGCTTTGATAATCATGACAACACCACCTGTTCGATTCGGAATGGAATTAATTCTCGTATAAAATCAAACCTGAAGACGGGAGGCAACAACTACCCTAGAATATTTTTTGTTCGTTTTAAGAGAAATCGTGCAGAATCAAAAATAAAATATTTCACACCAAAATAAAAACAAAATAAATAATATCTCGGAATTTGCAAAACGAATTCGTTTTTATTTGAACGAATTCGCGCGCACGAAAATGATTCTCTTTTTTTCCAGCCTCTCTTTCTATTAGTTTTATTTTTGTTTAACTTTTAAAAAAATACACATAAAATGAAGAAAAAAAGAAATATAAAAATAAAAAGAGAAACTTTTTTAATCCGATAGTCGATTACATTTTATTCACATCACTTAGTGTTGATGGATGGATGTGATCTGGTTAATTATTATTGTTCGATGAGGTTAGCGTGATCATCGTCAGATATGTGAGAAATTATATTGACCCGGATTAGAGTTTTCGTTTTGTGTCTTTTTTTTTGTTTTCTTAAGTTTTGATTTAAAGCAGTCTGTGGATTTTTTTGGGATATTTATTTTTATATCTTAGTTTTTTGTAGAGATATAATGAGATACAATCGAATTAATCACATGAGAAATCGTGTTTTATTGCTATTATAGTCCTGTGGTTTAAGAAAACAATGTTAAATACATTTTTAAATGAAATCAAATACACAGTGGAATGGAAATACTCTTTAACTGAAAAAAGCTATGTAAGCATTGTACAAAGTTTTGAGTGTCAAATAGTGTTATCTTTATGTATTTTACATAATTTTTTCAAACCAAAACATTTTTAAACTGTTGTTGACAACAAAATTCACTAAGAAAATTAAAAAAAGTTATTAACTTTGAGCTTCTTGTAAAAGGAGATTTTTAATAATTAATAATAATTAATTTTTTAAGCATTCGAACTGACATGAAACAACTTTAATTTTGACTTTTAAGATGAGGAAATAATAGAACAATATCCTTAAACTTCTTTAAGCTTTGAGGTATAATATTTCTGAATAAGAAATATGCATGTAACTTTTTTATTAATTTCAAAACAAAAAGCATGTTGGATGGATGTCCTAGTCTAGCGTGAATTAGGGTTGCACACATTAAACTTCTTAATTCAGCTCGGTCCTTTAAGCTTGATATCTCCAGTAGCGGATTCAGAGATGAACCACTTTTAACCAGATCCGCAGTCTTTATCTAATGCACTGTGCTGTGGAAGTGGATTCGAAGACTATCCAGGCTGGAGCTTATGGCTTTCCATGCACTTTGCATAACCAAGCCATCACGGTAGTTGGACTTTAATCTTTCTGGCTAAGTCTATACGTTGCTCGTAATCTTCTTCTCCACTCAAATTCTATACATACTGAATGGTACATCAAGCAAGCAAATTTTATCTCGAAACAACGAAGGGTTCTTTCATCCGATTTTGTCATAGTTTATGCTTGTCACCGTATAACAGGAGGGAGATGGTAATGGTCTTATATACTTTGGTTACTCGAGAGTTTAACTACTCATTTGCTTTCCAAAAAAACAGAGGTTAGCAAGAGTAATTTCTCATTTGATCTCAGCGCTTGTGTGTCTGCATTCAAAACGAATCTGAAATAGTCAAAATCCTTAACTACCACAAAGTAAAGTCTCTCGATTTTTGACCCAGAGCCAGACGTCGGTGTTTTAAGTCCATCTTAATGGCAGCATGTACTTTATTTTTCCCTCATTAACCTCTAAACATAATTTTTCCGCCTCCGTTTTAATACTGCGTCCAATTATGTCAATGTCATCAGTTTCTTTTATTATTTTATTTTATCAAAATCTTAAGTCTATCTTAAAACTAGACAAAAATTCTTAAAAAACTAGCGTATATTTCAAAAACTTTAAAAAATATCTTACTGGCACTATGCGGGTGCTCTAAGATAATACATTTTCTTACAGCTACTGCCTTTCGGCCTAAGAACAATTTTAATTCTAAACAACAAGAACCTAATCTAAAACCTAATCCTTAAACCTATGTAAGCCCGCCAAAACCATCGCCCTAGACAACTTAAAAATGACATTCTCAATTTGAAGCCATCAAAACTGGTTCTCCTGCTTCACCCTATCTCGACGGTCTCTATAGGAAACAGTCCTACTGAACCGAAGGCACTTGACTCCGTGGTAGTTTAGCGGAACCGCCTCCCTATCCTGTATCAGCCCTCCATTGTCTAAATAGAGAAAAGCTTCGGTCGGACCCCTTAAACGTGCACGTTCGTAGAACTCATAATTGGGGTAGAAAGCCCCAAAAATTTAGCTGTTAGTCGACGAAATCGCTCTCGCAATGTGACAATTACCAAGCTTCAACAAGAAATTATCTTTTCTGTTTATGTTGGCTCTGTTGTCTAGAACCTGGTTGGAATAGAAATGTTATTACTCCGACTCTGGTGTTTTGTGTAGTCCAAGGCACCGTCGTCGCAGACATTTTCTATCAAACACCCAAATCTTTTCCATTTGAGATGAGGCAACGTTAAACCATACCGGGCACACATAGTCAATCATAGGCCGGATAAGGGCCATGTAGCAAATCACCTTTACACAGTTCTGTCAAGGCAAATGCTCCCTTAGCTCTGGCCAGAGCAGCAGTCATATGTCTGTCGAAAAACAAGTACTGCTCCAACCAGATGCCAAGGTACTTTACTACACTTTTATTCGCCAGTGGCTGCCTATGTGGTCCAACGATGTCAATGTCATCAGTATATGCGAGTTAATGGAGCATACAATATAATTATCTCCAGAGGCGTTTAAAAAAAAATGGCTGCTCCAGCGGCTTCCTTGGGCTTCAGCTTAGATACGAAAATTTTTGATTCGTCTAAGTTGTGAAGACGGTATCGATGGTTTCGTCCTTCATATTTGAAGGATCATACTGCCTAACAACTAAATTCGATTTGTTGACGTAGCAAGCAATCTGCAAAACTGCACCTTCCATATCCTCAGCATTGTCTGTGGTTCTACTATGATTTTTTCACTTTTGTCTTTACAGCCTTCATTTCGAGGTTTATGGAATTAAGACGGCGTTTTACCTGCTCTGAACCTCTCAACGTCTATGACGGCACGCTTCTCATATTTTGTTATTTTATTTTATTAGGTAACACAAAAGTCTGTTGAGAAATAGGGTCTTACAACTCTTAACCATTCCTGTGTGCGAATAATGTTTTCAGGGATGAATGTCACGTTTCTCATTGTCTGTTTTTTTTCGTCTCTGTCAGATGGATATAAGTCTAAAAATATGTCATCTTCTGATTTGGATCCATTTGCGTTTTCAAAAACAAGATTTGAAATTCATCTGACTTTCATTTGATTTATGACTGATTTTATAGACCCTCCCCTAATTTATGAAATTCAACCGTAACTATGATAAATCTTTTAGTCATTTAAAACCAATTCATTCACATTTCTATTAACTATTATTTGAAACATTCATCAATTGAAAACCGTCTCTAATGGTCAACTTTTGCTGCGTCCGAGTCATGACTGGATTACCTGCACGGAAGTAAAGAATTCAGATTCGTCAGAGATTAGATAAGTTGAACGCAAGTGAAGAAAATGTGACTCTTATAGTTCTCGTTAGTTATTTGATTAATTTGTCTGGGCTTCCTTGAAAAGCATCTTTTATTTCCTGGTTTTTCAAATTTTGTTAAAATGATTATTGTGTGATTATCCATTTTTTTGTTTTGATTTTTCAGTAATTTTTTAAAATCCACTTTATTGAATTCACTGATCTTCTAATTCTTATGGTTATTTGTTCATTAATATTTCAGTTATTTTTCAAGATCATTCAAGTATATACTACCTTAAAGTCAATCAACCTTAACACTTATGAATTGATTTCAATTTTAACCTCAAATATATTGTATATTTTTCGAAACATCAGATAAATTTTAAATTGGAACAAATACAGAAAATTACAAAAAACCAGCTCACCCCAATTAATTATTTCAATCAGTCTCTTTCCAGTCCACACCTCTCATAAATTCAATTAAAAACTAAAAACAAAAATAAAATTGGGTTCAAAAAAAAAACACAAAACGTCAAAAATTTTCTTGCTCCAATCATTCTCCTATCAGATATAAATTTATAAATTATGTACATATGTATGTATGTATATGTGTAGATACTAAAATCAAAAAGACTTGCCTAAACTTTAATCAAAAACTATCCGTAAACCAGCAGCTACCACTAAACCACCAAACCCGAGCAAGAAAGAAACTTATGCAATTTATTTTGATTTTAAGTAGAAAATTTATTCAAATTTATACGATTGGACTAATTAGTGCAAACAAAAGCTCTACATACAAACATAAGACGTATAGTTGAGCCAAATAGTTTATATGTATTAAGCTATAAATGTATTTATAAGTATACAAACAAACATACACAGAAACAACAATCATTAAAAATATTATTATAAATAAATCATCACAACCCAACCTCTATTGCACAGCAGGTTTTTATTTGTAATATTTTTGTTTTGTCTTAAACACAATTTTCTTTGAGACCATTTTCCGGTATATTACTTTACCAAGGAACCAAAGAAACTCAAACTCATTGAATAGAAAAAGATACAAAAAAGAAAAATAAACGGAATACGAATTTATTAATAAATCATAATTGAGATTGTGTGCAAATGGAATCGCTCACCCATTGACTCAGGTGGCCTTTGTTGGAATTTTCATACCTCCAGAGCAATGTGGCAAATCTGAGCTGCCGCAACGCCACTGCGCCACAACTCCGTGCACTAAATCATGTAGCAAGTTCATATCCATGATTCACAAAGTTCCAGTATTGTGTGGGACTTTTGTGTCATACGGATGGAGTTTTTTGTTTGTCACCGGCAACGACACCGGCACCGCCACCGACGCCACTTGGACCGATCTAATATATGTACACTTGGGCGGGTTATTTGCGATGAATCAATGACATAACCGCCCCCTCCTCTTGGGAATCAATATGAAGGTACCCACAAAACCACCGCATATACCGATGCTGCTCAAATATTGTAGAGTTTTCCTCTAAATAACTCCATTAATAAACATAAATTTTGCTACCGTGTATCTGTGTATCACAGTATCCCATCGCTTCGCTCCGATCGTGGACTGCGCCTTTGTTTCTGCACTCTTCTCAAATATGTATAAAAATAGATGGCTCTATATGCGCAAAATCTCTATCCACCAGTCAGGCAGCCTGCCAGAGAGATATATGAATAACATTACAGATTTTTACTACAAGCCACTTATCTTGTGCTCTTTCTTGGTCTTGGGCGTGTGCACCTTAGCGGTATGATAATTAGGGGCACGTTGCGTTACGACTTGGTAATATTTTCATTTTTTTTCTATTCTTCACAACTCACAATGTACCTAATAATGCTATTTTTTCTCAAAAGAGAGCTCACGGCCCAACCCAACCCGCATCGAACTCTTGACCATTATTGTTGCAGCAAATTTTTATTATTCCACTTCCTGTTACCAGGTAGCCTGTTGGTTGATCTGAAATTGTATTTTCCTTAAAATTAGATTCATAAATTCAGTTTTGTATTTTAATTTTGTTTTTTATTGAGATATCGATCGTAAAACAAAAGAGCTGAACAGCAAACTTTGATATTAATCTAAAATGTCATTTTCACAAGCAATTGTTTGAGGATGTTTATGGTTAAGCAACAGCTATGAATGCATATTTAAATCATTCTTGAACTTCTGTCATCAGAAATATCTATAGGTGGATGGTAATTAATCTGACAAGTGATTAGTCAAGCGTTTTATAAGCAATTTAAACAACTTTAGTGTGTGGTCGGCGGCGGTATGTGGAGAGTTGTATATTGTTTTGTAGTCGAAGATATGTTTGAAAAATAATTACATGCCCCGCATAAATGCAATATGTGTTTGTATCTGTGCTAACTCGTGTGGTTAATTTTTGATTACTGTTTTAATTTCTAGTTAAATAAAAATTATAAAACAAGTGTGTGGGCAAGGTGATAAAGTAAGCTGCAAATGATGGTGATTGAAATTTATATACGATGGAATAGAACATATTTTAAAAGTAAAAGTCAATGCGAAGTAAGAACATTTTTCTTCTTTCTGACATAATTTTTGAATATGAATTTCGAAAAGAAGATTGAATTTATATAAGGGTCGCTTAAAGGCAGTAGGTCCGAAATCGAGTTTGAAAATGAACCAACGCAATTAGTCATATAGGAAGTGATTTTGTCTTCATTTTCTTTTCAGATTACATGTGTTTTAAATTATTTCTTGTTTGAACACCGAGAAAAAATGTTAATTCTCAAAACTCTGCCAGGAGCACTTCTTTATACACCAGCAACCAAAAACACTGTCCTTTCTTGCAGCAATCTTGTGTTAAGATTTGTCCTTATCTTCTTGGACCTATCGGATCAGTAAGATACTTGGGCATGGTTCGAACCCCAGTGGAGGTATAAAAGTTTTTCAATAAATATGAACGAACCAAAAACTAAGCACCACAAATAAAGGAATCTGATATGACGTTGGCATCCTCGATTCCAGCCTTGTGGTAGCACAAACAAGTTGTGGCTGTAGTGTTCAAACCCTATAAAGTAAACATATTTATTCTTTGAATCTTCGTTATCATTTCCTCCTGTGCACAATAACAGCAGCTAATGTCCTTCATTGTTATTACATACACCATGAAGTAAGAAGAATGATTTTTCTAAAAGCCTCATAAAGATTAATACTAGTATAAAATTTCAAATGTCTGCTATGCCGAAAAAGTCTAAATTCCATCAAAATATCTGCAAACATTCCAATACCATTTAAACGATGCCCCATTAGCTATTTAAAATCTAAGTCGAGGTTAAATGATAAATTATGCCAGATATTCAATATTCATCCAATATGATGGATAGTTCTGCAAAGTATTTAAAGGTAACACAGAATTCTTCTCATATCATGCTGGGGGCATTTTGTTCTTAAAAAAAAAAAAACTGAAATAAAGACTAATGACCCTTCACTAATTATCATTCAATCTGTCACATCTAATTGCTCCCTTAACTACCTTAACTTATCTACTTTAAGTCGCCATCGGCATTTGTGTTAAATATATTTCAACTTTATTATATTCTTGTTGTTGTAGTTGTTTAGTTTAACCCACTTGTCCAAATACCTCACACTCGATTTCTTGAGAAAAAAAATGATTAATATATCTTTAGCGAGAGTACTTAGCACTCACACATATATGCATGCACTTATGTAGGCACACAACAAACCTTTTACCGAAACAAAATGACTAAATCATCTTTTAATTGCACTTTAAACATTGTTCATGCATCATGTATCATAATAATCATCATCAACATCGTGTTGGTCTTACTAAAATCATGTTCAATTACAAGCATCATATTAAAATGCTTCACAACAAGATGATAAATACTTGAGATTTTCTAAGCTATACACAATCGCCTCAAGGGCTTGTGGTGTTGCACATATACCTACCTTTAATTCATTTCAAACCTATACAAAAACTGATAAATAGAATTTTCAAATGTCCCGCCTAAGGGGTGATATTAAAGGCACACACAAATTACAACATGTTGCGAAAAAGCATCACACTGTGTAGAGACCCATAACCAAAACGTCATCTAGAAGTGCATCTATTAATAAACCAAGCAACAAAAAAATAGGAACAATCTTAAGCCCTCTCTAACAAACAGAGCCCATCGTGCATGTCAAATTGACAGAAATTATCCGTCAAAAAATGTACTCGTATATGTTGCACAACACACCATACTCGTTTTCGCGCGCGCGCACACATAACATGATGACTGACAGCTATGCAAACAACGAACAAGCGGCTGTCAAAATTGGCGCACCGTTAAGTAAACTTAACATACATTTTGAGCTACAAAAAAAAACTAACAATATTGTCCACCAAAGGCCAGCTATTCGAGCACTATTATAACGTACGGTTGTGGGAGGCCGAACTTTACCGAAAGCCAAACCGTAATAACAACTGTGAACTGCAAAATCACCTTTATGCTTCATTCTTTCAGGATTGAAAATATGCATAAGCCAACCCGAACTCGAACCCAAAGGGTGTCACGTTCTGCTGAAGTCGCTAGAGCGTTTCGTTCACACTCCTCACGATTTTCAATGTTGTGTCGTTTTTCTTTTTGTTTTTGTTTTTTTTTTTTTAATATTGTCGTCATAGTTCAACAAAACAGCTGAAGGAGTCCGTGCAACATGAAAGTAAGACCAAGCGCGAAGAAGTATAACTAGGTGACTCTGTGATGTGAATCATGTTGTGGGGGTGACTCTGACTGATTTTACTTTTCATTGTAATTCCCCCCAGAAGACAACACCACAAAAACTCGAACCCGAACCCTCCATGAAGCACACAAAGAGCACATTATAAAAATTATGCTAAACTATCAACAAAAATAAAAATAGGTTAGCGTAACACCGGTAGATACACCATCATCATGGAACTCTCATGTCTGATGACGATGACGTAAAATACAAAAACAAATGCCCAACAAAAGCTGCTTCAATTGTGGCAGCAACATTGGTGCAGCAAAATTAAATCAAAACGTGGTTAGTGTCTTGTCTACCTTGTTGTTGTATTGTCATGTTGTTTTTGTTTTTGTTGTATGTTTTTTGGATTTTGATTTTTTATCATGAGTGCTACTGTCCCGGGGGACGAAATTATCTCGTTGGTTCTTTCTGTGCAGAATTGGTAATGACTTCTTGATATATATGTCTATATACTTTAATCTACAGTATGGAAGTTGCATTATACAACACTCGCAGTAAGGTGAGTTTAATTGGAAAATTGATGTATAGACTATATACTCGACTACATACATAAGGATAACTTCGGGGAAATTGTATGCTCCGTGGTGGTGTGCTTTTTTACTGCGTCTTTCGAAATTTGAAATTCAAATTTTTATTCGATTCGGTTGTTGATGTTGATCGTGGTGGTTTGGCAACACTTCAAAATGTCAACAACACAACACAAAAACAAAAAATGAAGTCTTGTCAAAATGTTGAATTGGAATTAAAATTTAAGCAGAATATTGGGTGAAACAGGATGTTAAGGGGTAGACCTGCCAAATGTTGAGTGACTTGTTGAGGCAATTAACAGATTTATATAGCTTGACCATGATAAATAAATTATTACACAAAAAGTAATCAATCTGCCAAAAAAAAACCATGTTTTAGTTTCATTAAAAGACTTTTTATGGAAAATTACAGAGCTTTTGATCTGGTCTCTCACTAATGAAACCCAAAAATCTTAGAGCCAATTTTTTAATGAGCATTAAACTTTCTTCCTCTTAGATTGTCGCTGTTTAACCTTAAAAAGCACAATTCAAATGCGAGTTTTCATATCCTGTATACTTGATGGTTTGCTGATGGTTTTTGATATTGTGAAATTTTTAGAAACATTGCATGAAAATTGAACAATTCAATTTTACAATCACTTTATTTCTAAATAGGGATATCTGTACATTATGGATTAGAATTTTCCAAAATATCCTTAATAAGGTATTTCATAAACAATTCTCTCATTTACTATTAAAGAATTTGATGTTAAGTATTGTCGTCCTGTGTGCGAGTACAGTTGTCAGGGATAGATAGGTCCTACAGTTTAAAGCCGAATCCGAACAACTAATTTTAGAAAAAAACTTTTCATGACAAGAATTCCACGCATAAAGCAGTACCCGTGGAAAAAACTTTAGATGACAGGGATCGAACCTAAAGCCCTCTGGCTTGACAGTCCAACGCACTTACCATTATGGAACGGGTACAACACCAAATAGTTATCATCTTTTAGATAAAAGTTGAGTTTTGAACACAACTATCAGCTCTCCTATTCATTATTATTTCATCACCTGTAGTTGTGTTCGTATCTTTTTCATAGATTTCGACAAGATTTTACCATTTCTCCATCCACCAATCCTTATTTCTGATTAAATAGTGAAGCATTTTGCTTACAAGTCGCGATGTGACTTAGTCAAGTTCTTTTAGAAGCAAATGTCTTATGTAAATCTGTTTCAGAATGGTATAATTTGGAGCTTTTTTATTTAGTAGGTTGAACAATTTTGTAATAAGACTTTTCTACATTTTTCCAACACTTTTTCAAACACTTCAAATTAAAAGTTCTGCACCTTAGCAGAATTTTGATTTAACGACTGAATAAATGTCTGCACTTAGTTGATAGGTTAACATGTTTACTGAACAAAATATGTTTGCAAACAAATAATATTATGTTTGTGACAAGCTTTAGTTTTTTATCTAAATCGGCCTTGAAATCAAGTGTTGTACTAAGCCTTACCTTCAAGAATCTATGCTCTCTCATGACATGAAGACATTTGCGTTGCAGGAACCAATTATAAATTTTTGTTTTGGGTTACTCCGATTTCTTCTTGAGAAAACCATCATCTTCGATTTATCTGTGTTGTGCGATAAGTTCTAATTTTTCAAGTATGCAACCAGTTTATCATCAATTGGAGGTTTTGGAAAGTTTCAGACAAAACATCAGCGTACAATAAAAATGCACTAAGCTGTTTCACTGCACTGCGTAAATTTTTTTGTATGGCTTAAAAATGTTACCAATAGTCGAGAAATGTTTTCGGAATCTTGCGTGTAGTTCGGTTATAGTATAGTTTTCGTAGATTTTACAAGTCTAGTGACTAGAATTCCACAAAAGGCTTTGCTAATGCTATTTATAAAGAAATTTTAAAATTTTTGAATTGATTTCTTTTACTTGGCCCCTAAAGTTTGAACAATTTTCATAGCGTTGATGGTGCGTTTTAATAATTACTTCGCTCTCTACCACTCGATTCTCGAACGGGTTAAGGACCCACTTTAGGTCAATAAATGTGAGTTTTATGGGTTTGTAGATGATATTATTTGTATCGTTTATTTTCTTAACCTAGATTTGTTCACTCATTTCTCTAGCCCCAATGAACAAAGCAGACAGTGCCAATCTATTACTTAGCTTATCTTTCCATTGGATGTATTTAAGCCACTTTATAAATTTCTCAAATCCAATACCTTCCAGCTTCTAGAAATCATATCACCCAATGAAATATCATGTGTATATAAACTTATATCTCTTCAATCCTTTTATTGAATTCAATAACTACAATTAATAATAATTTCCAATAAACATAATATGCGTTTGTACTTGATTACAGTAAAAGATATCTTCTTCTTCTTAGACTACGACTTCGACGCACGCGTTTATTATATGAAAAACGTAACTTAAACTTTTCATATCAACCCAGGCTCCAACAACTGAAGAACAAGTCCCTGTGCGTGTGCCTTACGAAATTATAGATACCCACAAAAATATCAATTTTAAATCAAAGGAGATTATCATGCTACGATTAAGTTTTTAAAAAAAACAACAAATAGTATACAAATTTACTCTAATAAATCTCCAGCAAAATGAAGAAATATTTTTACTAAACAAAAATATATAGATACTTTAAAACGACTATAAGCTACCTACCACTTAAAAGATAACTGATTATGATCACCGTGATGGTTTAATAACGTTATGTGTTTTTGTTTGTTTGCTTGTATCAATCGATCGCTTAGAGTATCCGTATCTTCAGACAATTTGTATCTTATTTACATGATATAAATCTGATTAATACAACAAAAAATAAGAAAATTGATTAAAATTAAGAAGAGACACATGTGTGTATAACTATAAGACTTTTAAGTTGATGATGATGGCTAAACAGGAAATGCTAGATGGCTAAATGTGTACATAGTTAGAAGTCAAGTTGTATGGGCATTAGTTTTAGGATTTTGTATCTTCAACTGGAATTGAGTATTGATAAATATATTTAGAATCAAAATATCGATCAATTACATGTAAAAGAGAATAGAACAGGACCAAACCAACAAACTTGAGGAACACCGTTCTTAAATAGTATTTCAATGAAGATTTTATTAATATAAGAACGAGAGAGGTTTGATGTGTATAAAACGTAAGTAAATGAGTCTTTTGCCTGCTCTTCTTTTGGTTCTCCTTTTTTTCTCTTCAGATCATATCTTATAATTGATGGCAATGCGTTTAAACTCACCTCTCAATATAATTATACAATGTATCACTTTTTAATTGGTTTCATTTAATTACAATTTGATCCATGACGTCTAATTAAAATCCAGTTTAGTAGCTTAAGTTTCTTTTTTCTTATTTATTTACACTTAAAGCAAGAAAAATGCCATAGTCAGTCAAGTGGTAGCTGCATTGAATGTGTGGTGTAAGAAACGATTGAAAATTAATTGGTTTTTTATTAATACGAATTAATTATTGACTCATTTAAGAAACAGCGAAACGTTAAATTCAAAACTTTATTTTTTCAGAATCTTTGAGGCTTCTAAAAGCAATCGGAATTTTTCAGATAAAAAATGTTACCAATGCAGAAACCAAAAAGTTAAAATATGTTGTAGATAACTTCTTTAACTACCGCATTATATATTAATAGATCCAAACTCCACCTTCACCACCTGCGCCAACATACCACTATCAGCTGCTGACAAAAGTTGTGATATAGGAACTCTTTAATCCTCTTTAAAAACAAGGAAACGAATATGAATACCAAAAAACTATGAAAACCCAAACAACCATAACATGAGCATGTTCGGTCTCTAGATTTATGTACCGTGCTGGCATAACGCTGCTGCTGCACTGCTACTCCTAACACAAATTGTTAAAAAAAAGAAGAAGTTTGCAATGTTACATGGATGAATTCCGTTTTTCCTAAGTTTATGTTCAAATATTATGTGTCTCGGCCTCAAGTAGGCATCAGAAGTGTATGTCTGTTTGTATAGACTAAAATCGGGATTTAGCCAAAAAAAGAATTCAAATTCCATCTTCTTTTCGATCAAACAGATTTTCATTACATTTTTTCAGCTTTTTTTGAAGACTTGCAAGGGCAAGTATTGGAATCACAATCTGAGAAAATAGATGTCACTTATCATAGACCTATTAAAAGTCTCACTTTATGACATAGCAAAAGGAATTTAAGGTTATGTAAAACTGCAGAAGTCAGAATTAATCGAACTTAAAGATGGGATATAAAGGTTACAGAAGTCATTAAGACATTGCCCTAAATAAGCCTTCACTTAATTATAAATCACAATCTTAGGATAGAGATTCAGTGATTTAGTCACACCGAGCAATTAACCTATGCATTAAAAGCAGAAGTCACTAAATCAATGTCTTACATGTTACCAATTAACATTCCGATAGAAATGGCAACAGTAAATCAAGTTTTTAATTAGAAAATGTCGCATCGAATTTCCGTGATTGGTATTGAAATCGATAAAACGTAATTTTCAGTAGCATCAAGTTGGTGTTACTTGGAATGTAAAATAATTACAAACAATAATAAATTAAATTGATTAAGACTGTTATTAACAGTGTAAGATCATGCACTTCTTTATTTCGTTGCCGATTACTTTACCAAATCAGCTTTTGATAGCAGATATTGCTTTAAACTGAGATAGAAAACACACCATATACAATTTCACAACTAAGTACTTTCTCAGCTTATTTTTTAACCGATTTTCTTGAAGAAATTAAGTCTTTCAGTGCCATATTCTTGAAGAGGTTCTAATACCTATACTAGTGTTATAAAAGTGAAGTGTTTGTTTGTTTGTTTGTTTGTTTGAATCCCTTAATCTCAGGAACTACTAGCCTGATTTGCAGAATTCTTTAAGTTGTAGATAGTCTACTTATTGAGGAATGTTATAAACTATATTACATCACGCTAAGACTAATACGAGTGAAGCACCAAAAATGTTTCAAAATCTGTGATTTTTTCCTTTTTAGTAGCTTCTTTTGCTTGCGCTGACGAAATGGTTTAAGTATTGCTAGAATAATGCACAACAGATTTGTTCCCCTTTAATAGTTCTAACAGCGACAGCATAAAATATGCGAGTACCGCTGCGAAAACATCTAGTCTATTTCAAATGTCTTATGTTGACGATGTTTTGCTAACATAAGAGCAATTTCACACGACTCAGTTTTACTCTTTTTCAATTTAATATGCACTTATTTTGTTTGATGGCGCGCGTGCATCTTGCAGCAATAAAAATGTTTTCTTTTCACTGATGAATGGATATCATTCCAGCACTTGGTGCATCAGCTTTAGCTTAAGCATCACTACCGGTGCTGGTTACTGGTGCTTCTTCTACTATATTCCTATATAGCTAGCTGATTGTGTAATGTTGGTTCATCTTATTTTTCTATTTTTTTGTTTTGTGGTCTTATTGCAACTTCGTATGTTGGCTGTTGCCATAACGTCACGTATGATTTGGATTTAAAGTTGAAGAGACACTTACCATCTTCATCTGAACATGGATAATCTATTCACATGCCGCTATGTTGGTTGTCATCATATCGTCTTCTGGGTCGTCATTCCCGCAAAAGGACTTAACCACTTTTGCCGAGGATCTCATCATCATCATCAGCATGAGCTTAAGCATCTTCAGGCCAACCAAGTCCAAATAGAATGAACAAATACAACCTACTGTCACTCGAGCTCACTCTAGCAGTTGTTACTATCAAATCTTTCTCCGTTTTTGGGAGCTCCTCCAACAAGCGCACGATCCACCACTGATGCACTGACTCTATCGAACTTTACTGATAGAAAAGGGGACTCCCTCACGTGATTTTACTTCTTGGTCACTACTATGAAGATGATGATGAGAAAAGTGGTGCTACCTCCAAGTACCTTAATCGCGTGAACAAAGTAAGAGCAGTGTCGCACCGGCTCAGCTCTATAAGACTCCTTTCTGACTTTGCGACTTTACCGCCTTGAGTGTTTTTGTGTTTTTTTTTTTTTTTTTCTTGTTGTTGTTGTAGTTTCTTTATGGAGCCTTCGTGTTAAAAAGCTGTTGCTCGCTGCTTGTTTATTGGACGAATTTGGAATCGGTACATTGGACCATTGGTGTTGGCTTGATTCGTGTTCCGCTGACATTCAAGGAAATTCAATTTGAACATGCTGAGCTGACTATAAGTTGAGTTGAGTTAAGTTGAGCTAAGCTACGAGGATGGCTATAACACACTGATGCTGGCTGACTCTCGATTGAAGAAAGAAAAGGTGCGATTGGTACACGTGTTTGGCTGACACTTTCTGTGGTCATTTCTTGGTTTAATTTGGAGTTGGATTGCATGGAATTTGACATGTGCGAGGCATGTATATTTAATTAGGGACATTTCAATTCACCCTTCAGTCCCCTCAACAACCAACATAATGAATGTGACGAATGAAATGAACAATAAATTCCTTTATACCAAAATTGAAAATCAAAATAAAACAAAAAACAACTTATCACCAATTAAGAATCCATTAACAGTTCTCTCCTTCGAGAGATGGAACCAACAGCATCAGCAAAAAAAAGAAAAAACTCATTTTCAAGACCTCCTTCCTACTGTTTTCAGTTGTGAATTTTATTTCCCGATATTGATGCCTTTCGGGCTGCATGCAATGACACAAAGACTATGCGGGGCTATAGTGGATGGTAGATGGTTTTTGGTTTTTATTTTTCTGTAATTTACAAGAAAATTGATGGCCACACGACGACGCGACGCTACGGTGACTCCAACTCCAAGCGAAGACCAAGATGATGATGATGATGATGATGATGGTGCAGTTTAGTCTTATCCTGGACCGTGGAGTTTCGGTTTACTTATGCCACTGATGGAATAACATACAGAGCTCCAATATTGTATGTATATGATCCGCTTATGCTCATCTTCATCCTTTCCGCGGTAAATCGCTTATGCGAGCGGTATGGTTTGGCTTTGGATACGGATATTCGCCTTCTTCAGTTTGCTGATATACCGATGGGAAATCGAGGCAACTTCGTACGACTAACTATATAGCTCTGACGCGAAAACTAAGTTATTACCTTTTCGTGATCAAATTAGCCATTATTGTGCAAATATTCAACATAAATATTACAACTACCCCCAAATGCAACCGTCTACCGCAAAACCCATCAACCCATCAGCCCATAGCCACAGCGCCCCGCCGCGCGCCGCCGCCGCCGCCGCCGCCGCCGCCGCTGCCATCATGACACAGTTGATAGAGTTGAAGAAAATACAAATATTTGAGTTCCTGAGGTTTGAGGTTCCATCTTCTCGCAAGGAAAAATTACTCTTATGTTTCCTTCCATACATGAGCTCTGTTACTGTTAAATAAAAACAAAACAAATCAACTAAGAAAAACAACCACGATGGTTGATTCTTTTTTTCGGGACAGAGAACAAGAAAAGTCAATTATTTTTCGTCGTTTAAAAATACTTATTGTTGTTGTATATAGCAACAGCTCAATGCTGGATTTTGGACAGAAGTTTGAAGGAAAAAAGAGAAATCTCTGATTTTAAAGAAGATGGGACTTCGATTCCAATTCAGATGGCTTCAAAGTAAATAAAACAAAAAGAGCAACAATATTGTTATGGGCCATCAGATGAGATTTATACTGATATGAATTTGTGTTCCCTAATTATAGAGAAGTTATTTTGTCGGCTTTGGTTTATAGGGATTAAGCTATTTGGATGTTTGCTATAGATATAGCTTTTGAGCATACTTATTTTGTATGATCCATTTTTCAATGGAACTATATACACTCTCTAAACAATTCCATTTCTATTGTTTTTAGCAATTTTTCTGCGAATAATTTACAAAAATCATTCTTTTTCCTAAAAATTAATTTTTTACCATTCGTTTTTAGACGACGTAGTTTTTATTGTTAGCAAATTGTATGACATGTTTTTGAAAACAAAATGTAAAATACTCCCGATTTCCTTTCAAATTCGAGAAGTGCTAAGATCAATCAACACAATCAATTGTTAAGAAGAAACTTTTTCTTCATATGATATTTTTGAAATTTTAAGGCTTAAAGTTTGGCAATTGTGCAGTACTTTCCTGTACAATTATTCTGCTATCTATCGGGCAGATTTTACCATCTATATAATCTGACATTCGCTTCAACAGCTGTTCATGTGAAAATCTTATGCTTTCCCATTTTTACCGCCTTCCTTAGTCGTAGTGTTTGGTATGTCATAATTAGTTAAATGTGATAGATTGGGTAGTACTGTACTATTTTTGGCAAGTTCGACCGTTTTATAATTTTCGGGAATTTCGCTATGACCCAGCAAAGTTGAATGTTGGAGAAAAGTGTAGTCTGCATGCTTAGAAATTAATTCTTAATAATTAAGAATAAATAATTAAGTTAGGTGGTGCAACAGTCCTTTGAGAACCAGGGCCTAGCGACTTACAACTATCAACCCTTCCTGTGTGCGAGTACTCCTGGCAGAGATGGAGGGGACCTACAATTTAAAGCCAACGCCTTTTTTTGAGAAAGTACTTTTCATGACAAGAATTACTCTTGGAGAATTTTTCAATTCCTCGCAAGAGGCAGTACCCGTGAAAAACACTTTAGATGTCACAGGTAGGGATTGAACCCAAGACCTCTGGCATGATAGTCCATCGCACTTACCATTATGCCACGGGTACTACTATAATATTTAAGAATCACAAATTAAGTAAACGGAGTCCATCTAGAGGTGTCAGATAGAGAAAGGTGCCCTGTGCCGCGGATGGGGTTGTACGAAGCGATTCCCTCATAAACTGAACGTTTGACTTTGCTCAGTATGTCGCGGTTTACACTTTTTTTAATGCTGCCTCCATAACCGATTAATGCGAAGTTTGGGTTGTCAAACCCCATTAATTAACAATATTGTTTTTGCAGAAAAAGATAGATAAGTTTCCAATTTAGTTTTTTGTCTAAAATAGACTCAGATATTTAATTTCATCTCAAAACATTAATTGAATACCTTTTATAAAAGGAGGGTTAATGTTGGGAATATTCTAATCCACAACGATTAGCCTATTGTAAAAGCTTATTTAGACCTGTTTATAACAGTTATTTTGGGTTTTTCTCAAACTGACATAGCAAATTTCGCATAAGCCATCACTCTAAATCCCTCCTAATCCAGACTACCCAGTTCCAGAGGAGAGGATACAGCACACCGCCCTTTAATGTGTAACGCCATTTCTACCCTTTTACCCTTATAGTCGACATGTTGGGATAACAATCAATTTTTCTAAGGTCAATCAATCTTCCTAAAGTCTTAAGAAGGAAAAGAGATTGACTTATTGGTCTAAGATTTAGGTTTAAACCTAACTTTCAAGCATTTACCAGCCTTGGGTATACAAAAACAAACTTTTTTTCAAATTCAAAGAATATGGACCAGATTTAAGCAGCTATTGAAAATTATCTCCAGAATAGGTTTTATTCTATCCGAGACTTCCTGGAGCTCGGCTAGTATCATACCACCTGGACTGTAAGCTAACAATTTCTTAAGATCAATAATGTTTTAGCAACGTTTTCCAGAAAGCTCATTTCACTTGTCACGTACCAATACATTTGTCCAGTTATTAATGTTGAATATAACACATACCCATGATCAATGAACATGAACTTTTGACGGCCTAAAGAATATTTTTTGATTTAGATTGTGTTTAAAATCAAATTCAAAACAAATTGTACCACTCATATTTGTGTTGAATTAACAACTAAGAATAATGCTTCAAAAAATCTTTCTTGTGGTAAGAACTTTTCTTTATGTTTCTCCTATAACTGATCATGAAACCAAGCTAAGAAGTTTAAACTGAATTTTAAATAGTTTAATTGGCTACTTCAAACTCTACTTTGTTTCCTCTTTGAATAAAATACCGATTTTAAGAAACCCACGCAACCAAACCAAACACATATAAACTGCCATAATAAATTCTTTAACAAGCTACCGCGCGCTGCAGCAGCCTGCCAAACTTTACGAATGCCACCCAAGTTTATAAAACGATTTGTTTCATGAATTTATGCACAAAGATTGTCATCGTAAATTGGTCATAATCTGTTTGAGAGAAATAAAAAAACAGAACCAAAAATAAAAATATATATAAACAACGAGGAATTCAAGACACATAAACTTAACAAATCTCAACTTAGTAGAAAAGAGATTAGGAAGTCTTAGTTTAACTATTGCTGTCTATCTTAATCAGGTTATGTAATATATTAAGACTTTTTGAAAAGAGAAATATAAAAATCAAAATCCAAGCTAAAGCAATTATAATTTAAATCATAAAAAGACTTGTCATGTGTCGAGTAAAACTAAATTTTGAAAATAAAATTATGCAACACGTGCTACGAGCTCAAAAATAATAATTTTGTAGCTGCTAGATGGCTTTATGGTATTTTAAATTGTTGCTATAATTATCAGGTGAATTTATTTGTCATTATCTGAGAAGCGACACCCCGAATCATTAGATTAGAGCGTTTGCTACGGTTTACCTGAAATTCATTTTTAAAAATGTTTGCTCAACTCGAACGACAATCGGACACACTTTCCTTAAAATTTCTATGCACACCAAGAAGGGAAACTTTTGTATCTTAAAAATAAAACTTATTTAAGTCAAACAAACATGTTTAAAGGTAAAAGCAATTATTAAGTCCCAGGAATCAGAAAAACAAAATTGTTAAAAAATTAAAGGGGAATCTTTCCAAGCTATGTTAACAATTCCTTTACTTTACAAATATAAGTATGTGTGTATCTCCGAAGAAATTGGCTGTTTGCGTGTTTGATCTTAGCTACAAAAAATATCGACAGACAATTTAATCACAAAAGCCATGTCCATTCCAATTCAACTCCTTTTGAAAACTTGACTCAATATGGGATTCGATTCAAAATTTTTCAATGTAACTTTGCCAATTTTAATCATTTCATGGATTGATAGTAAAATTCCCATAATCTAGCTAACTTCTTTTTTTAAAATATTTAACTCTAATTCGTCTCTAAATATCGATTTCTTATTCATGGGAATTATTCATAGTAAACATTATTTCCCCAGACCAACAAGACAGAGGTCCTTTGAGTAGTTTTTGAAATTTTTTAAAAAACTTTAATTTCATTTTGTTAATGGAAAATAATTATGTAAGCAGACTTAAGATTATTTCAAACTGTTTCCAATTAAGTAATTGTTTTTAAAAAGAAGAAAACTTCCAAATGTTTTTTTAATGTTTAGAACTTCGAAGAATTCACCATAAGTTTATTAACACATTTTATAATTGATTTCGAATTTATAATTAATTTTGTTTGGTTGTTCATTGATGAAAGTTTAAAGAAATCGTAAGAATTAAAACTAATGATTCTTAGTAAAAATATAAGAAAGTTAATAGTTTTGGTAATTCACTTAAAACTCGGCTTGAGATGAAAAATTTACTGAGTATTAAACTGAACGAAGAAGCTGTTTCTAGCCCAGCGGAAAGAACTTCTTCAATAATTTCCAATATGTGAATGACTTTCCCATAAAACTAGGCTTAAAAACTTTGAAACTGAAAAGGCGATTCAACCAAAAGTATACCACCTCAGTTTCAAACATCTGTATGAAAAAATTGTTACAGACATTTTTATTTTGTGTAATTTGAAACAATCTGAAATTTTTCAAAATATAAAATTTAAAATGAGATCGAGGAGTCTTCAAAAACTGACATCATATTTATCTGCCAACGAAAATTGAAAATCTACTTGGATTCTGCTTCAATTCTCGAAAAGTTGCTGAAGAGGGAAAGCAGTACTGCATGCGTTGGACGTATTTCAGAAGTCTTTGAAAAAAAAATTATTCTGAAAGCCAAGTAAAACAAAGATTAGAAATTTATTGTTAAATACTGCCTTCAAGAAGAATGCAATTGTTTTACCGGAGGACCAAGTGATGACCCGACATTTATTTTAATTTATTTTGAGTATCCTAAACAAATGTCGTTTAAATAACTAGATTTTGAATTCAAGTCGAAATAAAACATACCTAAAATAATTATAACCACAATTTAAAATATTCAGTTTTTTTAAAGTCTTCCAGAAAATTTTCGATTACATCGCTGTTAGATTTATTTTTTGATTATTGAACGAAAGTAAATATGACAAAATTCCACTTCAAACTATTTGATATTCTCTTATGAAAGTAAATATTCAATTTATATGAACTATTAACTTTCCATTAGAATAATAGTTTAAGTTTCAAAGTAATAGCTTTTACACTTAAACTTGACTCAACCGTAAAATAGTTATAGATAGAACTGACACTTTGAAGAAGTGAATACAAATAAAGAAACGGATTCGATTATAGGCCACAACTATTAGGTCTGTTATACAACTGTTAGGGCAGTTCTAGAATACACTTAAATCTGGCTTATAGTCTAAATTGAAAACAGTTCTCAACGTTACTTGATGAATATGGAACAATAAAAAACTTATATTGTCATCGAAAAACTCAACAAAAATAACACACTTAACTAATCATAATTCATTAAAAGAGCAAAGAATTAAAATAACTCAAGACAATAGACAACAAGTAATAAAGTTTATTGAGCAAAATAGTTATACACAAATGATTTAGAATATTACATTTCAAAAATTTTAAACATCAAAAATAAATGATTTCACTGTGAAATATAAAATAAGTTTATTTTTGTTTGTTAAATAAAGACTTAAAATTAATTTTCAACATTGATTGATTTTTCAACTTGAAAACAAACAATTCAGCAATAAAACATAAAAAACAGACTACAAAAGCAACGCCTATTCCAATCCAAATCCATTTCAAATCTTTAGCTTTTATCGCATTTAATCTTGGTTTTGATTCGAAATATTTTAACAATTGTATTCTTCCACTTTCCAAAAGTTGTTGAAATGTTTGTCTCCGCCAATATTCATTGAGACCAGCAGAATAAACTTTCATTATATGAAAGTTAATTATACCTTTGAATATTGAATTTTCAGAAACAGGAAAAGCCCATGGAATTTTAGGTACTAAACGAATTTCCTTTGACAAGCGGAACAATTGTCTGCTATGTTGCAAATGTAAATATTTTTCCCATGCCATAGGTGATACCGTGAAAGCGTATTTTGTGTTGAACGCATCTCGTTCTCTCTCAAATGTCTCTGTGTTATTTGCAATGAGAAAAATTTCGGAATAGGCTTCTTTTAGTTCCGGGTTATAAGTGTGGATATAATCAACATCAGTTGAACGAACGTAAATTTTTAAATTTTTGCGGGAGAGGTCTTGCAAAGATTCTATGAATGTTTCCCTCGGTGGTTCAGTCATGAGAGCCTGAAGAAATGCATCGTATGAAGTAACTAACATGATTCCAAGTAGAAATATCAGCAAGTAAATGATTTTGTGACTACAACTGGATGATGGTCTTTCGGTGAATGATTGTCCGAGTATTCCACGAAAGCAGTTCAAATTAAAAAGGAAATTCAGAAAAACTGGCCTCCGTTGTCCCGACAGACATTTAGGTGCCTCCAGAGCTGCTGAAAGAATTACCACTATCGCAACTAATATTAGAGCAACATCCCAGTGAATAACTCTCGTGAATACTTTGAATTTGGGAATTTTTGGTTCAATTGGAAGCATTATGCCCAAATCTTGTGACACATATGGATACGAAAATGATTCTATTGGAAATTGAATAAATGTGTTCACAGCTGATATTTCTTCAGTTTTATTCATGATTAATTTTAGGACATTGTCTTTTGAAAGTGAGAGCTTAATATTAGAATTATTTAATATTGCACTGTGAGTTGTTGCTAGACTTGCAAAAAAATTGTAATGTTCACCTCCGATTTCATTTTCATATTCTTGGTTTTTAAATAAAATCAAAAAATTTCCATTTTCTCCAAAGACAACTGGCAAAGTTGTGCCATTTAAATTTTGCATGCGATTTGGGTAAAACATAGAAAATAGTTCACGTGATTTCCATATTGTTTCTTCAATTTTAAAAACTCCAAAATTAGTAAAACTGTAAAAAGTTGATGAACTCGAAAAAGTTTTCAAAACTGCAATAACATTAACCATTCCATTTAGCCAGCAGAAATCAAAAACTTCCCTTAGTTCTGGATCGTTTTTAGATGAGATCCTTAAGAAGAATAGAATTTTACAATACCGCATTTGATGGTTAAATTTGATGAGTTGCTTAAGAACATCTTTATTGCTATCGCTACAAAGTTCGACTATGATCAGAAAATTATCATTGAACTTTTCTTTCAAGGAAAACGAAATGTTTTTATCGGACGCCACTGTAATAGCTGGAATTCCAAGGGAAGTCCAAATGTTTTGAATGAAACTGTCATCAAAGTCAAACGATTTAAGTAAAAATACACTCTCAAATCGTTCTGAATTTTGGATATCATGAAGAAAGCTTTTAAATTTTTCATCATTAAGGGTAGGTTTGAAGAATTCACAAAAACACACTGCAACGAATGCAAACAAACTTGTGAAAATCAAATTCATGACTGATGATTCAATTTTAGCTTTGTTTCAGGGTGGATCATTTTTTTAATAGTAACACAGATAACACTAATTATTTCAAAACCTATGTACATATTTCCAATCCAATACTATTGACTCCAAAGTGAATCTTAATTGATATTCAATTAATATTAGGTTCATATCATATAATCATTTGTGCAATATGCATTTAATTTCAGTTACAAAGAAAAAGCTTTTAAATTTGAAAAAGGGAGTTACAGTGAAATTGCTATTTTCAAAACAGATTTAGATTTATCCGTGGAACTTATTAAACTACTTTCGTGCAAACAAAAGTTAAAGTATTTATTTTAAAAAGGATTTAAGTTTACAAACATGTTTCTTCGGAAAATACAGTTTGATCTACATACTTTAGATTTATAATATAACAAATAACTGTTAGTTTGTTAATTTATGTTTCTAATTTAAATGCTTAAAAGATTGTAAGTAATTAATATCATTAAACAATAATCCTTGTTAAAGTTTCAGCTAAACCTATAAGTGCTTTACAGGAAAAAGTCGTCTAGTAAGGTTGGAAACATACTTCCCCTTTTACTCAACCCTCAAAAGGATTAATTTTGAAATTTGATGAAGAGGAAACAATAACCATTAGCATATTCAAAACTTGTTTCATTACAATTTTTTCAATTAATCCACTTGTAAACAAAAATTTCACCAAGAAAACAAAAGCTGCTAACCACAAAAGCCACACTCATGGCAATCCAAATTATTTTAAAATCTTCAATTTTCATGGGATGCAATCTTGGCTCCGAATTAAAGTCTTTCAATTGTATTTTACCAATTTCGATCAATTCGTGGAACATCCTTTTTCTCCAATGATTACATAATCCAGATGATTGTGTTTTCAATACATGATCATTTATAATACCTCTGTATATTGAATTTTCACGAACAGGAAAACCGTATCGGATATTTTTAAGTAAAACAATATCCTTCGACCAGCGAAATAATTGTCGCCCGAGAAAATTTTGCAAATTTTCATACATTTTCCATTTGGTATCTGATACTGTGAAAGCATATTTGCTGTTGAATTCTTCTCGCTGTCTATTGAATGATTCGGTATCTTTTAATATATGAAAAACTCCAGAGTAGGTTTTCTTGAGTCCTGGT
Organism: Eupeodes corollae; assembly: GCF_945859685.1. Classification (NCBI taxonomy): domain Eukaryota; kingdom Metazoa; phylum Arthropoda; class Insecta; order Diptera; family Syrphidae; genus Eupeodes; species Eupeodes corollae. The sequence goes on along the minus strand of NC_079147.1, from coordinate 207,486,356 downwards.
GGGTTTTGATCATAAATTAAATCAATATCCGTTGCACGAACGTTAATTTTTAAGTTCGATGTTATAAGATCATCAAAGGATTTTATAAATAATTCTTTTGGTGGTTCGGTCATGAGCGCCTGAAGGAATGCATCGTATGAAGTAACTATCATCATTCCGAGTAAAAATATCAGCAAGTAGATGATTTTGGTACTGCAACTGGTAGTGCGCCTTTCGATAAATGGTTGTCCGAGAATTCCGCGAAAACAATTCAAATCAAATATGAATTTAAAAAGAACAGGCCTTCGTCCCACAAAGCATTCAGCTGTCTCGAGTATTGCTGAAAGAACAACCACAATTGTAAATACAATCGGCATCACTTCCCAATGAATTATCCGAGTGAAAACTTTAAAAATTGGAATTTTCGGTTCAACTGGGAGCATTACTCCCAAGTCAAAAGTATAATATGAATATGTGAATAATTCTGTTGGAAATTTGAGTCTTATGCCAAGAGTTGACATTTCTATGGTTTTATTCAAAACTAAATTAAACATTTCGTCATATGAATGTGAATAGGTTACGAAAGATGTATTTAACTGAGCGTTGTACTTTTCTGCAAGACTACTGAAAAAATGACCCCCAAATCCACCTAATAATGGTTTTTCATCTTTAACAGTTTTTAAAATCATAAATGTTGGTTCTATCACTCTCAGCAAAATTGGCAAAGTCGTGCCGTTTAAGTTTTGCAAGCGATTCGGAAAGAATTCAGCAACTCCGTTTGTTTTCCAAATAACTTCTTCAATTTTAAAAACTCCAAAGTTTGTATAACTGTTATAAGTAAACGAACTCGAAAAGTCCTTGAAAATAGCAATAACATTTACTATTCCACTCTGCCAGCAAAACTCAAAAAGTTTTTTGAGTTCTGTTTTGGTTTTCGATAAGAAATTCAGCAAAAATACAATTTTACAATGCCTCATATATTGGAGATAATCCAATAGTTGATGAAGAAAGTATTCATTGGGGCTCTGGCTATCAAGTTCGACAATAACCAAAAAGTTTTCATTGAATTTTTTCTTCAAGGAGAATGTAGTTGTTTTAGCTGTCACTAAAATGCATGGAACTCCAAGTGAAATGAAAACATTTTGTACGAAAGAATTATCAAAGTCGTTAAAAGCAAATACAAAATACACTGTGAAATTGTTCGATCTTTTGGATATCCTGAAGAAAGTTTTCGAGTTCTCCATTATTTGGCTTGGCAAAAAAATTACCGGAAACAACTGCAACGAATGCAAACAGACTAGTTAAAAACAAATTCATAACTGATTTCATAAAATTTGTGTCCACAAAATTCTTGTCTGCAGCTATTAACCTTGACGTCTTTCCATCGTCATCCACGCAAACCTTGCAACTTAACAATCTAAGCCTTTTTCAAAAACCTCTGAAAACCCAATTACCACCATTTTATCAACAAATCTTTCTAAAAGTTTGATTTTTTTCCTTTTTCAAATGTAAAAGTTCATCAGATAATTTAAAACCAATTTTTCCTTCTATCAAAGGAAAAAGTACTTGATTTGAAATCTAATGATTGGGTTTGATGGGTAAAGGGTTATGTAAGTCAGTTTAATAAGTTAAGCATGTAATACGCTTTCTGCTCATAGACAGTGACACTTGTATATTTAAAGTTAAAAAATAAACCAGTAAGAACAAAATATGTTCTTTAATAATTCGAAGTTAAAAGAGAATATCACTCCAATTTTAACGGACCTTGTTGATATTAGCTTCAAGTGCTTGTATTGTTTCCGGATTGGCATAATATCGGTCTATCACTGTTTTCCATGCAAATGAAAACACAAGGATCAAATTACAGCTCTGAGACGACCAATTGGCATTGTCAAGCCGACTGATAAAACGACTTCGCAATTTTAGGTAAACAGTGTCAAACGTGGCATAGCGAGCCATCCTTCCTCGTTCAAAGAAATGCCTTCGAAAAAAAAACGAAATAATTTTCCCACCCACATTTTCAAGGAAATGTTACAATAACAACACCAATCAAAACAATCAGTAGACAAACACTTTGAAATCTTTTGATACTTTGAATATTCTGAAGTAAGCTCTCAAGCTTACTATCATTCTGTTTTTTGGTTGTGAGGCAATCACATGGAACAACTGCAACTCATGCAAGCAGACTTAATCAGAAATAATTCATAAGTAATAACAAGTAGCCTTGATGTCCTTATAAGTGGTTTTGAAATAGTTAATCTTTACAAAAGAGACTATAAAGATGCATGATAAACTAGTAAAAGCTATACAGATTAGTTATCATTTAATTGAATATTTGAACCTTTTGAAATATAATTTTTTTTTTAATATAAATGCTTATTTTAGAATACATTTTCTATCTAAAACAATATATACAAATTGATCTTTTATTGTTATTTGTTTTTCTTTCGCTAATATTAAAACCTTTCAAACCAAATTGTTTCTTTAAATAAATACAAAAAAAAACACAATTTGAAGGCTAATAATACCTAATGATAGATGGTTTAATGGGTAAAAGCTTTTAAAGATGATTTTTGCAAGTAAATTATGTAAATAAGTAAATTCAATTTATTTTAACATGCATTTTCACTTTGTGAAACAACCATGACAGACATAGAATAAGAGCGATTTCGCTCACTTTAAAGTTCAACAAAACTTCAGGATTTTTATTGTTTACTAGCAAGATTGGTTAAATTTAGTCAAATTCTTACTTTTTAAACGTATCTAAGCAAAACTTAAAGATTTTACATCTTGTAAATGTAAATGTATGAAGATATTCTGTCCATAAGAGTTCGACTTTTGTCTAAAGTCAAGTTAGTAATTCCAGTAACTTTGGAATTGAAATAATACCAAAAATTAAGATATAAACAGCTTGGAAAATATTTTATTGACTAAATTAATTAATAATTTTTGAGCGACAAAAGTACAATAGAAGAAAAATAACCGTTTTTCACAAAAAGTGCTTCCAGAAAATTCTGTAGAAATTTGGGACCATTACTTCAATTTAATTTACAAATTAGAAGAATTCTGTTTCCTTTTTCTTCGATCATTCCATTTAAAAATAAAAATTTCAGCAACAAAACAACAGCTGCTAAACACAAAAGCCCCACTCATCGCATTCCAAATTAATTTAAGATCTTCAACTTTTATTGGACGCAGCCTTTCCTCTGATTTGAAATCATTCAATTTTATTGCACCAATATCGATTAATTCATGGAACATTCTTTTTCTCCAAAAATACCATAATCCAGCTGATTCCGCCCTCAAAATGTGATGATTTAAAATACTTCTATATATTGAATTTTCATAAATTGGATAACCCCATGGTAAGTTATTTACGAAAGACATTTCTTTCGAATAACGAAACAATTGTTTTCCGAGAAAGTTTTGCAAGTTTTCGTAAATTTCCCATTTTGTGTTTGAAACTGTGAATGCATATTTTGTATTGAATGCGTCGCGGTTTCTTTCAAACGTTTCGGAATTGTTTTCGATATAGAAAATTTTAGATGAAATAGGTTTAAGTCCTGGGTTATAGTAAAAAATAAAATCCAAATCCGTAGCACGAACGTAAATTTTTAAGTTTGAGTCCATGAGGTCTTCAAAAGATCTTACATAAGTTTCCTTCGGTGGTTCGGTCATAAGAGCCTGAAGGAAAGCATCGTATGAAGTTACTATCATGTTTCCGAGTAAAAATAAAAGTAAGTAGATGATTTTGGTGCTGCAATTGGCCGATGGTCTTTCCACAAAAGATTGTCCAAGTACTCCACGAAAACAGTTGAAATCAAAGATGAAATTCAAAAGAACAGGGCTTCGTCTTACCATGCATTCAGCTGCTTCCATTAATGCTGAAAGAACTATTACAATTGCCACTATGATGGGTACAACTTCCCAGTGAAATATCATCGTGAAAACTTTATAAATAGCAATATTTGGTTCAATTGGAAGCATGAGGCCTAAGTCTGTGATAGAACATGGATACGAGAATGATTCCGTTGGGAATTTCAAACCTGTACCAAAAGCTGATATTTCGATGGTTTTATTCAAAACTAAATTGAACATTTCTTGTGACGATTGTGAATGTATTAAGCAAGATGTGTTTAATCGGGCGTTATACTTTTCTGCTAGACTGCTAAAAAAATGACCCACAGGTCCACCTAAAACGTATTCATCTTGGACAATTTTTAAAACAAACAATGTTGGTTCCGTGACTCTTAACATAACAGGCAAAGTTATTCCATTTAAATTGTTCATGCGATTTGGAAAGAACTGAGCTGCAATTTCAGTACCTCTCCAGATGATTTCTTCAATTTTTGCCACTCCAAAATTTGTGAAACTGTAGTAAGCTAAAGTATGCGGAAAGTCTCCAAAAACTGATATAACATTTATCATTCCATTTTGCCAACAAAAGTTGAAAACTTCTTTAAGTTCTGTATCGTTTTTTAAAGAACTCGCAAGAACAAATATAATTTTACAATATCTCATTCGTTGAAGATAATCCAGGAGTCGTGAGAAAAGATTTTCAGTTTGGTCACCGAGTTCTATTAGGATCAGAAAGTTATCATTGAATTTTTCTTTCAGGGAGAACGAAGTTGTTTTTCCGATCGACAAAATAACCGGGATTCCAAGTGAAGTGGACACTTTTTGTACAAAACTATTATCGAATTCTGAAGATTTCAACAGAAATAAACTGTGAAATCTTTCGATATTTTGAATTTGCTGAACAAAATATTGAAATTTACCATCATACGGTATATATTTGAAAGAATCACCGGAAACTACCGCAACGAATGCAAACAGACTAGTTGAAATCAAATTCATAACTGATGATTGGAACTAGAATTTTATTTGATGATTTTTGATAGGAAAATTGTTATTAGACTTGATGCCCTTATAGGGTGTTTTAGATTATTCTTAGAATTAAATATGATTTACAACCGAAAGTGTCAAATTTTGTAATCAAAGATTTTTATTGAAACTTGCAGTTTAAATAATAATGAATTATTGTAAATGATTTAAGGATAATTTTTCTTATTGAGGTATATTTTCCTAAAGTTCTATTAAATAACACTCTGTATGTAACAAATCGACGTAATTACAATACATTGTTTTCCCTCTGGAAAATTTGCAGCAACAAATTTAAAACTAATTTTTTCTTTCCATCAAACGAAAACAAATCAATTTGAAAACTAATGACTGATGGCTAAAAGCTTTTGTAAATGAGTTTTTTCACTTAAAGTGAATATCTAAGTAGCGTAGATTTATTTTATCAATAATAATGAAACCAACAGCTCAAATAATTGGTCTACTGAGAGCTTTTTGCTTTGCTGCCGAGAATTTAGTTTGATAAATAGAAAAACGCTAATGAATGAATTATATTTGAAAAGTTCAATTTTTGAAATCTTGGCTTACTTTAAAAAGCAGAAGCTATATTTTTATTATTATGCTTCATTAGTTTTTAATCTTTTTCTCATTAGTTTTCAAAATAGTAAATTTAATTGTCCACTTGTTCAAAAAACTAATTGTTATTGCAGTTATAACCGTTTTTTTTCCCTTGTTAAAAAAACTAATTGTTATTGCAGTTATAACCATTTTCTTTGATTTTTTTGAATTAATATTTTTTTTCGAAATGTTCATAAATTATTTCATTCTGATTTCAAATCTTGTTCAATTTACAAATATATCAATTTGTAAGTGTGAGTTAGATTTTTTAGACACGATATTTGTTATTTGAAAATCTTTAAGGTGCAGCAATAAGAAGAGTTTGTTTCTTTTTTGTTTTTTTGTTTGTTTGAACGCACTAATCTCAGAAACTGCTGGTCTGATTTAAACAACTCTTTCAGTACAAGATAACCAATTTATTAAGAAAGGTTATAGGTTGTAATAACATTACATGACATTACGCTAGGACTAATAGGAGCGGAATACTAATAAAGACTATTTCAAAATTGGTAATTGGTAACAAGAAACCAAAAAAAACTAAAACGCTTGAAATAACATCAACTAACATCTTTTATTAAACAAAATAGGAATGCAAAAATTAGAAACGTAAAAATCTAGTTCTGAAATTTCTCAGCAATGCAAAACAAAGCAACGACACGTGTGAATCCCACAATTTTACTAGTACAACTTCTCCACTATTTAGTTCTTAAACTTGAAGACACAAATTTCAGCGACACAACAAGAACTACTAACTACGAAAGCCACGCCCATTCCAATCCAAATTAGTTTGAAATCTTCAATTTTCATTTGACGCATAATTTGTTGTGTTTCAAAGCCTTTCAACTTTATTTTACCAATATCGATCAATTCATAGAACATCCTTTTTCTCCAATAATCCCATAGTCCTGCTGATTGCGTCTCCAATATGTGATTGTTAATAATTTCTTTGTACATTGAATTTTCATTGATAGGAAAACCCCATCTCAAATTGTTCATAGGACATAATTCCTTTGACCAGCGAAACAATTTTCGTCCGAGAAAATTCTGCAAATTTTCATAAACATCCCATTTTGTGTTTGAAACTATGAAAGCATATTTTGTATTGAATGCGTCTCGTTCTCTGTCAAATTTTTCAGAACTGTTTTCGATATGAAATACTTCTGAATAAGTCCTCTTAAGTTCTGGATTGAGATGGAAAATAAAATCAATATCTGTTGAACGCACGTTAATTTTTAAGTTTGCAGCTGCGAGGTCTTCAAATGATCTTATATATATTTCCCTCGGTGGTTCTGTCATCAGAGCCTGAAGAAATGCATCATATGAAGTAACTATCATGATTCCGAGTAAAAATATTAGTAAGTAAATGGTTTTTGTGCTACAACTGGCTGATGGCCTTTCCACAAAAGATTGTCCGAGTATTCCACGAAAACAGTTTAAAACATCAAAGAGGAAATTCAAAAAATTAAACTTTCGTCCAGCCAGTCTTTCAGCTGTTTCCAATATTATTGAAAGAGCAACAACAATTGCAACTATGATGGGGACAACTTCCCAGTGAAATATTCGAGTGAAAACTTTGAAAATAGGAATTTTCGGTTCAACTGGAAGCATCACCCCAAAGTCATAAGTAAAATAGGGATACGAAATAGATTCTATTGGGAATTGTAGATCTATTGGAAGGGAAGATAATTGTATGGTATTATTTAAGACCAACTTGAAGAAATCTCTATAGGCAACTGAATTTATGAAGTTAGATGTGTTTAATCTGGCGTTGTGCTTCTCTGCTAAAGTCCTGAAAAAATGTCCCACAGGTCCACCTAAGATGTTTTCACTTAAAACGATCAATAACGGTTCCGTGTGCATAAACGAAATGGGCAGAGTTATTCCGTTAAGGTTTTGCTTGTGATTTGGAAAGAACTCGTTTGTTAATTCCTCTCTTTCCCAGATGGTTTTTACAATTTTAAAAACTCCAAATTTAATAAATCTGTAATAAGTTAATGAGCTCGAAAAGTCTTTGAAAACTGCAATAAAATTAATTATTCCATTTTTCCAAGAAAAATCGGTAACTTTTTTAAGCTCTGTTTGATTTTTCGATGAACTGTCAATAAGAATTACAAATTTACAATGCCGCATTCCTTGTAAGTATATGAGAAGCAGTCGAAGAAGGTTTTCGCTCTGACCATCCAAATTGACTAGGACGAGAATATTGTCGTTAAATTTTTCCTTCAAAGGAAATGCAGTTCCTGCATCTGTCCCTAAAATAATCGGAATCCCAAGTGACATCAAACCATTTCGTACGAAATATTGGTCGAAGTTGTTATTTTTCAGTAAGAACACACTTTGAAATTGTTCGATATTTTGCATATCCTTGAGAAAAAACTTTAATTTATCACCAACATCTGACTGCGTTTCGAAGATTTTACCGGGAGCGGAAACGACAGCAACGAATGCAAACAGACTTGTTGAAATCAAGTTCATGACTGGAAATTTATCAATATCAACATTTCAACGTGAAAAATCATTTATGGAAATTACTTTAATCCCAAAGCTATTTTTATTATTGTTAAAGGGTGTTCGGACCTAAATTCTACAAAGAAAAACTCAAAGATAATTACAAAATTTAGCGCAAACTAAGATATTAAACATTTGTAGTTTAAACTCATACAAAATCTATTACTTTTTTGTTGAAACACTATTTTTTACCTTATGTTAGGCTGCTTTAGACGATTTTTGTGGTTTCTTTAAGAAACAAAAACAAAAGAGACAACCTAATCATTTCTGCACTCATATTGAAAAATCCACGGTTCTAGTACAACCTTTCAATCAGCAGCTTACCACAGTAATCTATACTAAAATTATAAAGCTGAAGGGTTTGTTTTTGTTTGTTTGCTTGTTTGTTTGTTTGAATGCGCTAATCTCAGGAACTACTGGTCCGATTAATATGCTATAACACGCTAAGACTAATAAGAGAGGAACAGAAATGAAGAATGTTTCAAAATTTGGGATTTGTGTTTCCTTTTGAGAGATTTCATTGCTTGCGCTGAGGAAACGGTTAAATTTGTTAATTATTATTATTATTTCATTTAATTAGTTCTCAGAAAAAGTCCGCCACAGCCAACATTATTGAATTTTAAGTAACATTAAGTTTCGAAACACCCTATAGATTAAAACAAAAACCACTGCATCCATTACTATATTCATTTAAACTTTTATTTAGTATTTGTGTAAAAAGTAAATGGTTTCACATTAGCTTGGGGTTCATTCCACTATAAATATAAAATTACAATAGTTAACATTGATACGTGGCTTCATTTCCTAAATTTTCTATAATATTTAATATTTTGTTTCAAATGAATATTAATTGAGATATCTTTAGAAAACAAATTTGACTAAATAAGACGATTTAATGAAAACAGAGGACAACAACTCTCAACCATTCCTGAAACTAGGATTTAGACTGTTTTTTGGCAGGACAAATCATTTTCATAAATTTGTATTCAAAATTGAATAGGGGAAAACATTTGTAATTTAAATCACAGGTTTTTTTTAAATCATCCCAATAACAGACTTCGATGCCAATGGGATAGTATCAATTATTTTCCAAAGTTTCTCTATTACCAAATCCATCGAAAGAAAATTTAAGGAATGTCGGTAAAATGCTCTGTATCACCGACATTTTGCTCTAATTATCTGGTGAATCTGAAATCACAACCCATTACAATTTCAATAATTTGTCATTCGCGTCAATTTCGAAAAGAATTTTAAGGGAATTTTTAGTTCACTGAAAACAAAATAAAAATAAACAATGCAAAGCTTTTTTTAACTATCACTTATGCAGTTAAAACTTATCACTTATGAAAAAAATCACTCTTAAGGTAAACATAGTGGTTTCAAGATGTGAATTCGAGAAGTTAATTTGTTTATAAAAGGTAAATATTTTGGTAATCGTTTTTAAAGCATCGTTGACTAATTTTGAAAAGAAAGATTAATTTTAATAAAATTAACAACTGACACTGAAGATGAAACCGATGATAACTCAAGAAGGTCTTAATTCAAACTTAACGAAAATTAAAAGAAGTGTTTGCTTTATCCTCGAACTATATCTGCATTTCATTAGGATTCTCTATTTTGGATTCCTTGAAATGTATCTTAATTCCCTCAAAGGAGGCAGAGTTATAGTCCCTTCAAAACAACAGAGCACAGAAACATGGAATTACAGAACATCTAGGATGTCGTAGATGCGTTGGGCATGTCAGAAACTGACAGCGTCGATACCCAAGTTTGGGAATGATAAGGTAGTTTCATGAATCGACAATGTAGTTCATCCAGAACATTTCATATAATTGAGTTTTACAACGCCAAGTTGACTCTTAGAATTGACATAAACATCATAAAATTTAAAGAAAAAACTTAAATTATTTATTTAGAAAATACGCAGATTTTATCAGTGTTTTCTTATTTTACTTCCTTACCTTGACTCATCCTTTCACCAGGGATGTCGTTAGTGTTTTTAGAAGATATAACTTCGTCGTCGGTTTGCGTATTTACAGATAAACTTAACTTTAATCAGCAAACGTCGAGTGTATGTCTGAAAGAAGAAAAATATTATACGTTTTTTTTTACATTCTATCAAACGAAGACACATCATAAATAGATTTATCTCAATTATTATATTTTTTTGATATTAAATCGAAGTGACAACGCACATATGCCATTAATTAAAACATTTTATTTTAAAAAAGAAGCAGTTTTGGGTTGGTACCTTGCTCTGCTACTTATTAATCTATTTCCGTCTGTAATTTTGTTTTTTGTGTTCAACAAGCCAATTTAATGGTGGTGCATTTTTTTCTGCAATTTATTTCTTTTCAGTCTCACTCTGTCCTGATTTTCAATAAGGTGGAAGGTATACCTACATATCTACCTATATTGATCTATCTATTTCCACCTGCATGAAAAGTTATTGACCAAGTTGTTTCACATTAACTATTTTTTTTTTTTCATTTTATCAAACGACAAAAATCAATATTTTTCCATAAAATAATAATCCTGGTTTGGTGTGGTGTGGTTAAGACTCGTGGAGGTTTATAATATCCAATCATGTCCGAGATCTTGATAAGTCAAGCAAAGTAGCTGTTTACCACATGGGTACATGTTTTATGCCACCGTTCTGTTTGCTTGATATTTCATACATATGTATATACAATATAAATTTATACTTTTTTTCTTCTAATAATAATAGTAATAATAATGAACACCCCTGGTAAGTGATATGGTCCACACTTTTAAATGCAACATGAAAAGTCTAGGCATTCAGTGTAACAAGTTAGGCAACAAGTGTTATGGCGGACTAAGAAAGAAAAATTAAATAAACAGAAGCCAATTGTGTTGCAGAGTTATAGTCACAATCGATTGTATGGGAATTTGTTATCGTAGATTAAATCGATAATATAGTGGTGTCCTTTGATTAAATGTAAGGTACATTCGCGTATGTTTGGTTGTTTTCGTTTTTATTTTTAAAATTGGATGGAAGTTTTGTAAAAAATCAGATTTGTTTTCTTTTTTAATTTCAACGCAACAAAGGTTTGTGTAAATTTAGACTTTAAAATAAATATGCATTGTACTTATTTTTTAGTCAATGGTTAGCTTTTTCCTGAGAAACTAAGTGGAAAGTGTCAACCTTTAACTTTTTCATCGAAAATAAAATGGTTTATGTGCAATGTTACCAAACAAATATCATACATTTAAGAAATTACATAAAAACATACAAAATCAAAATATAAGTTCCTCAGACCTTAACCAACATTTGTTTAATTTGAAAATAAAGATTGTTGAGAGATTTGTATTCAAAATGGCGACGAATAACAATTTTAAATTAACATTTCAAAAGGTTGCGATTTATTTGTTATGTTAAAGCTTTAAAGCAACTCTACAAAATCTCGATCTTACAAGTCCTCAGAGTGAGCCAAATGAGTCAATCCTAATAATAATCTCCACAAAGCTTGACGATAATTCGATAGGCTATTTGCTAATGTAAGACTTTAATGACACATTTTTGTTTGAAGATTTTTGGTATGTCTTTAATTTGTTTTTTTTTGTTGGGATTTGTGAATGAAAAATTTGAAGCATTTTATTTTAAAAGGTGTTAGACAAGTGTTGATCTAAAAAATAGGAACAAAGTAAAAAACACCATTTGATCAAAACAAAATGTTAAAAAAGTCCAATCAGGTACGTTTTATTTTAAATTACTATGAAAATTTTTGGAAGCTTGTTTTTTGGGTCATAGTCGTATTACTTCAAGCCTTGGAATTGTAATGTAACGTAAGTATATCTTAGATGTTATTTTTGAAAAGGGTTATCAAGTCTCATTCAAATTGCATGCCAATAAAATGTAAATAAAAAAGAGGCTGGAATGCAATCCACACTAATAACTTCCCATTTTGTCTGTCAGCTTGTTTTGCTTGAAACGTTTGTAGGTTTTCATGTTTTGTTAAAAAAGCTGTCAGTGATTTCAAAATCTATTTTTGTTAACTAGGTTTTTAAGTCGTTAACGACGTTTTACCAATTTTAGTAGCATTTCCTAAAAAAATGTGTTTCTTATATAGACAAATACAAATTGGATGTATGAAATTAATTTGAAGTCAATAGCTTCTATTGTTCAAGTGATATCGATAACGGAACATAAATTTTTACCAAATGTATGTATATACTTTGATTTGCAGATTTTATGAATCTATGAATGAACTGAATGTTTAAAACTATTTTATGAGAGATAAAATAAGTTTGAAACCAATAATTTTAATTTTTGAGAAGACATTTGAGTCGAAAATCGATTTATACGAACTTTTAGAGATTCTTTTTTTGGTTTTTATTTTTTGTTAAAAAAAAACTTTCAATTCGATTTTTCACACAATTTTATCGAATATTCAATCAAATATTTCTCATAAGAGAAGAATAAATTAGATTCAAGCCAAAATCTCAATGTTTTGAAAAATATTTAAGTCGAAAATCAATTTTTAACTATTTTTGTTAATATTTTTTAGGTTTTAATTTGTTTGTAAAAAAAATTCTCAAATCGATTTTTCTCAAAAAATTACTTAATTTTGACAACAACATTTAAAAAAAAAGAAATTAAAGCCAATGTCTCAAAGTTTTGAAAAGTTATTTGACACGAAAATCCATTTTTTCTAACTTTTATTAACTGCCTGTTCGATTTTTTTCAAAATGTTACCGAATGTTGAAAACAATATTTCTTGTAGGATAAAATAAAACTGAAGTCATAATCTCAAGTTTTTGAAAAGATATTCGAGTCGAAATTCAACTTTTGCCAACTTTGAGTAATGTTTTTATTAGGTATTTTTTTTTTTAATAAAAAAAACTGTCAAATATTTTTGTTTAGTTTTTTTTTTTATTTATAAAAAACCGTTAATTGCATTTTTTCAAAAAATACACCTGTTTATTATCACGTTAAAATATATGATATACAATTTAATTTAAGGTTAACTAAAATGTTCACTTTTTCTTAAACTGCTATGATTACAAAAACCACCCACGCAATTTTCTTAAAAGCCCTCTGCATTATTATCTGTATAACAAAATTTATTTGAAGTCGATATCTCTATTGGTTCTTGAGCTAAGGACGACGAAAAAAACGTCACGAAAGTACGGACGTACGAACGTACGTACACACGCACGCACAGGCATCTTTCTAAAAATCTTTTATTTTGACTCTAGGGACCTTGAAAAGTCGAGAAATGTCAAAATTTTCAATTTGACCAATCGGACCCATTACAATATCTTTCTATGGAAAGTTAAAAACTAAGCCACTTCAAGTTGAAACGAGAAAAAAGGGGCTTATTTTCCAGCGACTTAATGTTCTCTCCCCAGAAGAGGTCCTGCTTTGGGCCATTAATATTGTTTTTCGACTAATATATCGGGAACAAAAACAGCTAAGGAAATCAAACTAATTTTATAACACATAGTATGCAAAAACTTGTTGTTAAGTCTAAGTCAAGCTATTAGAAATATGCCATTAATATTTTTTTTTACAAAAAAATGAAGACCTACAAAATTTGATAAATTTTTTTTCAAACTCAAAGCTTCAAACATTTTTTCTCAGACAAATTGTGCATATTAATATTTTTGAAAGCTTTTAGAAATATCGACAGATGAGCAAGAATGGAATGTTAACAATGTGTGTCACATCCCAGTCTCTTTTAATTTGACCTAAGCTCCAATTTTTGAATTCGTAAAAAAATTAAGTTGGTAGATGCGACAAAAAAAAATGGGCTCACATTATTTCATCCTTCTGTCTACATGGAACTTACAGCCGAAATTATTCCGTCAGTTAAGTTCAGACCTGGAAATAAAGGTTTTAAAAAATTCAAGTTAGGCGTTGTTTTCCTTCGTTTAAAATTTAAAAATAACAGTAGCTCCCGTAAAAATTTGTTGGTCACAAATCGATAATACAAATTTACTCAAAAACCAATCGATACATTTTTTTGAAATGTTCAGTATTTTTTCTTAACTTGGCTTTACTTAATAAAGATAATAATATTTTTGTACTGCTTCAAAAGGGAACCCATACAATTTTTTTAGAAGTTGTCTTTCAAATATTCATTTAATAAAAGAAAATGTAGTTTTGTATTGGTACAAAGGAGTACCCTCATAGAATCATTCATTTTTTTCCAGGAACTCATGAACGGATTTTAATCATTTTTCTGCCCAAGCTCTTATATTGTCTTAATATTATTTGATTATCAAAAATGTCAACATTATTTGTTGGATTTTTGAAAGAAAATATTTTTTTCTTCAATTCGATAGCTCGAAAAGGGTGAACTTTTTTTTCGAAAATTAGATATAAAATGTATATAAATATGATCTAAATAACTGTATAGTTAATATTCCTAATATTACATATTTTTAAACAAAAATTAACTAATCTAATTTTGAATAAAACGATTTACAAAAACAAAAAATTATGGGTTTTTGAGAAATTAATTGGCATTTCAGGAATATTTGTAAATCTAAAATTATTGTTACTTTTTTAAACGCGACACCTAATCGTGCATTTATTTTTTAAAAGTATTAAACTCAAAACCTTATTTTGAAGCTATTTGCAAACTGCTAAACTTTTGATTTTAAGGACCACACTGCATTTATATGCTTATAAAACACAACACGTATTTTTTTTATATTTCCATATAGGTTATTCGTATATAAAATATGAAAGCTCGACGAATCAGTTATTTGATTATTTCAGTAAATTAGAAACGCGTTAATTTCATTTCATAACTCAACGCTGTTTACTTTCTGTACATCTATTCAACCTTAATATTTCTATATCACACGTGTATCAACTTACACTTCAAGAAAATGTTAAACGTTTCACTTGTTTTTCATTTTTGTATAAAGATATCAGTTTCATTTTCAATTAAATAATACATTAGTGTTTAAGTAATTGCTTAACAAATAAAATAAAAATCGAAATAATCAAATTAAACAAAAATCAATAAAATACGAAATAAGTTCATCAACAACAATTCTGACCTACCTTACTTATCAGAGATGGAAACTAAAAAACAAAAACATAGTCCATTTATTTAAATTATGCGTGTTTTTTTACATATATTTGTGTATGTCAGTAGTTTTTGTGTATCATTTATATGCATAAAATAATAAACATTGAATAAATTCTCATAATTAAAAATTCAATTATGATATTATGCGCATGAAAATTAAAACAAAACATTTCTGAGAAAAGTCATCAAAATTGATTCTCATAGTTCTTTTTATTTTGTTTGAAATCTAAACACACCTGCATGTTCGTATGTATATATATTTAATCCATATACCGATATACTTATTCTTAACACCTTCATAATTTTGTAACCGAAAAATAAAAATATTCGATTTTCGAATTTAAATTAATTAAATGGAGGAAGTTCCTGTGGTCATATTTTTTTATTTAGTTTTATTGTTTTTATCGGTTTTTTGTTGTATTAAGCTGATTTACATAGCAAAGAATCGTTGTATATTTTTATAATTTATTTATTTCAATTAATTTTGGATCAAAAGGTAGCTGTGAGGAATAATGAGGTCTACTTCTGTATTCAAAATTATCATTTTTAATTGTTATTACAAATACAATGGACCACAGTCAAAAATATGACATTAAAACAGATGGTCCGACATTTTTGACACAGTTTAAGGTACATATAAAGGTGTGTCAGGTGTTGTTTAAAAACGTTTTTGAAATGTTTGAATATTAAAGAAACATTCGTTTCGTATAAGCTGTTGTGTTCCATTATTAAAGTTTTCACTGTTCTTCGATGATTCGTATCTGTCAAAAGCAAAACAAAATGTAGTACAAGTACTTAGACGCGGTATTGCCAGATGTAAATATTTATTTACACTTTTGCACCTTTAAAATTTAATTAAAATGACGTTTGTATTTATATCTTTAATAGCAAACATCAATAACTTCAACCAAAACTATGAATTCATGGAAAAGAAATTTAAGAATTCAAGTTGAATGTGCTTAGAAAATAGTCTTTTAGACAAAAATATAAGTCAAATTAAAATCATATCCATCAACATATCATAGAAAATTAAGAAACGCTGTTAAAATAAATTATTTACTTCATAAGTACTAACTAATTAAATAATCATGTCGATGACGGAATTCTAAGAATTTTACTCACCGTGAGTCAATTCGATTCACTTTCTTTTCCCATTTGTTGTACGATTTAATTACAAAATTGACGGGATGAACTATATTATAGATTCCTAAGACTACCATATTATTTCTGAACTTGCCTATCGACGCTGTCAGTTTCTGACAACCCCTCTACGGTATGATATTCCACATGCTCTGTTAGTTCATGTTTCTGTGTGCTATTAGAAAACTAAGGACTTTAACTCTATTACTGTCATAATGTAAAATTTAAAGAAATCGAAAATAGAGAGCCAAACATATGTTTCAATTTCCTTTATTTATTTATTTATTTACTTCATCTATCGAGTTAACTCTTACAGATTGCTTTTAATTACATACTAATTAATTAATTTATCATTTAAATATTGCTTAATAACATTCCTTTCTAGGCTTATATCTAAATATAATTCAAATTCATTAAATGATTTCATGCATCTTGAAATTGGTTCATTTAAACCATAATTAAATCTATGATATGGTATATAAAACAATTGTCTTGATCTTATATATCTTTGAGGAACATACAAATTTAATAGATTAAGTAAATCGGAGCATTTTATATGGTAAGACAATATATCATGAACAAACATTGCACAATTAACAATTCGCCGATTTTCTAAAGAGTTCAGACCAATTAAAGCGCATCTTGTAGAATAACAAGGCATTGAATCTAAATTCCATTTAAGTTGTCGAACTACAAATTTTGTAAAAGACTTTTGAACTTTCTCAATACGATTTTTTGAAACTGTATAATAAGGATCCCATACAACTGAAGCATATTCCAAATGAGGACGTACAAGAGACATATAGACGGATTTTATTGCATATGGATTCGAAAATTCGGCACAATTTCTTTTAAGAAAACCTAACATTGAATTCGCTTTAGCAATAACATAATCCATATGCCCGGAGAAATTTAATTTGTCATTGAATATTACACCGAGGTCCTTAATCTCCGAAACTCTACCTAAGACGACATTTGAAATATTATAATTATAATTAATAATGGTATGACATCGGGAAAAAGACATACAACTACATTTATTGATGTTAAGCGAAAGATGATTACTTTTACACCAATCGTTTATAGTATCAATATCATTCTGTATTAATATACAATCATTGATACTCTTAACAGTTGCAATTATTTTAAAATCATCCGCAAATAATAGACCATTTGTAAAATTCAAGTATAATGGTAATTCATTTATGAAAATCAAAAACAACAATGGACCAAGATGGCTCCCTTGTGGAACACCAGATGGTACATATATTGTTTTTTTTGACAGCGAGTTCAAAATTTTCACAACTTGTTTTCTATTAACCAAATAGCTTGAAATCCACTTGAGAAAATTTGAATGGAAACCGAAATTATTGAGTTTTTGAACAAGAAGTGGTATACAAATACTATCAAACGCTTTCCGAAAATCAGTATAAATTACATCAACTTGAAAACCAGATTCCAAGACATTTGACAAATGTTGAGTAAAAAGTGTCAAATTAGTTGTAGTAGATCTACCACTCACGAATCCATGTTGACATGGAGAAATAAATTCTTTAACATGAAAATAAATTTTGTTTTTTACAATCAACTCAAAAAGCTTCGGTATAGCAGAAAGTTTGGTGATTGCACGATAATTCTCAATTTTATGTTTTTGACCTGATTTAAAAATGGGATTTATAAACGAAAACTTCCAGTCATCTAAAAAAACTCCTTTTGAAAGAGACAAATTGTAAATAATTTGAAGAGGTTCAACTAAAGACAAACATTTTTTAATTACATAGGATGGAATACCATCAGGACCTGGAGTTAGACTTGAATTAACATTCAAAATCCCTTCCTTAACGTCGTCCAATGACAAAAAAAGGTGCCCTAAATCCAAGTTGGAAACAGGTAACTCATAATTTAAACTGTCTGAAATAATAACAGGTGAATGATCCACATAAACATTCTCAAAAAATGACGCGAATAAATCACATGTTGTATTTAAATCTGAAGAATATTGATCGTTATACTCCATATTATTGAAAATAACCGAGTTCTGCTTCTTAGAATTTATGAAAGCCTAGAATGATTTTGGGTCTCTTGATATCTTTGATTGAGTATCCAAGATATATTGTCTGTATAAAAATTTATTTAAGAAATCGTATTCACGTCGCATCTGACAGTATCGATCTTTATCAATATCAGACTTGGTTTTCTTAAACTTTTTAAAAGTTTTTTTTTCATATTTTTAACATTATGGAGTCTTTTGTTACTCCAAGGCAATTTTGAATTACACCTATTTTTGTTTTTTGGAATAAATCGACAAAAACCATCAAATAGACATTCCAAAAATTTTTTATAAATAGCATCCAAATTTGTTCCAAAAAGATATGATGACCAATCTATTGATAAAAAGTAATCATTCAATTTATCATATTCTCCTTTTAAAAAATTAAAATCATTACAACGGAATTGTTTAATTGAACTAGAAACATTATTATTATACATTCGTAAACTTAAGCATATCGCTTTATGATAAATAGTATTTTTTACAATTGGAAATAAAGATTCTTTAACTTCATAAGCTAGGTTATTATACAAAAAGAGTAAATCTAGATATCTTTGCATAGAATTGCTTATACAATTTACTTGAATTAAGTTAAGAGACAATATTGAATCAATAAATAAAATTTCAAAATCTTTTTTAACATTATAAGGAATTAAGCATTTATTATATCCGGAATAGTTCCAATGAATATCACATAAATTGAAATCTCCTAAAATACAAGGCAGTTGGTAATCATGTAACATTTCCAATAAAAATTCAATATTATTTAAATGCATTTCATAAATAAACGTAGAGCTCTTAGGAGGAATGTAGCTTACAACAAAAACAATTTCTTTATATATTCCTACTTCATTACGTACATCAACCAAGACACATAATTGTTCAATCTTTTTATCATTGAATCGCAGGTTGACAGTCTTACTTGAGAATATCATCGATTTCATGAAGAAATGTCAGTGGTAAATCGTATTGAAACTTGTTATACCTTTAAAAAAAACAGTTAATGATACTTTAAAAACGAATACCGAAATTTGTTTCACTAATTCAAAAATTGACTTTTCAAATTCACATCTTGTAACCTGTGTGTGTATTTAAAGCGTCGCTCGCGTCGTTCGTTTCATTACTTCTGAGTAAAAGATTCGAATGCAACTTAAAAACATGATTAAGTGCTGATTCAACGGTTTATTTTTGTTTTTTTTTTAACTAATAATTTATTCGTCTCGAAATTGCCTCGAAAGACCAAATTAAGAAATTCTATAGCGTGCAAAACGGTTGTGATTCCAGATAATTTAAACAAAATGTCGGTGGTGCAGTTCACGTTGCCGACTTTCGTTCACCTATTTTTCGTTGGGTTAAGTTAGCAAGTGTTTGGCAAATGATTTGAATTGACACTTTAGCTCGTCCTTTGAATTCTGTAATAATTGTAAATAATATAACTTAACATATAATTTTGTATCTTCATAATCTTCAAACTCGACAAGTTATAATTGTTTTAAGCTATAATTAAGACTTGTGTAACCTAGTTTAAGCAGTCAACATAGGAAACTCCCAAATAATTCGACTTTCTATAAAACACTTTGTGAGTCTATAAATTACAATACCTAGTTAAACATAGTTTTATAAACTTTTTTGACATTTCTTGTAACGGATGTTTCTTCTAATTAAGAGGTATTAGGTTGACAGTGTTAAAAAAATCATAGCTGCCCAATTATAATCACAAATAAAAAAAAATCCTTACTTAATTAATATTAAAGCAGTGACTAAGAATGTCATTCTATAACTGATTTTGTTAATCTAGCTGGAAGTAGCGATTTATTTTATTTTATAGGTTTATGGAAATACAGCAACAGCCACAGAGGGATTCTTCTTTGATATATTCTTCCGGCTTATTATAATTATTATACGATGCTTTGTTATGTTTTTGTTGGGAAAAAAGTTGATGATTAGTGTTAAGTGTTAAAGATATTACCATAATATTTCGGTTCGTTAAATGAAACACCTTAAAAAAAAGATAGGTTTATATTTGTGTTTATTACGTCAAAAGTCATCAAAAATTATTGATTTTTGGATTAACAATTTCGTTTTCTACGGAAATCGTGAATAAGTTTAACGTTAAGATATTAAATGACAGATGAAATCTACTGTGCTAAATCATATTCGATTTTGTATAGATTTTGTGTCATCATTTTGGGGACTTTTTGTTTTTGGCCTTTGTTTTCGTTATTGTTTGTTTTTCAAGTTTTTTTGTGATAATTTCTCCAACTTAATTTTGTATTTGGAATAGTTTTCAAGTTTATGGCTTCATAGTGACGTACATCCGTTATATCTGTTAAGTTCATAGATGTCATAGTGAAGAATTTTTATAGACAGTTGGAAACTATATAAATCATCTCATTATCTCTTGAATATCATTTGTGTAACTGATACCAATGACATTGCTTCAAATTCATGGACACATTTTACATTAAACCAAGTGTCAACATTAACTAAGTTGTCTTTGTCATAATCATATTAACGAAAAAGGAGTTCCATTTTAACCACAATGTCTTGACATTTAAATACATAATGTCAAGCTTCAAAACTATACATAGATATATCACCTTGACAAAATCTTTCAAGCAGAATCTAATTTTGTTGCACAAAATTTCAATGTTTTTTGATGCAAGGTATCTATGTATGTAATGTAGGTTTGTCTTACAATGAATAAAGCCCTCGCCTTGAAAAATCTTGTGTCAAAATCCCTATAACAACAAGACTCAACTATCAGACACTAAACAAATTAAAGTCACAAGAAATGTGTCAACCTCATATCCGTCTATATCTTATAACATGTCAGAAAGTTGCAAGCCCCGACCACACAACTTATTTAGAGACAACTTTACCATAACTATATGGGATCAAAGAGTCTGAGGTGGATTAAGAGTACATAGAACACCACAAGCGTACAGCTCACAAAATACACACCCAAACTCAGACCATAGACCCAGACCAAGAACAAGACCAAGACCGAAACACAGAGCTTCAGAGAGAAGAGAGATCATTTTTAATCCATCACCTGTGAGAGCATAATTTATTGTGATAAGATTATACACAGGTAAGACTTCGTGTAGACGCCAAATCGATTAATTACACGAGAACCATTATGAATGACAAGGTTCGCTCTTGTTCGCTGTCTATGTTTAGATACGACTTTATAAAGTTTAGTATGTTTTTTTTTTCTTTCTTATTTTCTGTATGCAGAATTTTATATAGCAGACCGGCCACCGAGTGTTAGGCTGCTGATGCAGATGCTGATGGTAATGGTAATGGTGATGGTGCTGTTGCTGGTGCTGCTTCACCACCGACGCGAAGCGACGCTATGTAAGTTAAGCCAGTTTGTCTTCTTGTTAATTACAGCCACATGCAATCAATCCATCAAGCATATCAGCAAAAACATGCGTACATCGCGCACATCTTCATTTAGATACTTGCTGATGGTATAGTGGCACACGGTGTAGCAGCGCAAGCTCCACCTGTTACAAGTTACAAAAACCATCAACCTAAGAGCTAAGGAAAGATACACTTCAGGTATTAAATAGTTTAATTTGCATAAAGATTGCATATGCATTAAAATTAAATGTGAAGTGCACCACGCGCATCTCCACTAAGAAAAAATAAATAATAAAAACAGCAAGGCCGCAGCTTATAGAAACATGATTATGATTTTATCATAACTCTGAAGTCTAGAAAAATGTGAGGGAGATTTAGTGGACTAAGGGACGTCGTCATCTAAAGAGGTACCTTTTATAGAAGTTGAAATTCACCAGTGTGATTATTGTTGAACGGGTTTTATTTTTCATTTTGTGATTTGGAAATATTGGTTACTCAAAAGCAGTTTTCGGATCTTTTTTCCTTAGTTTTTGGAAATTTAGATTTCGATTTAACACAATTTGGGTTTTGATTCTTTTGAGTACCTACTGAACTTTCTTCTTAAAAATTATGTTTTTTTTTCAAGATTTAAAACCCTATCCAACCCTGTTAAGAAACGATACCGGTATTTTGTAGTAAAAACGAATCACAAAAGCGTAGTTTTTACTTGTCTATTGTCATAAGACTGCTTCAAAAGCTACAGTTGCTCAAGTAGTGAGCTATTAAAATTTAACCTTTTTTAAAAAGACTATACAATAATTAACCATGGAATTCAAAAAACTTTCACGGAAGATAGTACAACAAGAAAAGTAGTACCATTAAAAGGAATAAATAAAAAAAAGAGTAGTACCCGTGGCATGATGGTTAGTGCGTTGGACTGTTGGACCTTCCGAGTCTGAAACTCCAAAGAACCGAAGAGAACAGAGACGTACTCAGGACAGCGCAAATAGATCCAGAAGAAGCCATCTTTGACGATGACTTTTATATAATTGAAGATCCGAAGGAAAAAGTGGAGGCGGTGGGAGCTGCTCTCCAGCAAGTGTACAAGGTGAATGTTAGCATTCGTCTCAACCACGACCTGGAAAACAGGTCGTGGTTGGGGCGAAATGATATGACACAATGGAGATCTGAGAACCGCGGTTTCATGCGGTTCAATGACGATTCCTTGGCAAATGCCATAATCGCAGAGCAAACGGGACCAAGTCCCTTGTTAGTGACGAAGGTTGAGCTTCAGCTTCAATTCAATAAAAAACAAAAAGTCGGCAGGTGTCGATGGTATATCCAACGTTGTACTAAGACATTTACATCGATGGAAGCAATTGAAATTTACACCACACTCTTCAACAATGCACTGAATAATGCATATTATCCAATGCATTGGAAGACCGCTGTGGTTCATCCTCTCGCGAAAAAGGGAAAGGACAACTCAAACCCGTCAAATCTTCGGTCGATAAGTCTTCTTCCGAGCATCAGCAAAGTGGGCTGCGGACAACAAAAAAATTCCGGATAAACAGTTCGGGTTCAAGGCGGGTCATGACACAATTCATGCTGCGTCTAAACTCGTTTCTGATATCCAATGGAATAAATCAAAACAACAATGCACAGGTGCTGTACTGGTTGATTTGGAAAAGGCCTTTGACACCGTATGGTTAGAGGGTCTTTGCCTAAAACTGAGCAGGCTTGGCATAACCAAGCCATTGTTGTATATACTTTATGATATGCTTAATGGTCGAAAGTTTGTTGTAAAAAGTGGCAACGTAACTTCTACCACAACATTCACAATTAAAAATGGTCTTCAACAGGGAGCGGTGAATTCGCCGATTCTCTTCAGCATTTACACCAGCAATCTTACAGGTAGTCTAACAAAGGCAATTGCGTACGCCGACGATCTAATTGGATACAGAACGTCCCGAAAGGTTGAGGTTATTAGAATTCTCTTGCAGCGTGATTTCGACAAGATTCAGCGATATTGTGACGACTTGAAACTGAAAATAAATGTCCAGAAGTTGGACACAATTCTGTTCCGGACTCCGTTGGCTGGGGCCACGAGGGATACGTGTAAGAATTGGCGCAAGATGGTCATCGTTTATCTTCACGGGCAGCCATTAGCGAGCAAAAGTGTAGTGAAGTACTTATATTTCAACAGACATATAAATGCTGCTCTGAATAGGGCCACAGGAGCCTTCGCTCTGACGAAACGGTTGTTTTTTAGCAGTCGGCTTGACCCCAGAGTGAAGGTAATTTGCTACATGGCCCTTATACGGCCAATGATCGTTTATGGTTGTCCTGTGTGGTTCAACGTTGCCCCTTCCCAGATGGAGAAGTTTCTGGTGTTAGAGCAGCGCTGTACCGGTTTATATCGAAAAGCCGAGTCT
Organism: Eupeodes corollae; assembly: GCF_945859685.1. Taxonomy (NCBI): domain Eukaryota; kingdom Metazoa; phylum Arthropoda; class Insecta; order Diptera; family Syrphidae; genus Eupeodes; species Eupeodes corollae. The sequence goes on along the minus strand of NC_079147.1, from coordinate 207,462,351 downwards.
TCTTATGTGCATTATTATTTCAACGAGGTCCTATACAACGGGGCTCGAATCAACAGAAAAGACAATTTCGTGATAAAACTCGTTCGAGGTCACATTGCAAGAGCTATTTCTTCGACCAACAATTTAATTTTCGGGGCGTTCTATCCGAACGACGAGTACTTTGAGAGTGCACGCTTGAGCGGCTTCATTCCCCCAGAAGCATTCTTCTTTTTAGACAAATGCGGTCTAATACAGGATAGATTGGCAGTTCCGCTAATCTACCACGTCAGACGAAGAACCGTGGATAGGCGACTCCCATACAATCGGGACGTCATGGCACAAGGCGGAGCAGAGCTCCTTCGGTTCAGTAGGGCTGTGTCCGAGCGGGACCGAACTGATAGGGTGAAGCAGGAGAACTAGTTTTGGTGGCTTCAATCGGCACTTGATAGTGGGTAGTCGAGATAGGTTTTAAGCCTTGGCTGGCTTACATACTTGTTTAATAGTATAAGGGTTTGTTTTAAGTAGAATAGGCATGGTGGCACAAAAAAAAAACAAAAAACAAAAAAAACAAAAAAAAAGAACAAAATATGAAAAACAAAAATATTAGATAGTTAGATTTGCTGCTGTGGTTGTTCTAGTTTTAATTAGTTTATAGGTAGAATAGGTAGTTTAAGTTAGTTTTAAGTTTTATTTAAGGACCTAATTTTAAGTAGTTTATAAGTAAAAATAATAAAAAAGGATATATTATTTTTTTTTTTAATTTTCTAATAAATACAAAAATAAATAAAATTTAAATGAAGTGAAATAGATCTTAGGGCTGAAAGGCATTAGTTTTAAGTGTTATAGTTTTACTTAAAGTGTCCGTATGGGACCTTTAAGTTAGTTGTAAGTTATGGATAACTAGGCTAGTTTTATGAATTCTTGTCATGAAGAGTGCCTTTTCAAATTTTCCGTCCGGATTCTGCTTAAAACTGTTAGTTCCTTAAATAAGCGCGTTCAAACACACAAGCAAACAAACTCTTCAGCTTTATAATATTAGTATCATGTTTTAAAAACGTTTTTGGGTATATACTGATATAATGGAGCTTGCTGCGATAAAGCCGGGAACCCCAATTGTCAACCACTTTTTACAGCAATTAAAACACCGTTACAAATATTCTCTTTGAAGGTAGCAATAGTTTTGGATTTTGCTGAGTAGCTAACCGAACCGAACTATTGTTTTGGCAATAAATTTAGACGGATTGCAAACGTTGTTGAGGATTAAGTCTAATCATTCACTCACTCACCAAACAGTGGAACAAATCTTTACATAGCTTTGGAGAAAGTAAGATTATTGCACTAGATATTTCAAAAGCATTTGATAGGGTTTGGCATCAGGCTCTCTTATCGAAAATGCGTGCTTTCGGTTTGCATGAATCCCTCCTTCATTGGATTAGTAATTACCTTTCGAATCGTTCAATACAAGTTGTATTGGATGGATTCAAGTCTGAAAACCACAAAATAAATGCTGGTGTGCCCCAGGGCTCTGTTCTATCTCCAACACTCTTTCTCATTTCTATTAATGATCTCCTGTCTGCAACATCTAATCCAATACATTGTTTCGCTGACGATAGTACTCTTAGCTTTTCATATTCGTTTTCAGATTCACACCCCTCTTCTTCGGATGTGGAACTGCAACGACAAAATATGATAAGCTCATTAAATTCCGACCTAAACAGCATTGTACAATGGGGAATAAGAAACCGCGTGGAATTTAATGCTTCGAAAACGCAATGCTGTCTTGTATCGTTAAAGCGAAATATACCCCCCCTGCCATTATCCATTAATGGCACTTGCATCGAGGAAACTGAACATCTCGATATTCTTGGTATGTGTATCACCAACCATCTTTTGTGGAACGATCACATACGCGATGGCGCCAAAAATGCCGCAAGATGTTTGAGTTTTCTAAGGCGATGCAAGAAGTTTTTCTCCCCCTCTGATCTGGCTGTTATTTACAAGTCTTATATACGTCCAAAGCTTGAGTATAACTCCCATATCTGGGCTGGTGCTCCTGCAACTTACTTAAGCCTCTTGGATAGTATTGAACGTAGAGCATTTAGATTGATTGGTGATATTACCATCATAAGATCATTTACGTCACTTGAACATCGTCGAAATGTTTCTTGTCTCACCCTGTTTTACCGTTATTTTAATGGTTTATGCTCTAGAGAAATAGCCAGCTGCATTCCTCCCCTTAAACAGTTCAACCGTAATACTCGCGCTTCTAGGAATGCTCATCAATATACCCTCCAGCCCATCTTCGGTCGTACTGTCAAGTATAGAGATTCGTTCTTTAGCCGTACTATGCGAATGTGGAATGCCTTACCACACTCTGTCTTTCCCAGCTATTGCAATATTCAGGAATTCAAAACCAATGTGCACCGAGATCTCCTTTCAACCCCTCTCTCCCTTTCCTAGTGCTCACACTGTGTCTACATAATAAGGGTAATAGATCCCCTTGAGTGTGCGCTTATTATAAAAAAAAAAAAAAATCATTAAGAAATGGCAAACCTAATTGACCATAAGTCATGTGACAGCTGTCAAAATGACCAACTCCGATAAAAGTATCGCCAAATTTAAAGCAACATCTAAAAAAACACCAGTCACAAACATAAACAACGCACTTTCAACAACTTTCATGCATACAATCATAATTTCTAGAATACCATAATTTCAAAAAATTTAATTTTTTGAAATTTTAAAATACTACTTTTCAAACATTTTAATCCAAAATAGAATCAATAAAACCACAATAACTTTACGGTCTGAAAAGTTGCTTGGAATGAAACTTACATATGAGCGGCTATCGGTGGCGGTGCGGCGGCTGGCGTGCGCTGTGATACGTATCTACAATGCAAACACATTCGCATCAAACTTCAACCCATTAAATCAATTTTCTCAAACTATGACTTCAGGCTTTTGGAATTTCAGCTTTAACAAAAAAAAGATTCAATTATATTTATGTGAAATTCACCTTCATTAAGCAAAAAACAAAATACTAACAAAAATGAAACAAAAATGCTTCTGAATATAATCGCATCCGACTTTTGAAGATCGTGAGAAGAACTCATTGAAGTTTCAAGTTGTTGGGTATACTAACCTAACCGTAGGATAAAAAAGGGGGCGCCTTGCCTTCTTTATCGTAAATATCTGTGTATCAAGTCTTTTCTGCCGAGAGACTGTAATTGAAAAATATAAAATGATCGACCATCAACCCCTGATAGGCACAACATTAACATCTAAGCGATGGCAATAATTTCAAGACCCCGAACAAACTGCATGAGTTGTGAACTAGAATGTACTTCACTGCTAACTGTGGCTATAGCTAAAGACGGCTGCTGATGCTAGGAATATGTTTGCGTCGCACTGCAATGGTCTACCGATTATTAGATTATTCGACTATGGGAAACTTCAAGCTCGACTGTATACGCAATGTTGACAGGCACGCATGTGCGTTAGAATTTGAGAATTCGAGGTTTTAAGATGTCTTCAGCCGAAGGCGGCAGCGGCGCGGTGGCGGCGGCGGTTGCGCTGCCTTCTAGACTAAAGAAGCTTGCAGACATTTAATTATACTGAAGAAGCCAGAGGAGATGATTTGTTTCAAAACGCTCTACGATTCTATTTGGTTGAAGATGTTGATGATGATGATGGCCACCGACGACCGACCGACCGTGGTAAGCTACCATACTAGATCATTTGGATATGGAAGCAAACGACATTATGAAAACGCTTAGACGCACTATGCGAAGGGAGCTGTGCCAGTTTTTTCTTGGATTTTCTTAAAAGATTAGACTTTGATGGACGGCTTGGAGATGGCTATATAACGATTGGGATATGAGGATGAGGATGACGATGAAAACTGCTGACGATGACGATTTTGATGGCGATGAGAGATGAATGATGAGAGATTGGTGCGGGAGGTAATTCAAAAAAAGTGGTCGGGTTGGTCAATGAGATTATTGCGTGAGAAAAAATCATCTGCGCAAATCTTGTCGAATCTTTTGATAATTATTTTTATTTTTTTAATTTAATTTTGAAAACGAAGGAGAATCTGATGAAAAGTAAGCCTTGCAGCTTTGTACTTGGTTTACAGCTCATGATGATTAGAGCTCTCTTCAAAATTGCCTATCTGTAGGTAAAATTTGTTTTGAATGTTGAATGATCGCGCGTTGCCATCATCCAGGTATAAAAAATTGGTGGTGCATGTTTATTGGGAGAGAGGGAGAGAAAGGGGGTTGGGGGAAACAAACTTTATTGAGGATGTATAAGTTTATTAGTGAATTTTAATTGTTAGTGAAAGTTATAGCTTTTTTTATTCTTTTTCCTTTTATGTGATGGCAATGATTATGATTATATTGGAGATAATTACAGGGAACAGATGTTTTAAATTGATTTTTTTTCTTCTCAATTTTAACCAGGAACTTGATAAAGCGAAGTTTTTCAATTGATTTTTTTGGGCATAACAGTTTAGTGGCACGCGACTTAGATTTAAAGAAAATTATTGTAGTTTTATTGAAATATTGCATAGAAAAGGTGTTGGAAACATTAAAGTCATGATTTCAAATAAAGTTCCCTAGGCTAGAAGTTAAATTTTAAATGGCAGGAAAATAGTCTGTGGTATTTTTTAACAACTTATTAAATAATAGGGTTTGGTACTCTATTAAGATATAATTCGATAGTTAATGTCCAATGAGCTTTCCCTTTCTTTAAATCAATTGGATTATAAAATAATATTAAAATATAACTAGTTCCAATTAAAGCCTTTGAGCCCTAAAAAAGGTACTGATGTAATAAAATATTTAGGAATAAAAATAGTGGCTAGTGATTTGAAAACTAAACTATGGGTTGGTTTGAATACCTTTAACAAAAAAAAACAATAGAAACTCTCGAAACGTCTAACCAAACCTCCTTATCAAAACCCTCAACCAAAACCCCTTATTGAAACGACTAATCAAACCCCTGACCAAGCGCTCTCGAGTTTAAACTAAAATCAAAAATTAATTTACACCAAGCAACGCTATTCTTTTTTCGGAATTTACCTATTTTTGAACTCAAATTTGTTTAATACAAACGAATTGTATTGGTTTCGATATCCCGGTTTTAATATTCTAGTTTCCTAAAATCCTGATTTTAAAATAGTGATTTTTATAATCCCATTTTTTTAAATCTCAATTTTTGTAATGCCGTTTTTCATAATCCCGATTTTGCAATAAAAACTAATTGTTTATTTTCAAAAAATCGCTTATTACTTTTCAAAAAATAGTCTTTACTTTCAATTATTACTTTTCAAACACAATCTTTACGTTATCGCAGTTCACAATCAATAATCACCGCTTCGCTTCCGAGCGCCTATTTGCATACCTCAAATCAGTTCGAGTTCTTAACGAAGCGAGTTCTCCTCTTAATCACTAGATGTTGGCCCTTATTCTATATGTTTTATTCTACTATAACACGATATTAGAGTAAAAGAGATAAAGAATGTGTACACATTACAATATTCTAGTCAAGTGACTTAACTTTCACACCTTTGACTTTTAAAAAGAAAGACGGGATTGTAATTGATCGGGATTTGGAATAATCAGCATTTGAAAAGACGGGATTTCAAAAAATTGATATTTTAGAAGAAGGGATTTTAACATTTTTGTTTCGTTGTTTTTTTTTAAACGGGTTTCCGATACGCTCCCAAACGAATTCTATTTATTAAATGGAATGGTATCTTTAGGTTAAAACTAGCTGAATAGTATTGGAAATAGACTTGGAAGAACATTGAATCTTTTTTAATGTATTTTTGATGATAAGACGCTTACTCTAAATTCATTTCGAATACTGAGTTTGATCTAAAACTGAACCCATTTCTTTTGGAGATACTTTAATAGTAAACGAAAATTTGATATTCAGCTGGTATGACCTTTCCAATTTCTAGTTAGTTAGTTCCCAGATCTTTGGAAATATTCATACCCCATTTTAGTCCATAAAGTAGGTTCTAAAAATTTAGTTACGAATTATCGTGCTATATAGCGAAAATAGCGGTTATGCCTAAATTGTTGGAATTCCTTTCCTGTGACATGTGAAAATCAAAATGGGTTTAGGAAAACAAAATCTACCATTACTACTATTTGTTTGGATGCATTTTAAAAAACATTCTCAAGTCGAATGCATCTTTGCAGACTTTCGTAAAGCCTTTGACAAATTAAGTCATACAATTCTGTCTATAATACATTGAGTCACAGTGTACTTAACGACCATTTCCTTATATGAATTTCGTATTATTTAAGAAATGGATTTTCTGGCGTCACGTCCAGGTAAACCCTTCATGTTAATTTAAAGTCAATTCTGGTGTACCTCATGGGAGTATCCTTGGTCCATTGCTATTTGTTTTATTTATTAACGATGTGCCTATTAGTACCCGTAGCATGATGGTTAGTGCATTGGACTGTCATGACAAAGGTCTTGGATTTGGTCCCTGCCTATGCCATCTAAAGCTTAGTTCTTGTCATGAAAAAACGCTTTCTCAAATTAGGCGTTTTATTCGGCTTGAAACTGTAGGTCCCCTCCATCTCTGACAACAGTACTCGCACACAGGAATGGTTGAGAGTTGTAAGTCAAAATCAACGTTATTAAAAAATTATTAATTATTATAAATTATATTACAAAAAAAGCTAACAAAACTTATACAAATTTCATATTTTTGGGTATTTTAAAAAGTGTTCTAATTAAAGATTCCGAAATTTCAGATTGTGGGAGTTGGGATATGGTTTTTTGTTCGTATATTCTTACCCCACTCACAATAATCTGACGAATTTATGTACTTCTGTATTTTTATTTCAAGTTTTTATCACACAATTAAAGAAATTCCAAATATTTTCGAATAATGACATCGACATTTCAAAACATAAACAATTTCAATTAGGTAAGCTTACTCGTAAGCTGTACATATTTTTTTTGTTGTACAGTATCTTTTCTAAAAGCTATCTATCAAACGATTTCCCTGTCATTCACACACGATTAACCAGGAGCCAAATTGACAGATCTCTCATTAAAGCTGTCCCATACAGATTTTTAATAGAAAACACAAAATAACAGCCACAAATCGGAACCAGAACATAACCTCCTGCAGTTACACAATTACTCAATCATGTTTTATCCTCAAGCTTTAAAAAATAAAAATTAAAACAACAAAAATATGACCAAAACGTGATACCTTAGACGTTCAACTATAAAACTACAAACTACCACCACAACTTCAAGTCTTCTGTCCATTCTGCCATTCTGTCATATACGAGTATATGAAGTTGCAGTTAACATGTGAAACGTGGATACCAACCAATGCAATGGTTATTTGAAGGCAAATTCACTGAGTCATTTCAATTATTCTACTCCGAATCTCAAATTGCACTTAAAAGTCCTCTCTAACTTTAATCAATTGATTTCAATAAAAAAATAAAAAAAAAGCTTCTAAACAAAACCGTTCCAACCAACACAATTATACTATGACGTCTTATATTGGTAAAGTTTGGGTGCGGGCATTTTTGTATTTGTTTTTAGTACCATTTTACCCGAACAAATAATCGTGTGTGAAAATAGAACCGTGAAACTCGCAGGTAAGTTGTCAGAAATGTGCCACAAATTCCAGCTTACACATAAACGTTGGTTAAGTATTTTGTCTGTTGTCAATAATGTCATGCTGTTATGTTGCAATACTTTTTATAATAATTTTGAGTAATACCCTCGTAGAGTTTAAGGTTGACTTATTTTAAGTTAGCAAGGTTTGCTTTGTTCTCTTTCTGCTATTGGGAAAAAATAGTCAAATAGTCACCTATCTATATAATTTTATATAAAATAAGAAATAACACACCAAAAAATACTACAAATCGTAATTAAATCAAAGACGTGCTAAACGTTTCAGATGCAATATTGCTAAATATCTTAATGTTCAAACAGAAGCAGCCACCATCAAAAAAAGGAAATAAATTAATTACAATTAAGTTGAAAATTGAATTTCACAAAATAACGTGAGCGCGATTCGTTTGTTTTTGTTTTTATTTTTATTTTTTACAATTTAAGTTTTTGTTGCTTTTCCAATAGGAAAATATACAAAGCTTGCAAACATGACACTAAGTCCTCGACATGCCACGATGCATTTGTTCCTCCGTCGCGTCGCTTCGTCAGCAACTAACGATAATGTTGCAGGCGTGTAATTAAAAATTCGATTTCCTTTCTACCTGTATATATATATATACAATCACCAATGAACCTCAAAAAAATTTCATTGAATAGCATAAATTTAATCCAATTTTAAAAATGAAAGAAAAACTTCGTACTTTGAAACAAAAGAGCTGAGTAGAAAACTCAGTTTTTTCTTTTCCAGTTTACTCTCTTTCTCGCTTCTTTTCCTTTGCTCGAATGAAAATATATATAAAATGAAATTGCTTTAAATTCATTAATTTTATGTGGAATCCTATTAGAAATTTTAATTAGTTGATTTATTTTATAGATGAGTTATATGCCAATATAGCATCAGAGATAAAAATAGATAAATAGGTTGCGCGTGTCGTGATTGAATTTTGTCTTTGTTTTCTTTAACCGTCAATAGTTTTAAGGAAATCATCGAGGGAAAAAAAATAAATAAATCAGCTTTAATAAATTGTTAATTAAGAGATATTTTAAAGGTATGCTGATGTTACAAAACACTTTGTTCAATAAATTAAGGCACATAAAGCGATTTGCAATCAAGGCATGTCTATGATCCGGGATTGTGGAATGGCAAATAAATTAAAAGCGACAGACATCATAGACTTTAAAATATATAAAGAGTTGGTCAGCAGTTTTTTCTCGCTCTGTGTCTACAGCAGATGAACTTTTTCGACCATTATGTGCAATTTCTAAGTTAAAGGTTAAAGTTGCACTCTACTTTGAACGCAATTCGGTACTAAAAAGTTTCTGTTAAAATTCATCTAATTTATTTACGGGTTCATATCTTCTTTGCTTTGTTTTTCTTAATATGTTTCCCTAGAATACGAATTGCTCGCTCCTATGAAAAAATTACATTTTTGGAGCAAAACTGGGTACCAAAAATAAAATATTTTAAGCTAGACAGCATCTTATTTGGTGAGGTGCTAAAATCAAACATAGAATCTAAGCGTAATCAAATCTACATAACTAAACTCATATGTTTAAGAAAACACCCTTAAAACTTATTTTTGACTAGAAAGTCAATTTGTTTAAATTTTTTAAAAATTAAGTATCATCATGATCCCAAAACCTCAAACTTACTAAGCTTCTAACAGTTGAGTGGTATTTAAGAACTATAAAACAAATTGTGATCTTTTGCCATCTAACAACAACAAGGATATAATTGACAAGGCTATAGTTTCCCAAGGTGATACCATCAAGCTAAATCAACCCTGTTTGCTACTGATGACTTGAGACAAAGTAACAAAATCATCTTAAGGCTCACTCTAAGAATTGGTTGTATTTAATCTGACATTCAAGCCTTCTTCTTCCTCGTTTTTGATTTTGATTTTTCTTCTTTTTTCTTTATAAATAAGATCAAGTCAAGAAACACATTCTCCAAAACCGATTACATTTCAGCTTATTTATATTACAATAATTTCTTCCTATTCTACTCTACTCAAAGTCAAATCTACCATATAACCTAGCCAGTCAGCACACTTTGTGAGTTGTAGCGATGGCATCACGGACGGTGCAAGTAAATGAAACTATCGGCCGCATTATAATCATCCAACTTACTGAAGTGTGAACATTAGCCATTACAACTGCTAACTTAATCAAACTGCGCATATAATATACTCGTACCTAAGATGCTTGGTTATACGGGCTTCAAAATACCATCATCTTGGCTTGATTTTCTAGTATTTTCATTCGTCTCTGACAAATTTTAATAATTTTCATCTCTATCAACATTAACCTCAACTTTTTTGATGCCAAACAAAACATAAAACGAAAAAACAACAACTATAAGGTTTAAGTCCAAAAGGTATAACTACAACTGCCACACCATCATCATACTGCTCTACAGCCTTCTTATAGCCGCCTTTTGATTTGAAATCGATCAAAGAATGAATTCAGTTCGCCAAACGTGTAACGAGTTGTAAATTCAAAATGAAAACTTCGTTAACCCTGGGTGCACCCATCATCATCATCAACATCATTCCAAGTCTCTCAACATTCCCCCGCACTGATACCCCCACCACTGACAACGACTGATGACGAGACTGGTACTGGGAACTGGGACTAAGACTGGGCGAGTAAACTGTATTGCTTTAGTTTTCAAAAAAGTAATTTTCATTTATGGCAAAGTCACGGGCGCCTCCGTGGTATCCGTAACTATACGAGTATGTGCAAGACTACCAGCACGCCATAAACCAAAAGACCAAAGAGACTTGATTTAATTTTTTGCACATTTTTTTGCACACCAAGAGTGTAACTCCGGTGTAACCTCAACATTGCACTCACGTCCACCCTTCAAAAATTGTGGATATTTCTTTCTCTAGGAACAACCTCGTCGGGATGACAGCAAACATGCCACACAGCTTGGATAGGCATAACAAGTCCTTCAACTTGTGCTGGATATTGTGGGTATTATACTATACAAAGACCCAGTCTTGACTTCTGCATCTCTATCTGTAAAGTAAGTTTGCTTCTGCATCCTCCATCTTCTATAAAAGATGATGCTCTATGGCCGTGATGATGACGACGGCGACTACGACGAAGACGACGACGAGTACGACGATGATGACGAGGAACCAATGTTGCATGATGCTCCAAGAATAAAGCAACAACAAAAAATAACCGAAGCAATAAAAATTAGAGGCCACTGAAGAACATTATTAACCGTTCGAAAGAACAACTCACAGTTTATACGGAAAGTTCCTTCCCTCCCTTCCTCGGGCTCCGTCACGTCTCTCCATACTTCCCAAATGGTTGCAGATGGACACGTCCAGATAAAACAGTGCAAATTTGAAATTTATTACCTGAATGTGGGGTGCTCCCCCACAATGTAAAATGTGCATAGGTACATAGTATATAAAGGCTAACACCATTGCCATCGCCATCGTCATGGTCTTCGTCGTCATCGTCGTCGTTTTCGCATAGCCTTTGGTCGATCGTCCCATTATTTTAAAGCGGTAATGCAGTGGGGGACAAAGCTATGCGGAATCGGGAACAACTTAACGTTTTGCGAAGAGGTTACAACTATTTGCTGTCGCACCCACAGAGCCACCTATATTAGAGAATTCCCGAAGGAATCAAGAACTTTCTTGGTATCTAAATTAACAATTTTTGGTCGTTGTTGTTTTTGTAGAATTGAACGTCAGTTGTTTTATGACAGTGAAATTAGAATATCCGTACAGTATGTTTCACAAGTAAATGGGAATAATGTACTGCACGTAGGTACCGCAAATAAAGAGGTGTCGAAGATGGAATATTTTAGACCCCTTAAAAATATATACCATTTATTTATGACGGTAAATAATATCAACATAGAAAAACATAGAAAAAATTACAAACCCATTCTTAAAAGGCTCATAGTTTACATTTGTCAAAGTTAAGAAACAGACAATTACTAGCAAACTAGTGACCTAAACTAGCATTGCAAATTTTTAGAATCAAGGGGCTTAAAAATTATAACAGCCCCGGCATAAATGATGCACTTAAGGAGTGCTTCAAAACGGACGGTAAATCATTTACAAATAAAAAAAAAGAATAGGACCTAATTGACTACCTTGTGGAACTCCAGAGTCTTTTTTTAAACTTGTTTCATTCACAACCATTAAAAAGCACAGATCTATAGAATAAATAAGATTGAGGAACTTTTCCAAAAGTAAGCTTGTCACAGATTGAAGTAACATAGTTAAAAGTATCGCAGCTTAAAGTTTCAAAGTTTTAAGTATCACAATTGAAGACACTTTGAAAAAAAAAAAATTAGAATAAAGTTATATATCCTGTGAACCATGACTTGGAATAAGATTTCCTTTTGTTATTTAAAAACTTCCAAAAAGACCTGGAATTAATTTGTAGGTGCCGTAAAATAAATTTAAGTGGAATAAGGTCAACTTCCAAGAAGTCAGTACAAAAAAATTTTTAAATCGCCAAAATACAGAATGAGAGAGAGAGAGAACAACTTCAATAATTTTTGATCCATCTGTATAAAAGTAGATTGATTAGTTTTCCAGCAATGCCTATACTCCAAGAAAGATCTTGAAGGTATAGAAATCTGAAAGTTTCTATTGAACTGAAGTAATTGAAAAAGTCGCTCCCCTAAATATATCTTATATTTAACTCTCCAAACTACATGTCCAACCTACTGTCCTAATTGACCACCACGATAGGATGATCTGCATCGGAATGTAATGCACAAAAATAATAACGCATATAAAAACATCTACCTAGCGGTAATGTTTCTTTTTGAAGTTTCCCCATTATACTAAACCTACATAATGATAAGTTCATAAGTATAGGAATACATGTAGGTAAACTACGCGTAAGGCATATGAAACTTGTATAGGATAAGGTCAGTTTTAGCCATCCTAGACTATGCATACTTTTACTCATTTAGCTGATGTGCTTCTAAAAAAAGGAGGATTGGTAGCTTCCTGATCCATGGATCAGTCTGCAGCTGTATCAAATTAAAGATCACCGGTCAAGCAAAATGGAAGTAGAAGCAAACAAATCAAATTCTTATAATCGACCAGATGTGCGGGAAAAATTTTAGAAAAATCCAAAAACAAATAATAGTAAGGAAAATGGACTTATGATAGCTTGACCGGATCATCAGACCGGATTTTATTCCAAATTAACATCATCTTCACCATCATCATCATCATGACTATGAAGGTGGTTTTTTTTTATTAACACGATGAGGCCGAATAATGCATATACATAGTATATAAGAAAGTGCTGCCGACTTTGATCGCAAATTATTGACCGCTATAAAAGAGCAAATTTTATCGATAAACTAATCGATTACGTATATGATTGAAAATGTGGAAAGAAAAAAAGTTGAAATGTGAGATTTTTCGCAACATAAGTTGGTATAAATAATAGTTTTTCCGTGTCTGGATACGATAATTGACATACCTGACGACATTATTTTGACCATCATCGTATCGTATGGTATAAAAAAGCATTCAATAATTTTATAAAATTGAGGTTAGGGAAATTTAAGAAAAAAAAAAACTATAATTGAATTTTTCCTGAAAAAGCAACTGATATGGTGATTCTTTAACTTCATAACACTTTGAGTATGAAACCTGTCGTCTTTCAGCTTTTACATAAATGAAACATGCAAAAATACAACTATTGGATTTGGATTTAAAGAATAACTCAAGGTTAAAATATTTTTCTCAAATAAGTTGTAATTACATGAATCTTTAATAGATTTTTTAATACGCAAAGTCCTACAAAACCTGTGCAAAATAATGCTGTCGAGTGAAATGGGATACGAGGGAAAATGATGTACCTAACTTCGTTTGTATTTAAAATAAAGAAATCAGTGACAAGAGTTCTGAAAGATCTTGACACACAAAAATCGGCTGGTGAAGATAGTATCGCTCCTTGAGATATTTCATCTTTCCTATTCTACAGGTCTCTTTCCAAGCAAATGGAAAACAGCATTTGTTCAGCCTCTCGCTAAAATTATCAATCATCCTGTCTTTCTACTTGTCAATTATTGCACTATTACCCTTCTTTTCGAAGTTACAGAAAAGCTGCTTAAACAAAAGCTCAAAAACTTAAGCTTCTAAATCAGTCTGGCCCTCATTCCAATAGGCCCACTGGTGGTTTACCATACCCTACAGTGAAAATAAATCCTTACATCGTTTTGGAGAAAGTAAGAATATATAGCACTTGATATTTCAAAAAAATTTGATAGAATTTGGCACTAAGCTTTCTTATCAAAAATGCCTGGTTTTTGTATATATAAAATATATTGGGTGATTTCCCCAGGGCTCCGTCTTATCTCCAACTCTCTTCCTAATATTTATGGACTATTTCTTGTCTCCCACTAATCTAATCCATTAAACTGTTTCACTTACGACTGTACCCTCAGGTTTTCATATTTATTTCTAGATTCTCATCCTTGTTCTTCGGATGTGGAAGTTCAAAGGCAACTAGTGATCAGCTCATTAAATTCAGATCTCGAAAGGATCATCCCATGAGGAATTATTAATATATAATAATAATATATAAATGACGGCACTTCATCGAAGCAACTCATCAAATTTCGATACTCAGTATGTCCATCATTCTTCGAGCTCTTGGACAAGACATATGAGCAGTGCCCTGGCTATGACATTAAAATTGTCTTAGGAGATTTTAATGCCAAGCTAGGAAGAGAAGACATCTTTGGTGGCATAATCGGGAGATACAGCCTGCACGACACTACCTCCGACAACGGATTCAGGCTGGTCGATTTCGCTGCGGGGCGAGACGTTCTGGTAGCTAGTACGCAGTTCACGCATCTTAATATCCACAAGGGGACATGGAAATCTCCTGATCAATCAACCGTCAACCAGATTGACCACATTGCGATCGACGCACGACACTTCTCCAGTATCCAGGATATCCGAACATTCCGAGAGGCCAACATTGACTCGGACCACTACCTCGTTGTAGCCAAGGTACGGCTACGGATATCACGATCCAAGCCAAAACAAGGAAGTACTGTGAGAAGATTCGACGTTAGACGGCTACAATCGCAAGAGACTGCCATGTCCTTTTCCGATCGAGTCTCTAGTAACCTCCTAAGGAGTCCTATGCTTCCTGCATTAAGCATTGAAAACCAGTGGCAACATTGCCTTGCAGCCATCAGAGATGCCGCCTCTGAAGTGCTAGGTTTCACACGGCCACCACAGCGAAACCCCTGGTTTGACGACGAATGCCGGCAAGCGCACGCAGCGAAACAAGAGGCATACAAAACGGCGCTGCACAAAAGGACGAGAGCTGCTCGCGAGCTCTACGAGCAGAAGAGGAGAGAGGAACACCGGCTTCTTAGACGGAAAAAAAGAGAGCATGAGAAGCGCGCGATCGAGGAGATAGAAGGATGTCACAACAGGAATGAGGTTCGTAAATTTTACCAAAAGGTAAAAAAAACCTCCCAAGGGTACCAGCCACGAACCGAAGCCTGTAAAGACGATCAAGGGAACATCGTAGTAGAACCACAGTCGATGCTGAGAATATGGAAAGATCACTTCTCCAAATTATATAACGGCGATGACGAACCGAATTCCGCTGTAAGGGAGATAGAACCACTCAACCTCGGCGACGCAGATCAACAATTCCGCCTACCCGACCTTGACGAAGTGAAGATAGCTTTATCTAAACTTAAGTCAAACAAAGCTGCTGGAGCTGACGGCATCACCGCCGAACTATTCAAAGCAGCAGGCGATGACTTGGTAGGGAGCATGCACCAACTCATCTGCAAAATTTGGTCGGAAGAAAGCATGCCCGATGAGTGGAATCTCAGCATAGTGTGCCCGATTCATAAGAAAGGAGACCCTCTAAACTGCGCCAACTACAGAGGCATAAGTCTTCTTAACATTGCGTATAAGATCCTCTCTGCCGTATTATGTGAACGTCTGAAGCCATTCGTCAACAACCTGATTGGTCCTTATCAGTGTGGCTTCAGACCAGGAAAGTCCACTATCGACCAAATATTCACACTACGGCAGATCTTGGAAAAAACCCAGGAGCTCCAAATCGATACCCACCATCTCTTTATCGATTTTAAAGCCGCGTATGACAGCATCTATAGGGAAGAGCTCTACCGAGCAATGTCTAGTTTTGGCATCCCTGTCAAACTTATCCGTTTGTGCAGAATGACGATGGAGAATGCACGCTGCTCTATCAAGGTCGGAAAAGATCTTACCGATGCATTTGATGTCAAAAAAGGTTTTAGACAAGGCGATGCACTGTCATGCGACTTCTTCAACATCGTTCTGGAAAGAATTGTGCAAAACTCAACCGTCAACACTAGAGGCACAATCTTCCAAAGATCCATCCAATTACTCGGATACGCAGATGATATTGACATAATTGGAAGATCAAAGCGTGATGTCAGTGGAGCGTTTTTGAGCATTGCGACGGAAGCGAAGAAGATGGGTTTAGTGGTCAATGAGGGCAAGACCAAGTATATGCTGTCATCAAAAAAGGACACTGAACGACGACGTCTTGGACAAAACGTCACCATGGACAGCTATAACTTTGAGGTAGTTAAGGACTTTGTCTACCTAGGCACCGCTATTAATGCAGACAACGACACCAGCGCTGAAATCAAACGAAGAATAACTCTTGCAAATCGCTGCTTCTTTGGACTTAGAAGGCAATTGAGAAGTAAAGTCCTCTCTCGAGCATGTAAAATCACCATCTATAAGACACTCATCATCCCGGTTCTCATTTATGGCGCTGAGGCCTGGACCCTGTCAAAGAAAGATGAGAGCGTCTTAGGATGCTTCGAGAGAAAAATTCTTCGGGCGATTTTTGGTCCCGTACGCATAGATGGAGAATGGAGGAGAAGATATAACGACGAGCTGTACGGGCTGTACAGCGACACTGACCTAGTTAGCAGAATCAAAGTCCAACGGCTTAGATGGCTAGGTCATGTAGAGCGGATGGACATCAACGCTCCAGCCTGGAAGGTCTTCGAATCCAATCCCGAGGGACGGCGCAGTAGAGGAAGACCGCGACTCAGGTGGCGCACCCAGGTGGGAGAGGACCTCAACCAACTTGGCGTGCGAAACTGGAGACAGCTAGCTAGGGACCGAGCTGGCTGGAGACGCTTGTTGGTTGAGGCCCAGGTCCGCCCCGGACTGTAGCGCCACCTTAAGTAAGTAAGTAAGTAAGTATGTCCATCAAAGATCTTTTAATGAAAAATATTTGACATTGCCAAAAATGCTGCTAGGTGCTTAGGATTTCTCCGATGGTGCAAGACATTTTTCAACCTTCTGATCTGAATGTTATTTACAAAGTGTTCATTAATTCAATATAACTCGCATACTTGGACAGGTGCCCATAAAACAAGTTTAAGTCTATTGGATAGAATGCAAAACAAAACAATTTGAAAATGAAAAGCAATGGAATTCTAACTGTAAACTCCAAATCACTCGAACTCCGCCGTAAAAGTTACTATCTTTCGTCGTTTGAACGATGTTTGTACGAACAATGTCACATAGAATAAATCTGTTGCATTCAGAACATCAAACAATTTAGCTCAAAGGGATTCTTTTTTTAACCGCACATCAAGAATGTTGAATCCCTTACTCAACTCTGAATGCTTTACTCAACCTACAATTTTCATATTCAAACTTTAAGATCGGTATCTTCTCTTAAATCCTTCCTTATCTTCCTGACGCTCAAACTGTGATTAAACTTTAAATATTTTAAGGGTATTTATAACCCCTTAAGTGCCTGTAGTTATTAAAACAAATTAATGGAGACTAAAGTATAATAAAAATTGAAAAGTAAAAATGATGATTTTGATCCAATTGACTTATATTTAAGAAAATACTCAATTTGGACAAAGATCGCTCTGGTCGAAAAAATCAAAAAAGAAGGTCTGTTATATCCCCAAGGCCCGAAGCCGCTTATTTTCGAAAAGTCTGTTTTAAAACTGAATGCAGATTAATAAAAATACAATAAAAACTGAAATCTGACAAAAATAAAAAATATATTTAATTTAATTTTAATGTTAGTTTAATTGCAATTTTTGTATTAATTATTTTCCTAAGACACCTTAAATTCTTCAAATTTCATTATCTAACTGTTCGTGACAGAAGTTCGTCATCAACTTATAGTGTCTGCATTCTTTTATCCGATAATCAAACTGCAAATTGAAATAAAAAATAAAATTAAAAATAAAAATAGACAAAACAATCAAATAAAACTAAGTGTTAATCACATCACCATCACCAGCAGCACCAGCAGCATCAAAAACAACTGACAATTTGCCCATTTTAACACTTCTCGCCTAGTTAGTAGTTAAGACCTATGTGTAACTATAAAGCTATAAGAGTTAGAGAGACCTCAAAAACACATTTTAACATCAAACTTATAGCCAATTACATTCAATACTAACTTTCGCACACATACATAGCACACAACATACATATAGGCCTCTTTCGACTCTCTTATAACTATGAATCTAGCTTTAGGACTGAATCTGGCGTTTTTCAGGGACCTGCTCAAAGCCTCTTATATACCTAGTCGTATATTTTGTATTCTTTTTTTTAATTTTATTTCACAGCTAATAGCTGCTATTTAATTGCCAACATATTCAATTAATTACCAAGTTGTTAGTGTCTCACTGCATCTATACCCACCTACCCCCACTTTCCACTTCCAAGCTATGTTCACCATCATCTGCCTTGACTTAGCTTTTACCTAGTTGGGGTAATTAAATTATCAAATCGTCGATTAGCCAGTGATATTTTGTGGTAATTGCTCGCACTCTGTCGTCGTCGTTGATGTTGTCGATGGAAGTTGAAAAGTCGAATCAAATAGACTTCTTCGTCTACCGACGACAACGATGACGACTAAAAGTTGTCGATGATAAATTGTAGTAGGTACACAGATAGGTATAGATTCTTGAATGAGATACAAACAAAAATAAGTCTTGTTCGCTTCTGACCAAAACTTTCTTCATCTTCCATTTAGGTTGTCTTAAGACTAAAGCTAACATCAACCTCAACCAACATCATCTGAGCAAAATTTGGTACGCTTTAAAACGTACGATGACGATGATGATGATGCTCAGGATAGTGATGGTTTGTGGTGTAAGATGGACTTAGAATGTTGAAATCCTCAATTTGGTCGTCATTTGGTTGTGTGTCGCCTGAAAATTCCCTTATCCATATTAAGTCATTAGCTATCTTCTCGGCTTCTTAAGCTCGTAATCTTGTAAATTGTCACCACTAACATCTTATACTTTTTTTGTTTATTATTTGATTTATGATTTAGCCAATTAGTGTTTACCTGTTTTTCATTTTGGTTAAATTTAATGAGATGAAACACTCCAAAAATAAGTAAAACCAAACTAAAATATATTTACTTTTGGGCGAAATTCCTGTGTTTCTTATTTTAGAAACCAGTGTCAATAAGTATTTGATCTTAGCTTAGTCTTTGGAGCTAATCTAATTTTTAAAAAAAGTACGTTTCATAAAAAAATTACTAGTTACACAGAATTGTACAAAATATCCCTTCAAGTAATCCAAAGATTGTAGAAAACTATAGGTACTTTTTCACGAAAGCAATGTACGGCCTTTAGATTGAAATTGGAAAACTATCACAGATCTATAGATGAATGAGGATGAATCTTATAGGAATCATAACTGAAACTGAATTTAAACCACAGCGAATCAATATGGATATGGTCACGTCAAAATAGTGAGACATGATTGAATAAAGCTATGGGTACCTTTGTCTACGCAAAGCATCACGTACACGTATTGTAGGTAAACTCAAAATCAACCTCAAACTCAAAGAAGTCAAAATCAAAAGCAGAGGTTACTTCTTGTAAAAATGATGATGAAGATGATGGAGTGAACTTCTGTTATTATTGTTATTATATTTTTATTATTGTTACAAGAAAGTGAGTGAACCTGATGAATACAATGTTGCAGAGGTTTATACCTTACCTATGTGTACATTATAAAGATAATGATTTTTGATATTAAAAGCAAAATTCGATTAAAGTTAAAAGTAGAAGAACAGTAAAAAAGTAGGTTAATTAGGTGGTTACTTTATACGGATTTAAAGTTCCTTAGGCCTCAGCGAGTGAATACGAATATTGTGTATTTGAACAAGGAATGGAATTCTTTTGTACTTATACCATAGTCAAATTGAAATTTACTGTAAGTTTTTGTTTCTCGAGAAGTTTTATTGAATTTTGGAAATAAATTACTCATAATGTGAGGTTTTTTGAAGTCACTGATTTTTTTTTTAAATAACGTTTTTAAGCGAAATTAATAATGGGAATAAAAACAACATTAAATTATCAATATCATCTTGGTTTAAAAAAAATGAAATATTTAAAACAGTCCGTAAAGAACTAGTTCCTAGTGGCTTACAACTCTCAACAATTCCTGTAGATTGAGAAAGCACTTTTTATGACAAGAATAACTTTGGAGAATTTGTCAATTCCTCGCAAGAAGCAGTAGCCGCGAAAAAATTGTAGATCGCATAGGCAGGGATCGAACTTAAGACCTCTCGCATGAAAGTCCAACGCACTTTTTTTTAAATTAATTTATATTCATTATTTCTTATAACTATCTAAAAGCGAGACACAAATTCATAAAACTAGTCTAATTATCCATAACTTACAACTAACTTATGGTCCCATACGGACACTCTGATGCCTTTCGGGCCTAAGATCTATTTAACTGCAATTCAATGTTATTTATTTTTTTATTCATTAGAAAATTAAAAAAAAAATAACATCAATATCCTTTTTTGTTATTACTTAAAAACTACTTAAAATCAGGTCCCTAAATAAAACTTAAACTTTAACTTAAACCTCCTCCTAAACGCACTTAAAATGATCACTAGATGGGCTGATCACTCCGGAATTAGTACCAATCCTCAACACTCAATCCTCGTCCTATTTACACGGAAATACAAGATCCCAGTAATTGAACCTCCTTCAATAAAAAGTGTACCACTAATTTTTACCAATGAATCCAAATATCTTGGTCTAATATTGGACAAAAAATTAAGTTGGAAATTTAATATTCAGAAAAGCCATAGGAAGCAAAGGGGGTTTTCAACCTCGCATTAGCTATTGGCTAGACACCAATACTTATGTAGGGGATTGCAGTGTGGTGGACTGCACTGGAGAAAGTCACATACTACGACAAACTCAGCAGAGTCCAACGCACTGCATGTCTCTGCATAAACGGGGCATTGAAAACCACACCCTCAGCAGCGTTAGACACTCTCCTCTATCTGAAGTGGCAGCGAGTACAGCTATAAGATTCAACGCCTCATCTCAATGGACCAACAACAATGTGGGGCACTCCATCATTTTGAACCTCTTTGGTTTTATACCAAAGTACATAGACTACACTATTCCTAAACCCATTATCCATTCCATTCAGAGATGAATGGGAAGACAAAAAACTCCTGGATAACAAAAGCATTAATTTGTATACAGATGGACAAAATGAGGGAGTTGGTAGTGGTGTGTACTCAGAAAAGCTTAATCTAGATGGTTGGGTGCCGGGCCACAGAGACATCACGAGAAATTGTAGAGCCGATGAACTCGCTTAAAACGGAACCATCATGGTTATTTCACCTGAAAGGGAGAAGATAAGTATACCGATAGCTACATGTAAACTTTTGCTAAAAGAAACAGCTTTTCCGATAGCAAACTCTAGGTGGCACAATTTACCAACATGGCGCAGCCACAAAACTCATTTGGCCTTCATTGGACCCAAAGCGCTCTAAAGACTTGTTATCTCAAAGCAGACTTCATATTAGCTCCCTAAAAGGTGTCTTTTCGGGACACTGTCTTATAGGCAGACACGCAATACGACTTGGTGTAGCCTCAAATGACTTCTGTAAGAGCTGTATGGACTAGGAAGAAGAGGAAACAATCACCTTCTCTGCACTTGCCCTGCTCTTTCCCTAAGACTCAAACTTCGTCTGGGAGACTACTCTTTTGATAATCCCAGTGAACTAGCTAAAAAGTATATCAAATATCTTCTTCGCTTTATAAAAAGCTCAAAATGGTTCGACTAGTAAGAAGTAATTCTCTAGATTCATGTGGTATCACAATGGGCCTTTTCTTTTGGCCTGTGTGGATTCTGAATCCGCAGCCACTTTAACCTAACCTCACCTTACTTAAACTTCCTATTCTACATATAAACTACTTAAAACTAGCACAACCACAGCAGCAAATCTAGCTACCTAACATTTTGTTTTCTTCATATTTTGTTGTCCTTTTTTTCTTACTCCATGTTTTTTTTTTTTTTGTTTTTTTTATTTTTTTTTTGTGCCACCATGCCTTAAAACTAAAACCTAAAACTACAAGGCCAAGGCTTAAAACCCCATCCCAACTAATCACTATCAAGTGCCGATTGAAGCCATCAAAACTGGTTTTCCTGCTTCACCCTACTAGCTCGGTACCGTTCGGACACAGCCCTACTGAACGGAAGGAGCTCCGCCTTGTGCCATGACGTCCCGATTGTACATGTCACCTATCCACGGTTCGTCGTCTGACGTGGTAGATTAGCGGATTTGCCAAATTATCCTATATCAGGCCTCTGGTGGAATGAAGCCGCTCAAGCGTGCACTCTCAAAATACTCGTCGTTCGGATAGAACGCCCAGAAAATTAAATTGTCCCGTTGTATAGGAATTCGTTGGAATAATAATGCACATAAGAAGATTCGGCTATTCGATATAAGCCGGTACAGCGTCGTAAACACCGCTGGAATAGCAGAGCTTGCAGCTATTTGTTTGCTAAATATGTCAAGAGGTGTAAGGTAGAGCAAGGTGTCCAGTGCCACAGACGGGGTCGTGCGAAGCGATCCGCTAATACATAGGCAAGCTGAACGTAGGACTTTATTTAGCTGCTTTAGACTTTATCCCTGCTTATACCTTTCTCTAAAGCAGTCCACTTGTCCACTGCCACACCGTACGTTTAAATCAGTCTGATTACCGATGTGTATAGCCAATGCGTGATTCTGGGTTGTAAACCCCATTTATTACCAATAGCTTTTTTGCAAGAAAAGAGAGCTACAGTAGCTTTTTTGACTCTTTCCTGTACGTTGCGTTTCCAATTTAGGACCCAGGTAGTTAGCCTCGTCTAAGAATTTTAATTGGATTCCTCTAATGTATTGAGGGTTGAAAAATGGAATTTCGTATCTCCTCGGAAATAAGACCAGAATGGTTTTGTGTGGGTTAACACCCAGTCCACACCGATCAGCCCAAGGTATTAGTCTGTCCAAGGCATTTTGTAAGAGTTCTTTTAGGATGTTTAGATGCTTTCCTGAAACTGCTATAGCATCGCCGTCGTCCGCATAGGCTATCACTCTGAAACCCTCCGCATCCAGACTAGTTAGGATTGCATTTACCACTAGGTTTCAGAGGATAGGGGATAGAACACCACCCTGCGGTGTCCCTCTACTAACGAATCGTCTACTAGAAGAGTTGCCCAGTGAATTAACTCCCGAAGCGAACTCTCTACATTTAGAGATGTCAGTGCAGATGTGATAGTAGATGTGCCTACGTTGTTAAAGGCACCGTCGATGTCAAGGAAAGCAACCATAGTGAACTCTTTATGATGGAGGGAATATTCGATGGTGCGTACTAAAGTGTGTAACGCTGTTTCCACCGATTTACCTTTACAGTAGGCATGTTGAGACGAAGACAGAAATCTTGTATCGTGCCCTTAAATGGATATCAATCAATCATTCCAAGGTCTTAAGAAGGAATGATGATAGACTTATAGGTCGTAGATCTTTAGGATTGACTTGGGAGCATTTACCCGCTTTAGGTATAAAAACAACTTTAACTTCTCTCCATGCCAAGGAAACATGGACCAGGTAAAGACAGCTGGTAAAAATTGCCTCAAGGATTGGTGCAATTATATCAGAAGTATTTTGTAATTCGGCTGGTATTATTCCTGGTCCTGCAGGTTTAAATGGTTTGAAGCTGTTGAAGGCCCATTGTAGCTTATCCCTTGTGATCAGACCTTATGGATATGTTGTATTTGAACTTGAACCTATAAAACTGTTGCAAGTTTCGGTAAGAGAACTACCAGGAAAGTGAGTGTCCAATAGTGAGTTCAGCGATTCATTACTTGAATTTGTCCAGGAGCCGTCTGCATTTTTCAAGCAGCTTGGCATAGCTGCACTAGTTGAAAAAATTTTCCGTAAGATAGAGGCTTCAGAAGTTTCTTCTATCGTGCCACAGAAGGATCGCCAAGATGATCGCTTGGATTTCCTTTGTGCCTTCTTGTAGATTCTTAGGGAATCTTTGTAGGAGTCCCAGTGAGAGGCTAGTCTTCCGGCTTTGGCCCGGTTGAAAAGTTTCCTGCATTCTGTGCTGAGCGAGTCAAGCTCTGAGGACCACCATTGTGGTTTCCTCTTTCCTCTTATATGTAAGCAATTTCTAGCGATCTGTTCATAGCTGAGGTAAGGTCATCGACTTCGTTGTCAAGTTCTTTAGCGTTAGAGGAAGGACTAGATCGTCCAGGTTCTAGTAAACTCTGTAATGAGTTCCTGTATGAAGCCCAGTCAGTTTTCCGATAGTTTCGAAAAGTCAATGGACTCGGGTTATCATCCACATTTATATTGAACAAGAGTTATGTCTAAGACTTCTTGTCGAGTTTTAGTTATGAAGATTGGTTCATTTCCAACATTACTTACTAAGAGGTTAGTACAAAAAATATAATCAAAAAGAGACTCATAGTTGTAAATGTCCACTAAATTTATAAATGCAAACTTTTGGTTTTCACCACTTTACGAATTAACAAACTCCCATGAAATCGGAAACTGATTTTATTTTTATAATCTATCAGTTTATTGTTCAATCCGCCAATAAATTATAATGTTAGCAATTTTGTTATAATCTTTTATCTCAATTCTATGACCATACTATTTTCAGTCGACCAATAAATTTCTCTTCAAAAATGTTGAACAAAATATTTTTTCAATCTGTGACAACATGATTTTCTCATGAGATAACTATAAATTTTTTAGTTATTTAATTTTTGTTTCCCAAAAAGTGGCACTAATTAATTGTTTGTCCAGTGCAAATCAAAGACAACAAATATGCAAAACATCCCACAGTAAGTAGGTAGGTAGTAAAGTTTCTCATATAATTTTTCTATCATTTGTCAAATTTTTTTTATAAGGCCCCCGAAGCTCATAGCTGATCAGAGTTCCATTAGTTATATACTCAAAAAAAAAATAATTTATAAACAAATAAACAAATATATTAAAACAAACAGATCTAAATAAAAATAAACAATAATTTAAAATTCAACTCCGAAAACAAAAACAAAATCAATATAAAATCATTAAAACTGATAATCATAATTAATCACAATCATCATGGCACGAAAATAATGTTTTTTCTTCTTTTACGACAACGATAACTTCAAGCCTTAAAGACGAAGTATGGCATGAGTCCGAATCTGAGTACTCGCATATATAGTTATAGGTTAGTTACCAACCTGACTTTGCAATTTGAGCCAAAACAAACTCTCTTCCAATTCTTCTCTTTCCACGGCGCTGACTTTTATGGTAGGTACATAAGGTAGGTTGGTTGGTAGGTATAATCCGGGGCCATCATTCTCATTTTTTGTTGTTGTTTTTTGCCAAATTACCATCACCATCATCAGCACGCTGGCTATGGCATCTATTGCAGCAGTGGAACATCCTCAATCCTCATCCTTATTGCATTCACATAGAAATTCCATGCCATTAGTTTCTTTGTTTAATGCCCAGCATCAAGGCACAGGAAGATGTGGTAGAGCTCACTCAGAGTGAGTTTCATTAGAAATTGCCAACGCACGCTTTTCAAATTTAAGAACTTGACGCGTCAAAAGTGACAGAATGTGGAAGAAGGTGGATGTTTTTTTGTTTTTGTTCAACCTCAAACCATCATGATTTTACCCATATGCATTTGTTGGCTATAGGAACTTCCACCAGAATAAAATTCATGACATGACCTTCGTGAATATTTCTCTTTAAATTGCTCTATATGTTGATTTCTTAAGATTGAGGGGTTGTCTACACTTTTTTCGTCTAACAAAAATCGTGCAAAAGTCATCAATTTATAACAACTAACAATTTTTCTTCTTCTTCTTTTTCTTCCAGATGATCCTCATGACCTGCCCATATGTGTTCTTTAGCCATCTACTTGTTTTGTTGTAAATTTAAATGACAGCCATCAACATTGGTGCATGGAGAAGGAGAGAGAGACATATCAAATCAAATGCACCTGACAGTTGAAGAGAATTTTATTTTTCGTTTTGTTTCCTTCAGTTTTTGACAGTTCTCCCGCATGCATTCGAATGGATATTTTATGCATAGGTCATCGTTTTGTATTTGACATTTTGACAGAAGGGCATTAAGAAGCACTCTACGGTGCGCATGTTGTCCCTATGTGCCTGCATGCATTTTAAAGTGAGAGACACAAGAAAAAAACGACGACGTAGACGAATAGACGTAGACAACGCGACGCGAAGAGAACAAGGCATAGTGTAAAACGCAGAACCTTGGCATGATTGGCTCCGATGAAATGTCGTCAACAACGAGCATGGATATAAGTGAGACATTTCGACCTGAAGATTTATCGAAAACGGATTTTTTTGATTTTGTCACAGCACCGGATATGGGTATTGGCATTGGTGTTGGGCATGATAGGCCGCCTGGAACTAGCGATACAAATGGAACGACAAATGATCCAGCGTTAGATGGTTATGATCAGGTGAGTAAGAATAAATCGTTTGGGTTATTTTATGTTAGCGTGTTTTTGTTTTTTCAATCAAAAAAATACAAATCAAGTTGAAACTTAGATTGAACTCATGTAAAGATAAGTATATACTTTAACTCAAGCAGGCACATGCAAACAGACCCTAATAATGTGTGGATTTTTTTTAAGTTTGACATTCAATTAGTTTTGGTTAATGATAAAAGCGTCGTGAAATGTCGAACTGTACTATGGACAAAATAAGTTATAAATCTTTTGACTTGAAAAATAAGGATTCGAGTGGAACGCAAACCATTTGAGATAAAAACATTTGTGAATGGAACTTAACTTCGTTCACTTTGGCACGGTTGCAGCGTTCCATTCGTTTGAACACACATTTGGCGCTCAAATCGTCATCGGCTTGTTGGCCTAATCTAATGTTTTATCATTCGTTCACTTTACCACAGTGTCAATGTTGAGTTCACTTAAAAAATTAAACATTGACAGTTTGATGAGTCGTGAGTGCGTGAGGGTGCGTACACAAATTAATTTTAAGGTTGTAAAGTCCCTATTGGGAGATCTGATACAGTTATTTTTAATTGCTTCTTGTGGAAAAAGCGGGTAGTGCGCTGGTTTGTCATCCCAGAGGTCTTGGGTTCAGTTCCTGCTTGTGCCATCTGAAGATTTTGTGAGGAATTGACAACTTCTACAAGACTAATTGTTGTCATGAAAAGTGCTTTCTTAAATTAGCCGTTCGAAATCGGCTTAAAACTGAAGGTCCCCTCCATCCCTGACAACAGTACTCGCACACAGAAATGGTTGAGAGTCACTAGGCACTGGTTGTCAAAGAACTGTTGCGCCACCTCATTTATTGTATTTATTTATTTGTAGAAAAAAGTCCATGCATGAATTGTATGCGTTAAATTGAAAAAAAAAAAAATAGTTTACACAATGAAAAGAAATTTGTTGAATACTAAACATTTTTCCGTGAAATAACAAACAAACAATTTCAACTGCAAAATTATTTAAATCGAATGAAACAACATTACGTTCTCAAAAACTATTTTTCAATTCTTAAGAGTTTTAAGCTTTTACAACACATTATATTTCTTTTAAGAACAAACTTGTATTTATTGTCAATATAGTGTAAGAAGAATTTTGGGATTTCAGGCCACAAGTACAGTAAGGTGTACAAATGAATACACGGTTGTACATCATTCATTAATTGTTCCATAAGAATAACAATAGGAGTAATATGGCCCAAATATATAGGCCCGCTTATTACGTAAAATGTGTTTTATGCGTTTTGGAATATATTTCACCAAATTCTCTATAACCGACTTTACACACTACCCGTGTTTTTTTGGCATTCTATAAATAGTACAATAGAAAATTCCCAAGAAAACCCATCGGCAGTAGCCAGATTTTTGTATTTAAAAATTGGTACAACTGAAAGAAGACCTGCCAAAATAAAAATTAAACAAAAAATACAAATAGAAGAAAGTTTTGTGAAAATCAAAAGTTAAAATTAACTCCAGCAAAAAAAAACTAAATAAAACTAATAAAATGGACAATTTTCAAGAAGAAATGGTAAGAAAATATCTGAAAATTGAGATTCTATAAAAAAAAAAGTTAATTTAACAATTGAGGGGGTTTGTTCATAGACTACTACATAAGCATGTGGAGTCGAGTCAAAATTTGTGAAGAAAAACCTATGTGAAGGAATTGGTTTTACCGATAATTCATTTTGCTCTGTATATTTGCATATTTCTGTACAACAAATATAGTTTTTTTTAATCAAATAAAAAAAATGCACATAAAGTAGGTACCATATTCTTATATGGTGCTGAACTAATCAGTTCTTAATTGTTTAACACGAAACAAACTATCACACTTGCATTTCATAAGAAACCTTAAAACACTATTTGCATTTTAGAAAGTGCTGTCAAACTTAATTATTTGTAAATCTTCTTATGCGGTGGAAACACCAAAAAGATTTATCTAAACTAAGATAAACCTTTGGTGGAAACATAGCAAAACTTAATTGTCTTTTTTATTGTTTTCTCTTGCAAAATAAGCCAAGTTAGTCCATTTTCATTAACAAAACTAAATAATATCAACAGTTACAGTAAGACTGAATTTTCCCCCAATGGAAAACACATGATTACAAATGCACAACTACTAAACGAACACAGCCATCGAGATACAATTGCAATATCAATCGTACCAACATTTGAGAACGAAATCACATAAGATCCATTCGAGACTCGTATAAATGTAAAAAGCCTATCCGTAGTTAGATTATACTTTAATTTTTATCGGTAGTATTCATACTGCGGATATTGTTTTTGTTATTCGTGTAAAAGATAAATATACTTTTGATAGATTTTCCAACAAAACACGGTTTTTGATTGACTATTAGTTCTCAATTGTATTGATAGGATAGGCACTTTTAGCTGCAAAAGTATTAAGATGAGTCTGTAAAGTCTATAAATAGTCCTCTGTCCAGGGCGGAGTAAATTTGGATTCATCTCTTGCCTGTGTTCCCTTTCATATTTTAACCATGCGTTAAACTTTCTCACCGCAGAATCCCAATGCAGATTATTAACTTCCCATAGGAAGTTATTGTAATGGGTCCGATTTGTCAAATTGAAAATTTTGACATTTCTCGACGTTTCAAGGTCCCTAGAGTCGAAATAAAAGATTTTAAGAAAGATGTCTGTGCGTGCGTGTGTACGTACGTTTGTACGTCCGTACGTCCCTACGTTCGCGACATTTTTTTCGTCCTCCATAGCTTAAGAACCAGAAGAGATATCGACTTCAAATAAATTTTTTTATACAGATAATAAGCCAGGAAGATGCAGAAAGGGCTCTCAAGAAAATTGCGTGGGTGGTTTTTTTACCATAGCAGTTTGAAAAAAAGGTGAAAATTTTGGTTAACCTTAAATATCTTACGAACTAAAAACGCTAGAGACTTGAATTAAATTTAATATAATATATTGTAACGTTATACCAAACAGGTATATTTTTTGAAAAAAATCATAACGGTTTTCTTATAAATCAATAAAACTGAAAAAAAAATTTGTCACCTCCAAAATTTTACGACTGAAATATGATTTCATCTCTAAAACAATTTTGTGCAACGAAGAATAATGTTTTTGACACCTGATAAAATTGACCGTTTTTTTTACAAAAAACAAAAACTTAACAAAAAAAATTACTCAAAGTTGATAAAAATTGATTTTCGACTCAAAAATCTCTTATCAAAACATTTAGATATTGGCTTTAATTTAGTTTTATTTTTCAAAAAATCTTGTTGTCAACATTTAGTTAAAGTTTGAAAAAAATCGAATTGACAGTTTTTGTACAAAAATTTAAAAACCGAAAAAAAAATTAACAAAAGTTCGTCAAACATGATTTTCGACTCAAATATCTTTTAAAAACTTTAAAATAATTTCTTCTAACTAATTTATTCTTATAAGAAATATTGTTTTTAACATTTGGTAAAGTTTTTAAAAAATTCGAATTGACAGTTTTTTTACAAAAAATAAAACTCTAAAAAGAAAACAATAATAAAACTTGGTAAAAATTTACTTTTTGCTCAAATAGCTTTTCAAAAATTAAAAATATTGGCTTTAAACTTATTTTATTTCGCAGAAAATATTGTTTTCAGTAATTTTTATATAAAAATCCAACAGTCCGTTTTATCATAAAAAATTAAATCTACAAAAAATAGTGCGCAAATTTGGTAAAAATACATATAGACAAACTTTTAAGCAAGACAAATCGACAGACGGGATGGGAAGTTATCAGTGTGGGTCGCATGCCAGCCTCTTTTTTTTTTGTACGGATAAGGTTGTCTAAATGTCGTCGACATTCAGTTCATCAACCAACGGCCTTATTTATATCCTCAGAAGCAATTTATTACCTACTTTGCAGATCTGATAATGTCATTCGTAAAGTTAATGATTTCTAGACAAAGCGCTATAGTTCGATCTGGGTATATGGCTATATTTCTTCTTAAGCTATATTAGATTTTTATATTTCAATAATAAATTTTACAAAATTTATAGTTAAAATTTTAATGAATAAAAAGTAATGGATGTGGCATTGCCGTCTGCCTGATTGATTCGTTAAACAAAAAGATAAAAAACAAGAGAAATTTACATTTTGGATCTTTTACAAGAAGAAATTAAACAACAATTTAACATCGCGATGAAAAGTACCTGTCGCAAGAACATGATGTAAATACTAAGAAAATTCAGTGTTTACGAAGTTTCTATATTTGAGTGCATCTTTTATATAACTGTTGAGGGATACCCAATTAGAACCATTCAATATGGTTTTAGTTTGTTTCATCATCAAAGTCAACTCACCGAAGTAATTGCATCTTAAGTCTCTGCAGATAGGGCATATCGCTAAAAGGTGAAAAGTGTCTTCTTTTGCTCTCATATTGCATATTGTGCATAGATTTGTTTCTTTATTTATGAATGCTGAACCATTTTAATTAAGCATATCACACCTAGCTCTGCAAATTAAAGATATCGATTGGATGTTATTCGCATCATTAAAATAGTTGTTGCAGTTTAGGCTAAAGCTGAGCTCTGGGTAGATCGGTCTTTTGATAGAGTTAGTAGCTACTTGAATGCATTCGTTGTGCTGATGAGTGTCGTGAAGCTCGAGTAACTTGTACAGATTTTGCTTCAATTCATCCCGGTCTTCGTATTGCAAGTTTAAGTTGAATTCACATTTATCAGACAGCGTTTTCCATTCGTGCTCCCATTCCACCTTCCTGTTTATTACAAACTTCGTAAGAATATTGGGTATTCTGCATTGGTGATCCAAGAGTTTTTAGGATATAATCAAAATGTAGCTTAAGAGTATAGTGGTTTCTAGCGTAAGAACGTAATTTGGCGTATTCATCGGCAGTCGGAATAGTTTTTTTCTTAAAATATCGTAGCAGTTTTTTAACTTCTTCATATGAACGGTAACCCCAAGTTTGGCAACTATAGCACATGACAGAACGCATAATTGATTCGAAGACCTTGTATTTTGCGTAGTTCTTAATTTCATTTTTCCCGATTATGTCTTTCCAGGAGAAATTTATAAGCTTTTTGGTAGAATCCGGTTTTTTCTCAAGGTGGAGAGAAAACTTCATGTTTGATTGCAGTATTAAACCAAGGTATTTTTATTGTGTGACTGTTTCAATTGGTTCACCATCTAGAAACCATTTTTCGCCGTTTCCCAATTTTGTTTGCCTGTTGCGAATGATCATAATTTTTGATTTTTCAAAATTTATTGCACGCCTCCAGGTTTTACAATAAGTATTGAGTAACGATGTCATCAGCATAAAGAAGCACTTTATTTCTTATTTCTGCAACGCATACTCCAGAAGGTAGATGCGAAGAAATATCGTCAATGAACAGTGAAAACAATATTGCACTCAGAAGACAGCCTTGCTTCACTCCTGATGTTGTGTTAAACAATTCTGACATACTTTTGGCATCCCACACCGATTGTCGAGTATTTTGGTACATACTTCTGAGGACTTTTAACAGCTTCGTAAACAATCCTTTCTGTGACACTAGGGCCTAATGCATTGCGATCAATAGAGAGAGAGATCAATAGAGTCAAAAGCTGCTTTAAAGTCGACAAAAAACATGTATAATTTTTTATTTAGTTTCAAAAAATGTTGGGCAATGGTCGTCACAGTGAAAATGTTGTCTATCGTTGAGTACCCTTTACGAAAACCTGCTTGATACTCACTCAATACTTCGTTTTTTTCTATCTATTCGTTTATTCGATGATAGAGAATTGCAGAGAAAATTTTTGCTGTTGAGTTCATGAACTATATAATATACCCCTGTAGTTACATGCCAAATTAACATCACCTTTTTTATAGATCGGATACACTACAGCATCTTTAAATTCCTGAGGCGCTATCTATACCGGTTCTGAAGATGAAATTGAACGCGTCAAGCATGTGCGTTAGGAACTCGATAGGAGCATTTTTGTGAAATTCTTTAGTAATTCGATCACGACCAGGTGCTTTTGTGTTCTTAGAGCTATACAGGCTCAATTGTAGCTCATTTAGAGCTTTTTCCCTATCAAGTCCGACCATTGGTTCTGCGTAGTGAAAGTTGTGCTCTTCTAAGTAGCATGGATTCAGCAATATTTTGAAGTGTTCGGCCAGTTTTCCTGCCTTTAATTGTATCCCACAAAAGAAGTCCAGGCCTTTTAGTGACTTTATTTTTGTCCAAAAACCTTTGGTATCTCTTGTACAGGAGAGCTCTATAGCTATTGCATTGTAGTAATGTTTTGCGTTTATAAAGGCATAATTTTTTATAATTTTTATTTGCAGTCATATATTTTCCTCTTAGGGTTTCGTTATGATCAAAGGTGTTCCTTAATTTTCTAAGCAGATCAAATGAGAGTTTTCTTGCGGTGAAGCATTCCTAGTCAAACCATTTTCGACGGTAGTTATAAGATTTTGATGTAGTAGAATTTATGTGTACGACTTTCTTTATAAATTTGTTTAAAAAACGTATATTTTACCCTCGTTTCGAATTTTCGATGTAGTTAAAAAGGTTATGTTGATCTGGCTCAGTAACTTTGCTGCTTACATTTCTTTTGAACTATCTTTCCAGACGAGTTTTGAGGGTAGCGCTATGAGGGGTTGTCTAGACTGAGTTCTACTAAAAGAGGCATATGGTCAGAGAATGTTTTTACTGCTACTTCGAAGGACGATGTGATTTTTATCCATTCACTTGAAATTGCGCAGAAATCAATTACTGATTTTCCTGATCCTATAATGAATGTAAATTCTCGTAGTGAATGAATTTTACTACAGCCATTAAGAATAAAAAGATCGTTTGTTTGACACATTTCCATAAAAAGTCTACCATTTCTGTTGACTGTTGGGTCTTTAGAATTTCGTGTTTTTGCTTATGAAAATTAACGTCACCGATCAGCATTATATTTTGAGACTGCAGTTATTTTATAAATCAAAAAAACTGAAAAAAATTTGTCACCTCGAAAATTTTATTAATAATGATTTCATCTCCAAAACAATTTTGTGCAACGAAGAATAATGTTTTTAACATCTGGTCAAATTTTGAAAAAAATCGAATTGACAGTTTTTTTTAGAAAAAATAAAAACCTTAAAAAAAAAACAATTCTTAAACTTGTTAAAAATTTACTTTCGATCAAAAACTTTTCAAAAATGAAAAATATTGTCCTCAAACTTTTTTATTTCACAGAAAATATTGTTTTCGATATTCAGTAGTTTTTTGTATACACGGAAAGAATTGTATGGCATTTATGACAATGATAGTATGGCCTGCAGTCCCATACTAAAAAAGTAACGATGATATTCATACATTGTATTGCTTCAACTCCTATAAGTATGGTATAATGTATTATAGAATTCACGCTGCTCCATAAAGGTTGGAAACAACTTAACAGAATCTTTTGATGTCAAAAAAGGCTTTAGACAAGGTGATGCGCTGTCATGCGATTTTTTTCACATCGTGCTTGAAAGAATAGTGCAGAGCTCACACGTCAACACTAGAGTCACTATCTTTCAAAAGTCTGTCCAATTACTGGCATATGCTGATGACATTGACATAATCGGAAGAACTCAGCGTGATGTCAATGGGGCTTTTGTGAGTATTGAGGCAGAAGCGGCAAAAATGGGTTTAACGGTTAATGAGGGCAAAACAAAGTACATGCTGTCGTCTAGAAAGGACATACAACACCGACGTTTTGGTCAAAACGTCACAATCGACAGACGTAACTTTGAGGTAGTCAAGGACTTCGTCTACCTAGGCTCCGCTGTAAACGCAGAAAACAACACCAGCGCTGAGATCAAACGCAGAATAACTCTTGCTAACCGCTGTTTCTTTGGACTAAGAAAGCAATTGAGTGGTAAAGTCCTCTCTCGAGGGACCAAAGTGTTGCTATATAAGACCCTTATCATCCCCGTCCTGCTATACATTGCAGAAGCATGGACCATGACAAAAGCGGATGAAAGCACCTTGGGTCGGTTCGAGAGAAAAGTTCTTCGTGTGATCTACGGTCCCGTATGTATCGAAGGGGAGTGGAGGAGAAGATGGAACGACGAACTGTACGGGCTGCACAGCGACGTAGACTTAGCCAGAAGAGTAAAAGTCCAACGACTAAGATGGCTGGCTCACGTAGAGCGCATGGAAACCAATGCTCCGGCCCGGAAAGTCTTCGAATCCGCACCCACAGGACAGCGCAGTAGAGGAAGACCGCGGATCAGGTGGCGCGCACAAGTGGAAGGTGACCTCACCCAACTTGGAGCGCGAAACTGGAGTCATCTAGCTAGGGACCGAGCTAGATGGAGAAGTTTGTTGGGTGAGGCCCTAGTTCACACAGGACTGTAGCGCCACCTTAAGTAAGTAAGTAAGTATAATGTATTATACTGTATGGTACCACAATCTTTGCTTGTAATACAAGGCGCATAGTACGTTTAACTAGATAGCATTGCCTTCAGCACCATACTGTATCGGAAATGTCGCAATGCTACTAGGTTTTCCCACAATAATTTATGACGTGATAATCGATACCCTAATTGGATTGCTGTCAATAGTGTAAGTATAAGGGACATAACAATAATGTATAGACTGCTGCTAGGAGCATTGTACATGCCGCCAGTCAGTATGGGCCTGACTCCCATACAGGCATTGGCGTATCGGATATAACTATTGTCGACGTTACTATTCTCAGTATGCCCAAATTAACTATGCTTACAACTTTGTATCCAATGAAAATCTTCTAAGCCATACAGTATTGCGTTCACACCCATACTGACATTGTAATATTCGCAATGTATTTCTTTTCGTGTAAAAATCCAACAAATTGATAAAAATTGGTTTTCGACTAAAAATCTTTTTAACAAAACTAGATTTTCAAACTAAACTATTTCATTATTTGAAAAACAAATAAATAATAAAATGGTTATTTTAAAATTTTTAAGAATAATTCAACTGACAAGTATTGTCCCAACCCAACACGAAAACCTACAAATTTTTAAGCAAGACAAATTGACAGATGCGATGGGAAGATATCAGTGTCGCATTCCAGCTTTTTTCTTACAATTTCCCATTCACGCAGTGTGGTATTGTAGCTAGAAAGCAGTCAAATTATACTTCATAAAATCGTCATATCATTTTCTTATTTGCATTATTATTGCCATTCTTACAAGAGTGTCAAGATCAGTACATTCTTTTATAAAACATTCAAATATCTGTCTAAGCGTATAAGATTCCCAGCCCTCAAAATTCCACATCTTTTTTCGTTTCATTTGTTTGCCTAAAAGTAACTTGCATTTTTAATAATTTCTTCCTAACAAAAGTACCCCTTAACTTCACTTTGCTTTAAACACAACTTGCTAATTAATCCACATGTTCCACTTAACTAATATTAATTTATAAAAATCTACTAATTCCTGTTATAATTGTTAGCTTTTTGTAAAAGAAAGAAAACTAAATACATGAACTCAAACTGATGTGGAATGTAAATCTAAATTTCATGCTGTCACTTTTATATCAAAAGTCAATTTTAATCCAAACTGTCCTGTAGTGGCTACGGTATAGAAGACTTAAAAGAAACATCTGCAATTATCTGGTTAATTTGAGAAGGTAAATAAATTTCCATCATCGAATTGCTGCTGTCGTCAGTCGGTCTCGGTCTCGGTCTTGGTCAGCCCTCTTCCTACGTTTGTTGTCGTCGCGTCATCGTCGTCGTGTCCCATCATCAGCAGCGCTGCAAGAGCGCATAATTTAAACTTTCCGTCCAATCGACCAACAAACCAAGCAACCATAGATTGGAACATTATACACACCATCGCTGAAGTTTAGTTGATAGGAAAACGTCATTAGGTTTCACGATAATCAATAGATTAACACGATTTCCGATGATTTACGATATGACCTCAATGAGTGTAGAGGAATATAATTTTGTGTTGTTGTTGTTGTTGCTTTTACCACCATCACCAGAAGGAATCGTCTTTAAGGAGCTTAAGAATATTACTCACGGTGGCTGAGCTCAAAGGCTGGTAATTCTTCATTCATCATAATCACGCTGGCTGGCAGCAGAGCTCTAGACATTGACAGGAAGGGGAGAGTATGGGACAGGGGTCATAGTTTGCTGGCCAGCGTCAAACTCGCGTTTCCCTGCGTGGGTCAATAATTTTTCCATCCATCGCTCTCCAAAAACAAAGACTGACGTCTACACCAGGCCACGTAGCCGACACTCGTATATTTCGTCAATTTACACCGTGCGCACTATAAATCATTGTCAAATTATTATGACCGTTGCTTGCTGATGTTTTGTTGTTCTTATATTTTGATTGTCTTACGTGATAATGTCAATTAGCTAGTCATCGTGCCATGACCATGGATGACCGAAGACCATATAGACTTCCATCTTCACGGTCATGGACAATAAGAATAACTGATGATGGAAATGACGTGAAGGCGGAGGATGATGATGACGATGATGATGATGAAAAACTGGAAGCAAATTAGGTATAAAGAAGATAGAATCTGAGAATCTTATTTTCGCACGCAGATCACTGAAATAAGCTTTAGCAATGGCTTAGCGGAATGATCATGATCGGAACGGAAGAAGGCATACTTTTATGACCATTTTTCCGTGACGTGACGTCGTCGATTAAAGGTTAAATCAGAGGATTATGAGCGCTAGGTCAGCAACACAAAAGTTGAAGATACATATTATTGCAAAAATCTTTACAATTAACACCTATAACATAAACAATGAACGCGTAAAGGGAAGAGTGGGATAATGATAAAAATAATTACCTACTCAGGAACACGAACGTATGGCTTAATCATAATGATGTCAAAACCTTTTTCTCTATTAATGATTGGTGTTCAAAAATTACTTTTTCATATGAGAGGCATACAGAGTTCTTACTCAAATTAAAAAAAGTTAACTGTTTGACAAGCTGAAATCTTAAACAAAGTTTCATGCTTAATAACGTATGTTTTTTTATTAGGGTTATCGAAAATGGTGAATCATTTGTAGTTTTTCTTTATAATTAACAGGAACTCAAGGGGTTATTAATACCCTTAACATGTTTAAAGTCTAAACACAGTGCGAGGTTTAGGAAAATAGGGAAGGATTAAAGAGGAGATAATAATGCACATTAGTCTTAAGGTTTTGAATATCAAAATGATAGGAAGAAACAGAGCTGGGTAAAGCATTCCACATTCTCAAGGTGTGGTTAAAAAAAGAATCTCTATACTTGAGAGTACGTCTGAAATTTAGCTCAAGGTTGAACTGATGTGCATTACTAGAAGGACGAGTATTATGGCTGAATTGTTTGAGTGGGGGAATGCAACTGGCTAATTTGACAGAACACTGTTGCTAAAAATATTGGTAGAACATGAAACATTTGGGCGGTATTCGAGTGACGTAATTGTTTCATTTTCAAAGCTCTTTTTTGGATCCTATGAAAAATACTTAAACTAGCTTTAAGGACACCTGTCCAAATATACGAGTTATATTCAAGTTTTGGACGAATGAAGGCTTTGTAAATTAAGGCCAGATCAGAAGGGTTGAAAAATTTGTTGCAATGTTGGAGAAATCTTTAGCACCTACCAGCATTTTTGGCAAAATCGAATATGTGATCATTCCATAAGATGTGATCTGTGATACACATAACGAGTACTGCAATTTGATTAGCTTCCTGGATGCAAGTGCCGCTCATGGATAGTGGCATCGGGGTGGGATTCGCTTTAACGACAAAAGACAGCATTGACTTTTCGAAGCACTAAATTCTACACGGTTTTTGATTCCCCATTGGACAATGCTGTCAAGATTAGAATTCAAATAGCTTATCGTACGCTGCCGTTGAAGTTCCACGTCCAAATGACAAGGATGTGAATCTAGAAACATATGCAAAATACGAAAAGCTGAGGGTATTGTCGTCAGAGAAACAGTTAAATGGATTAGAAGTGGCAGACAAGAGATCGTTTATGAATATAAAGAAGAGATTTG
Organism: Eupeodes corollae; assembly: GCF_945859685.1. Classification (NCBI taxonomy): domain Eukaryota; kingdom Metazoa; phylum Arthropoda; class Insecta; order Diptera; family Syrphidae; genus Eupeodes; species Eupeodes corollae. The sequence goes on along the minus strand of NC_079147.1, from coordinate 207,423,851 downwards.
GTGACAAAACGGAGCCCTGGGGAACACCAGTATTTAATTTATGAATTTCATACTTGAAACCATCTAATATAACCTGTATTAAACGGTTAGAAAGGTAATTTCTAATCCAACGAAGAAGGGATTCGTCAATACCAAAAGCACGCATTTTCGATAAGAGAGCTTGGTGGCAAACTCTATCAAATGCGCCTTTGAAATATCAAGTGCAATATTCTTACTTTCTCCAAAACGATGTAAATATTTGTTTCTCTGTACGATGAGATAAACTATGAGATCACCAGTTGACCTATTACTACAAAAGCCTTAAGTTGATAATTTATCAGCGTTTCCTAACCTTAGAAAGAAGGGACATCAGTACTATTGGACTATAGTTAGAGGGGGAGGATGATTTGCGTTTTTAGGGACAGGCTGTGCAAATACTGTTTTCCATCCGCTCGGAAAGAGTCCTTTAGAGTAGGAAAGATGGAAAAGCTTACGCAGTGGTTTTGCCAGCATTGAAAAACATATATTTAGAACAATAGGGGGAAAATTATCCGGGCTAGCTGATTTGTTTAGGTCAAAGCCTTTCAGTGCTCTTTGCAACTGTACAACTGCGAAATAAGATTTTTTTCATAAAATCGTTTACGCTCTCAAGAACAAGAAGACTCAGGACACTCTTTAGTAGCGTTGAATCAACAGCAAACTGTGCTGCAAGTAAATTGGCTTTATCAATCGAGCTAACATAGGGAATGTCATTGTGGACGAGCGTTAGAATCGAGGATGTCGTGGTGTTTCGTACGTTTTTTAGGACATTGTAGTATTTTTTGCCTTAACTTCTGGTCATGCAAAAATTTGGTTCTCTAATATGGCCGTTACAAGTCTTTCTAGCTTTATAAATCCAGAAACTTACATCTCTGATCCTAATAACCGCTTTACAGCTCAAATCAAACCAAGAGATCTCTTTAGGTTTGAGAAATGTTACCCTATTTGGGATAAAATTTCTCATTCCACAAAGAATAAAATTTGTAACCATATTTGCGCTGGAATCCACGTCACGTCCAAATGTCGTCATGTTTTGGTCTCAGACAGGCCAAGTTCTTGTGATCTACGGGGTATTGACTGTCTCGGATTCAAAGGTCAATACCTCTAACACGCTTGTCTTTCTGAACTTTTGAAATATTCATAAGAGTCTGATAGAATTTAGGTTTAAAATTTGTTGAGGAGTTTAGGAAAGGTCTTCTTTTTGCTAAGACTGTATTCACATTTAATCTTTAAAGGTGACTTAAAGAGACAAGAGAAACAATTCTTGTGAAAATGCCATAAAAGCATGTCTTATACACTACTTCTGAAAGGTTAATCACCTTTCCTTTATAAGCAAATGGAATTCCTCCAATTCTTTTTAAAAAACGTACATCTCTTAGCCCACTTACAACAACATAACAATAATTATTAATCTTTTGTTTTGTATTCCATAACTTTTTGAGGAAGTTGAGTTTTCTCTTCAATTTATCACATGGATTTTATCTTTAAAACATTTAATCAGGAGGTCCTCAGGGTAGTCATTTAGGACCTATACTCTTTATCGTAGCTATCAATGTTATACTCCTTTGTGTGAATGTCATTTGAAAGTATAGTATCTTTGGAAAGAGAAAGATTAGTACATGAAGTGATGCACGATGATTATGTGTTAGGACCGTCATGTCTCAGAGAACTGGAACTAAATCCCACCCTTATCATGAGGAAGCGCTTTTAACTATAACCCAAAATTACTAATACCTTCATCATAACACACACAAGTTTTATTAAGAGTTGTAAGCAATCACAAAGCGCTGCTTCTTTACGAGCTGTTGAGTCTTCAAGTTGATTTATTTTACACTAAGACCGTTAAATGTCCTTACAACTTTTTAGTTTTCTGATAACCAATTTTATTTACCCATATTTCATAGGTAGAAAAAAACATAGACTAAAACGCGGAACTGGCATTAAATACATATCTTAACTTCCCACGGCTGCTGCTGATGCAGACAAAAACGCACTAAACGGTCCATAAATCTCAATCGAATATACAGACAAACTCACCTTTCTGTTTGCTATGTTTGCAATTGATATTTAATTAGAATCTCATAACATAAACTACAATAATATGCACTGTGAGCTGCTTCAGACGAAGTTTCAAACGGTCTTAGCCGCACGTCACAAGCTCACAAGCATTGCGCGCTCATACATCTTGAAAGGTATAGAGATATATGTAGGTATAACCATTAGAGGGAATCTCTCTTGAACGTGTCAGAATCTTTAATTACCCAATCGACTCAGGGTATAACATTTGCGGTGTGTGTTGTGTCTTGGAGCGTTCAATACTTCTAATTAATAATGATTATTCGAGATTAAACCTAATGCTTCGTCGTTGATGATGCGCTGCCGCGCCAGCCGCCGCAATGACGCACAAGACATATAGTAGGTACAAAAAACATATGAATCCATTTAATTTGCATATACACAAACCATATTGCCCAAAGCGGCCATAAGGCCTTTTTTTAAAAATGCAAAAGAAGAAGAAGCGAACATTATGGGCTACAGTTGGATACACCTCTTACAACCTCTATAACTACTTCTTTGATGCTTTGCTTGCTGCAGCATATAAACATACATATAAACTTTAAACTGAACATCATCGTTTGTTTATTACGAATTTGCTTCTGGGCTCTAAGCTGAAAACATTATACTCGAACTGTTGTTAAATGAGTAGAGTTTTTTTTTTATTTTATTTTTATGGCAAGGGGAATCCTTTAAAATATCATCAAAAATCACTTCCGTGTGTTAGCAATATGTGAATAGCATAAGTACGTAAGTAGTTGTCCCGTCTCAGAGATACAGAGAGAAACTTTTGCCCGAAGGAACTAGGGGCTGTGAAAAATGATCAGATGTACACTAAAATTCTATAATGTAAGTTGTAGTGCCGCCACCGTTATCGCAGCCGCCGCTGGAAGTTTTTATCATTAAAATGACCAATGACGGCTGTGGGTTATTTTTTTGGTTATTTCAACCAGATAATGCGGTTTTTCTTACACATATTTTTTTGACGGAAATAAAGCACAAGTTTAGAAATCTGGTATTAAAAACATAGTGAAGGTATCAAATACTGGTGATAAAGATAATGGCGACTATTTCCAAACAAGTCAATCTTACAACACTTTTAGAGCAAGAGATTTTTCGAAAATTCACCCTCGGATAGGGTATTTTATGTACCAATAAATATTTAATAACGTTTATTTAAAAACAGAATTAAAGGAGTTTAGTTTTTAAAGCGAAATGTTAAATCTTATAAGTAAAATCTTCCATTAGGCTTAAATTTCCCTGGGGGTTCAACTACCACGACATTGTTTTTATTCAACATACAAAAAAGGAGACAAATTAAAAAAGTACGTATACGCCCAAGTGTACTTTTTCATTTTCTCCTTTTTTTTCGATAGAACTAAACTATGATGGATGTTAGGAATAATTATTATTTATAGAAAGATACAATACACTTAATTAGATTCTGAAGTTACAGGCAATGGAGGTCAAAAATGTTTGTTTTCATTAGAAATAAGTAAGTATGTATATTTGCTTGGTTCTTAAAGTCTGGAGGATGAAAAGAAGTATTTCTAACATATATACGCATACACAGAAATTTCTTTAAAAACCTTGAATTGATATCTAAATGACCTTAATATGTCTAAAAATGTCAATATTTTCTATTTGACAAATCGGACCACCTTCAACAACTTTGGGAAGTCAATAAATGTGACTAGTTTCGAATTATTTTACACGAACTTTGAAAAAAGTTTTAATACCGTTAAAATTTATGAAATGATCTTGAGATTCATTTTAATTGTTTAGAGAACGAAATGAGATTGTTCATCGTAAAGGAAATACCATTTGGTTTAATGACACTTTCAGCTATCAACCGGAAAACTGGTAGCGGGAGAGGCAATGGCGGATCCCAGGGGGGTCATAGGGGTCATGACCCCTCCCTCCCCCCGCTGGGAAATAAATGTTTGTTTTTTTAGCAATTCCTTTCAATTCAAAATTAATCGTATTACTTGAACGGATTTGACCTCCTTTATACTGGAAAACAAAATTTGTATTTGAATTCCTTGAACTTTGTGCTGCTTTTAACTGAGGACTGACCCAAGAACTTAATATGAATCGCAAATTCAGCCCTATTCCAAGAACACAGCACAAATTCATCATCTTTTTACCAATGAACGGGAGGGTTTTATTTCCGCAATAGAGCTCAGTTAAGTTATATAAGTAAACATTTCAAATAAAGATTTGTTGGTAATTTAACGACATTCCCCAAAAATGGGTTGCTGTCAAAAACAACTGAAATTTCTGTTTTCACGCAATTTAGAATTAGGAAAAACAATATTTAGGTTTTTTAAAAAGAAACAATGAATAAGAGATTGTTAATTTTATATTAAGTTGCCTTTAAATTCCTGAAACTAGCCTTCAATTTCATCTTGTTTTTCGATGCACATAAATAGTGAACATTGAAGTGATTTAAAATTTCGAACTAGAGCTTTCAATCAAACATGACATTACGATGCTAGAAAATTTCCGTGGACGATTCCGTCTGTCTGTCTGTATGTCCTGGCCCCTACATCCTAAACTATTGTGTCGATTGAACTAAGATTTTCAACGTTTTTTCATTTTTTTATATACAAAAAATAACAGCAGTCATACAAATTACCGACAGATATTTTTAAACTTTCTCTAAATTTTTTATTCTTAATTTGCCTTCTTTCTACACGAAAAAACATACTATCGTGTTGCCCCACAAAGGTGCAGTTCATAAAACTTTTATTTGGTTTTTAAAGTTTTCTCAAAAATTAATGAACAGATTTCAATAATCTTCTCTTTCTGTGTCTATGATCAAATTGATGATGATTATATGTGATGATCAAAAATTTCATTTTTTTTATTTAAAAAAAAATATACATTGTCATCAAGCCAACGCTTTTTTAACATCAACTTACTTTTTTACTGTATTTCAAAAACACTTTGCTTAATTTTTTTCAATCATTTTCCCTTGCTTAAATTTCATTGTTTTTTCTAAATTTTTTGATACAATATTTTCATTTGTTCATCAACTGTTGTCAACAATCAAATAATATTTTAATTCCTGTTTGTTTCGCCCTTTATAAAATACCAATTTGTAAGTTTTATTTATGTACGAATTTTACTTTTATTAATTTAAGTATTTATTCTGTTTAGAAAATAAAATTGGACAGTTCCAAGAATATTTCTTGTTTTGAATTTGGAAGATTTAATCTTGGCCCGATATTTATTGTTTGGAAATCCAATCGGCGAAGAAACATCATTTTATTTTAAATTGAAAACAAATTGCAACAATGCCGAAATCGAAGAAATGTTGCAGTTCTCCAACTTGTCAAAAATTAGATGATGATTTTATGGTAAGTTGTGATAAATGTTTTCGATGGTAGCACTATTCTTGCCATGGTTTTGATCCTGATCGCTATGACACTAATACCCCTTGGTACTGTGGGGAAAGTGATTGTGTTGCTAAAAAAGCCACATCAGGAAATCCCGAACAAGAAGAAGAACAAAGCCCTCATTTGTCAGATTCTTTGAAACAGTTGGACATGTTTATGGAAGCTGCCATTGTTGCTCAATCTGCAGCTTCTCGAAAAGACAAAGAAATTGAAGCTTTGCGTATAGAACTTGAAGAAATGAAGGTGAAACTTTCTGCATATGTACCACCACCATGTGTATCTCCAGCTAATGTTCAAAAGGACAATGATAGGTTGGAAATCTTAAAAAAGATTCAGCAAAATCATCAGGCCTTGTTAAACGATGTTAATAAAGTTCCTATTTTCAAAGTTCCACAATCCACACCGCTATTTTCTCCTCCTAATCCTGTCATAGAGAATTTCTCTTTTCCTTCAACTTCCATTCAAGGTCAGGAAATGGCTACGCTGCTCACTATCCTGAATCGGAATAATGTTCAAGAGCTTCCGACATTTTCTGGCGAAAATAGGCGTGAATGGCCTTATTTTGAAGAGGTGTTCAAGTCTACGACTATTGAAGGAAAATTCAGCGACAAAGAAAACGTTTCTCGACTGCGAAAGGCCTTAAAAGGAGAAGCGTACCAATTGGTATGTGATCGTTTAAAGTATTCATCGGACGCCGACGCAATTATGAATTCCCTTCGTGCCATTTTTGGACGATGTGATGTCCTGGTTCACGATCTAACCACGGATTTATTGAATCTTCCCAAGTTAGCTTCGAAGAGTGATCCGAAAATTCGTCTGTGGGCAGTGAAGGTGAATGGTTACGTCGCGGATGTCAGGTCCATGAATAGAGAAGAAGACCTCACCAATGGGTACGTAAGCTAGGTGCAGGTTTATACCAAGAGTGGCAAAAGAAGAAAGCTGGTTTCTTCAATGCAAATTTCGTTCAATTTGCCGAATTTTTAAATGAAAAGGTTATCGATTTGCCACCTGATTTAATGAAGCCAATAACTAGTGCAAATTTTGAAACCAAGAAAAACCAAGGTTCAGCGAAATCTTCAAAACAAGTTTTAACTCATCAAGCACAATCTTCAGTTTCTGCCGTTCAAATCTTGTGTAAGAAATGTACAAAAAAACAACATCCACTCCACGAATGTGTCAGTTTTAAGGACTCATCAGAATCGGAGAGACTCGCCTTTGTTAAAGAGAATTTTATTTGTTTTACTTGTTTGGATTCTACAAAGCACAATTGGAGGGTTTGCGCCAAGAAGAGAACTTGTGGTTTAAATGGTTGCTCTGGTCGTCATCACCCTTTATTGCATCAATCCAAAGAAATCAATTCTCTCAATACATCTGCTGCGGCGTTTTGTCCACAGCCACACATTCATTCATCTCATGCTCGCTCGAATACTTCAGTACTGTTCAAGATTGCACCAATTCGACTTCATGGATACCTTCGCTTTTCTCGATGATGGTTCATCCTTAACGATGCTTGAAAAGGATCTCTTTGATGATTTGCATCTTGACGGTGTTTCAGAAGACCTAACTCTCCAATGGACGAAAGGTGTAACACGTAAGGAAAAATCTTTGAGAACAAGCTTAGAAGTATCTGATGTCAAAAATCCGAAACGCCATATTTTGAAGAATGTGTTCACTGTCAAAGATTTGGACTTGCCATGCCAATCGATAGATGTTAATTATCTTAAAAGCAAGTATTCTCATCTACGTGGACTTCCTTTGGGGGATTTAGTTGATGCCAAGCCTAAGATTTTGATTGGCCTCGATCAAGCAAAGTTCCTTTTGGGTCAACGTCAACGTCACGGAAACGACCAAGAACCCTGTGCGCTGAAAACGCGGCTCGGATGGATCGTTTTTGGCAGTGGTTATGTCTCGCATCCACACGTTTCTTGTGTTCACAATGTTCCTCGACCAAAAATGAAATTCTATTTTCACGATGCAATCAAACCTGAAGAGAGCTTACACGATCTAGTGAAACAGCATTTTTCAACGGAAGAGTTCGGAGTGAAGCCACCAAAGGGAGATTTTGTGAGTCGTGAAGAAAAAAGAGCTATAGACATAATGGAATCTTCCATCAAGCTAGTGGATGGTCAGTATGAAATCGGCCTCTTATGGAACTCTGACAATGTAAAATTACCAGATAGTTATCCGATGGCTTTCAGAAGACTTGTCAGTTTCGAAAAGTCCTTGAAAAGGAAACCACACTTACTAGAATGGCAAAACAATCACATGCGAACATTGTTAGAAAAGGGTTACGCCAGAATCGCTTCGGAGCAAGAGTTATCAATAAAGTGGCTTCGAGTTTGGTACACACCCACTTTTATTGTAGAAAATCCCAATAAACTCCCAATAAAACCAAGATGTGTATGTGACGTGGCTGCTAAGGTTGATGGGGTTTCACTCAACACTTTTCTCCTAAAAGGACCTGACAACCTTGTGCCTCTCCATGCTAGTCTATTTAAATTCCGTGAGCGTAAAGTTGCTGTTAATGCTGATGTCAAAGAAATGTTCCACCAAATTAAGATTAAAAAGGAAGACCAGCAATGTCAAAGAATACTTTGGAGAGATGGTGACATTTCAAGAAAGCCATTGGTTTACATAATGCAAGTTATGATGTTCGGCCCTCGATGTTCACCCACATGTGCACAGTTCGTCAAAAACCATCATGCTAACCTTTTTAAAGAAGAATGTCCGGAAGCTGTGGATGGTTTGACAAAAAGAACATATGTTGATGATTATTTTGACAGCCACAACACAGTTGAAGAAGCAGTCTCAGTGACCAGAGATGCCATACGAATTTGCAAATCCATGCATTTTGATCTAGTTTCTATACAATCTAATAGCTTTGAACTTCTCTCTCAGATGCCAGAAACTCAAGTCAAAACTAAATTAGTCAGCATCGATCCAAACGAATGCGAGGGTTATATCGCAAAGGTCTTAGGAATGTTTTGGCAACCTTCTTCCGATTGTTTTCTTTACAGACTTGCCGAAGATGACGATTTAAAGGAGATGGTCTTATCATCCAATGCCATCACAAAAAGGCGTATTCTTCGTGCGATTATGCGAGTGTTCGATCCGTTGGGCCTTATTTCAATCTACATCATTAGAGGTAGAATCATTCTTCAAGAGGTTTGGCGAGAGGGTTTTGACTGGGACGAGCCAATCTCATCCGAATTGCAAACCAAATGGTTAATTTTTATCAATGAGCTGAAGAACATCGATACATCTCTTTGAATCCTGACGATTGCAAGGTAAGCCTTATTACTTTTGTCGATGCATCAGAAAAGGCTTTTGCTGCTGTAGCCTATTTTCGCTTTGAATGTAATGAAAAGGTAGAAGTATCGCAAGTTATGGCTAAGGCTAAAGTTGCACCTGTAAAGCAATTGACTATTCCAAGGTTAGAGTTACAAGCTGCTGTCCTTGGAGTCCGTTTGGTATCTACAATAAAGCAATCGCATACGATAAAAATTGATGAAGAGTTGTTTTTATCAGATTCGACTACAGTTCTCTCTTGGATACATTCAACAACATTCAAATTTCCTACCTTTGTTGCATCTCGTGTAGGAGAGATCCTTGATTCTTCATCTCCACGACAGTGGTATCATGTCCGTTCAAATGACAATGTTGCTGATGATGGAACAAAATGGTTTGATGAATCCATGGGAGTTCAACTTACAAGGTGGTTTGTTGGTCCAGATTTTCTTAAGAAAGAATTTTCGGAATGGCCTATTAAACCTTACACTCAACAAGAACAAGAATCAGCAGAAATCGTTTCGGTGCACACTAGACCTGAATTGCCTTCGTTTGATGTCTACAACAGCCTGAGTGCAAGATTGAAAGCAAAATGGTCTTCCTCTGTTCGAGTTATCGCTTTTTTGCTCAGATTCAAAGATGTCATTAAGAAAATTCCGTTCGAAAAACAAGTCTTCATACCGCCAACTGAATACACCCGTGCTGAAAATTGGCTTTTTCGAAAAATACAATGTGAAGCCTTTCCCGAAGACTTATTATCTCTTCAAAAGAATGAAAGGGTATTTTCAAGAAGCTCCATCCTTAGTTTGTCACCGTTTGTAGACGAAGAAGGAACAATTCGAATGCGTTCGCGAGCCCAAAAAGCCAATTGTTCGTATGCTTCAAGAAATCCAGCCATTCTTCCGAATAATCATCCATTGGTAGATGTACTCATACAACATCATCAAGACCTTAATTTTCACATGGGAACAGCAACAACTATATCAGACATCCGAGATCGTGCATGGATTATATTCATTCGAAAAGCAATCGATAGGGTGCTTTGAATGCAAGCGGCTCAAAACCAAACCTGTCATGCCACTTATGGGACAATTACCAGAAGCTCGTTTGGCGTTTGACTGAAGACCTTTTACTCACGTTGGAGTCGATTGTTTTGGCCCCATATTAGTTAAGTTCGGGCGTGGCACAGTGAAAAGATACGGTATGATTTTTACGTGTCTTACTTACAGAGCTGTGCAAATTGAGCTTCTTAACGATCTCAGTTTAGACCAATGTATAATGGCTGTCCGTCGTTTTGTCATCAACCGAGTGGTAACTCGATTTTTGTACAGTGACAATGGTCTTAATTTCGTTGGGGCTAAGAACATGATGGACAAGGATGTCAAAGAGATGCAGTATAAACTAGGCGAATATTCTTCGAACTATGAAAACGTTCTTTGGCGTTTTATCCCAGCTTATTCTCCGTGGATGGGAGGTTCATGGGAGCGGCTAATTCAATCAATTAAGAAGAGTGTCAATTATATTTTAAAATCTACAATACCACGTGAAGATGTTTTAAGAAATGCACTTATGGAAGCCCAATCCCAGATAAATCGACGCCCCTTAACTTATTTGCCTGTAGACCCTGAAGATCCGAAACCATTAACCCCAAATATGATGCTTTTCGGTGAAGAAGATAAAGATGTGACCGCCCCTGGTGTTTTCACTGAAAATGATGTTTGTAGCAGACTTTATAGCAGAAGAGCTCAGCATTTGACGTCATCACTTGTCAAGCGTTGGTACAAAGAATATCTACCTGACATTATAAGAAGAAAGAAGTGGTACAAAAATACTAAAGATGTAGAAGTAGATGACCTAGTCATTTTGGTTGAACCAGATGAATCTCGATCACTTTGGAAACTAGGTCGTGTAATGAAAGTTTACCCAGGTCCAGATACTATTGTACGAGTTGTAGATGTCAAACTATCGAATGGTTCAATTAAATCAAAGAGATCCGTAGGAAGGCTTGCTGTTTTGGACTTAAAGTCTTCAACGTAGATTTCAGACGGCCCCCGGAATGTCATCAAGCCAACGCTTTTTTAACATCAACTTACTTTTTTACTGTATTTCAAAAACACTTTGCTTAATTTTTTTCAATCATTTTCCCTTGCTTAAATTTCATTGTTTTTTCTAAATTTTTTGATACAATATTTTCATTTGTTCATCAACTGTTGTCAACAATCAAATAATATTTTAATTCCTGTTTGTTTCGCCCTTTATAAAATACCAATTTGTAAGTTTTATTTATGTACGAATTTTACTTTTATTAATTTAAGTATTTATTCTGTTTAGAAAATAAAATTGGACAGTTCCAAGAATATTTCTTGTTTTGCGTTTTGAATTTGGAAGATTTAATCTTGGCCCGATATTTATTGTTTGGAAATCCAATCGGCGAAGAAACATACATTTTTGTACATTCTCAGTAGGATGAACATTTTTTAACGAAATTTAAATGTAAAATGTATAAGCACTTTATTTAGTGGTTGGCAAAAATGTTTTTAAAATGAAATTTAAAAATACAAATGATTTTTGAAAAAATTACATTTACATTTTTGAGAAAAACTTATTTTGCAGGTACATTTTTAAATCTTAAAATAAAGGAAAACATTTTAAACAGACAAATTGACAGTTTTGTTAAAATAATGAATTATTGATAGACATTCAGGGAGTTATGCAAAACAAATAGTTAGACTATACCTTAATGGCCAACAGTCTTCTAAATTAATTTAATAACTAAAGTTGTCACTTTATTCCTTGAATATACACATTATGTTATTTAAAATTTTGGTAGCCTCCTTTACAAAACATTGAAGAACATTTTTAAGCGGTGATTTAAAACTCGTCTATATGTTAAATTTGTGACCCCACCCCTTGATTAAAAGTCTGGATCCGCCCTTGAGGAGAGGCAATTCCTTTTGGTCCCTCAGAAGACCACACATGTATGTCGCTTGAATATTGACATTTTTAGGTGAACAAAATATAAAATAGTATGTTTCACATACAAAACGGTCTGGGCCTGAATAACCTGATCCAATAAAATCTTTTAGATCTAAACTTTAATTTTTAAAAGTCAATCTCATTTTTTAAGTTTAATTTATTTCTTGATTCTATTTGATCAAAATATGTTTTAAAGCTTTCCACAAGAACTTATATTTCTTCAGCACACACATTTGTATTGATTTTTAAAAACTTTTTAACCTAAATTCTGAAATTGGATGTTAAGACAGACAGACTTATCCTAAAATATATGACTTCAATGGAATAATTCAATTGTTGAGTGTTAACACCTAAATGAAGAATTTAAAAAAAACTTTTGGAATACTTTTTTGTACTATTTTGACCATGCCTTGCTGACGAACAGTTATCTACGAAAAAACTTAAACTGGCTTTTCAAATGGGTACATATGTATAAGATGAAGATACATTGATAAGTATGATTTAGTTTAACATAAGTTCAACTTCCTTTAGCTGCCTTCAAAAAGCATTCAATTTTGATTTTTAAGCTTCTAATGTAACACAATTTTTTTATCAGAAAGTCTGACTAAAACTCGTGAGATGTCACTAGTTACCTTTAAGAATTGACCAAGCAAAATAATTTTTAATAAAAATGGGTTAATTTTGAGTTGGAATAAAATCAAAGTTGAGAAAAAATTATAAGGAACAAATTCACTTACAATTGACAGCTCCTTTTCTATCACTTAAAAATTGTAAATGACAAATTTCAATGACTAATAACACGTATGTAAGTTTAAAGCGCCAAATACCTGTAGTGTAATTATGTACATACATAAATTAAATAATTAATAAATTAATTAAAAACAAAGTAATGATTAAAATAACAGCATAAATATTATTTTTAATCGGAATCACCAAATAATTTCCTAAAATGCTCAAGTTCTGGAAATCAATTAAGTTGGCTGTAATTTAACAGTGCTTTCATACACGAACTTGAATAAAACCATTAAAATTTTTAATTAAAACTGTTATTGTTAAGGGAATTTTTTCAGTTACAATTACGAGTAACTGAAAATTGAAATGTATATTTTTACTTGCGACATATTGCATCGTAAACAATTGCGATGGTAGAGAAGTCGAAAAAAGTGGGTCCCCCGATTTAGTATGTCTGTCTGTTCTCGCCCCTATAGCTAAAACGATTGGGTCCATTGAGTTCAAGCTTGTAAGTTAAAGTTCTAAGCAGATTTTTGTAATTTATTAGATACTTATTCTGAAGATTGCGAGTGTTTCCCTGATTTACAAAATAACGTATAGACGATCAATTTCTCCGTCAAAGGGCGATTCTAATACCAATGATATGCACAACTGGATTGCTCCTTTATGCAAAGATTCTTTTTTTTTAAATTACCTATAAGATTTAAAAATACACACCTGTAAAATAAGTTTGTCTTCAAAGATAAACGGTGATTTTTTAAGAGCTTGAGAACTTTAAAAAAAAAAATGCATAAAATTTGCAAAATCTCATCGATTCTTTATTTGAAACGTTAGATTGGTCCATGACATTTACTTTTTGAAGATAATTTCATTTAAATGTTGACCGCGGCTGCGTCTTAGGTGGTCCATTCGGAAAGTCCAATTTTGGGTAACTTTTTCGAGCATTTCGGCCGGAATAGCCCGAATTTCTTCGGAAATGTTGTCTTCCAAAGCTGGAATAGTTGCTGGCTTATTTGTGTAGACTTTAGACTTGACGTAGCCCCACAAAAAATAGTCTAAAGGCGTCAAATCACATGATCTTGGTGGCCAACTTACCGGTCCATACCTTGAGATGAATTGTTCTCCGAAGTTTTCCCTCAAAATGGCCATAGAATCGCGAGCTGTGTGGCATGTAGCGCCATCTTGTTGAAACCACATGTCAACCAAGTTCAGTTCTTCCATTTTTGGCAACAAAAAGTTAACGCAGCATTGAACGATAGCGATCGTCATTCACCGTAACGTTGCGTCCAACAGCATCTTTGAAAAAATACGGTCCAATGATTCCACCAGCGTACAAATCACACCAAACAGTGCAGTTTTCGGGATGCATGGGCAGTTCTTGAACGGCTTCTGGTTGCTCTTCACTCCAAATGCGGCAATTTTGCATATTTACGTAGCCATTCAACCAGAAATGAGCCTCATCGCTGAACAAAATTTGTCGATAAAAAAGCGGATTTTCTGCCAACTTTTCTAGGGCCCATTCACTGAAAATTCGGCGTTGTGGCAGATCGTTCGGCTTCAGTTCTTGCACGAGCTGTATTTTATACGGTTTTACACCAAGATCTTTGCGTAAAATCTTCCATGTGGTCGAATAACACAAATCCAATTGCTGCGAACGGCGACGAATCGACATTTCACGGTCTTCAGCAACACTCTCAGAAACAGACGCAATATTCTCTTCTGTACGCACTGTACGCATTCGTGTGGTTGGTTTAATGTCCAATAAAGTAAACTGAGTGCGAAACTTGGTCACAATCGCATTAATTGTTTGCTCACTTGGTCGATTATGTAGACCATAAATCGGACGTAAAGCGCGAAACACATTTCGAACCGAACACTGATTTTGGTAATAAAATTCAATGATTTGCAAGCGTTGCTCGTTAGTAAGTCTATTCATGATGAAATGTCAAAGCATACTGAGCATCTTTCTCTTTGACACCATGTCTGAAATCCCGCGTGATCTGTCAAATACTAATGCATGAAAATCCTAACCTCAAAAAAATCACCCTTTATAAATGCCATTTGATTTGTCAAAAAAAACCTCAATTTTTCAATTTATTTGTTTAAAAATCCTTAGGCTGATTTTATTTAAATTTATATTTGTGCATACAAATTTTCGTTTTTTTTTATTATTTTGAACTAATTTTAACAAATAAGATGTGAAAACAAATAGAATTTTTCGTAGACTATGTATGTGAATTGTATTTTATGAATATTAATTTAGAATTTGTTGAAAAAACTTAACTTTTTATTATAATAAAAATATGAAATACTTGAAAATTATTATGTTAGGGGAAATGGTTTGTGGTTATCAAATACACACCATTTTTTGTCGGTAAGGTAGTGTCATCCCAAGACAAAACTCATCCTAGGACAACTCATCCCGTAAATGAAAATTACTTGTAAGCATATATACGAAAACAATTTATTGTGTATTCAACTAGTTCGTTCAAAGCTTTTTCCTTTGGATAGCTTTATTTTAATTTCATATTAGTAGAACCAGGATGGAAAATGAATTATTTGAAGATTAGAAAGAGGAAGAACATGTGTGTTAAAATTGTAAAGCGATCGCCTATTGGTTGTGTAGTTAAGTAGGTGTCTAAAACGAGTAAAGGGTAGTTCATTAACGTGCTCAGCCTCATGCAGATAGATAGATAAAGACATGTTTATGATGATAATGAAGGAATGTTATTGGTAGGTAGAAAGTATTCACAAAAGTTATAGTTATAAAAATACATAAATATGTTACAAATGCATTATATTGGATACAAGATAGGAATGTAATACAAATTTTGTCAACATAATTGTTTAGGTTGTAGGAGCGTGGACAGGCAGACACGACAGAATCGCGGGACCCACTTTTTTTCGACTTCTCTACCATCGTAATATAATGTTTGATTGCAATCTCGAGTTCAAAATTTCGCACGAATGCAAAACTTGACATGTAGTGCCTATATTTCCCAAGTAAAAAACCATGTTGTTTTGAAAAGAAATTAAAACTTATAGTATCAAATAGCTGATGATATGATGGAGTATTTAGCAATAGACAAAGTCATGGACTCATAACAAAGCTGTTCATAACCAGTTTAGAGTTTCTTAATTTACTTGAGCTGTCCGGTGTGCCCCTGCATAATTGAATTTAGGTGTGCCAGTATTAGTCATACAAAACTTAGATGTGCCTTAAAGCTGAAAATGCAATAATTATTCCTAGAATCTCAATCCAACCCTATAAACTTTCTTTTCCAATTAAAAATTCCGCAATTACCCAGTTAAGCTATTTTCTCTATGATAATTATTAAGGAGCAAGGACAAACACTTAAAGAAACGGAGGTGAACCCAGAAAATCCGTGCTTCACCATTCTAGCAATAGACAGCTTATTTTTTTTTTGATTGTGGAAAGTAACTCATGCATACTTCTCCCTAGAATTCCAAAGCCGGGGGTATAAAAGCTAGTAATGAACATAAATAGCACTATCTTAAAATATTGAACTCGATTCTCTCAGTGTACAATCAAACAAAAATATCTATTCTTTATTTATGTCTATAGACAAATAAAAAACCGATTTGGGTACAAATCACCCTGTCATTCAGGTTAATTAAATGATTCAAATTGAGAATTTATCTTCTCACAGTAGGTACCGTCCGTCCGTCCGTGTAACGTTCGTTTTATACGTTTTAAAATGTCCGAAAGAGTAGATATTGTAAATTTAGTAATTCATAGCTGCTGGAGGCGCAACATAAGCCCATAAAAACCGACAAAAATAAAAAAATAAACAACAAATCACATCATCATCTAATGAACTAATAACACTGAACCCAAGGAGTCGCTATGTTATATGCTGTACATCGGGCAGCTACCGCAAAAAGATTGGTTCATCTACAAAGCTACCGAAATGGACCTCCAATTCATATCCATATGTTAGCAA
The DNA here is from genome assembly GCF_945859685.1 of Eupeodes corollae. Classification (NCBI taxonomy): domain Eukaryota; kingdom Metazoa; phylum Arthropoda; class Insecta; order Diptera; family Syrphidae; genus Eupeodes; species Eupeodes corollae. Next base: position 207,407,416 of record NC_079147.1, on the reverse strand, counting down.
GATGGCCACATCAGACTACAAGAGTATAGTTTTGCAGACTCAGAGTAGTCATATGGGGGACTCTTGCTAAAATATAGATACAAATCCCCGATAGCTGCATTGTTGTGCTATAAATTTACATGCAGCAAGCTCACATTCATGAGGGAATAAAAAACCGTGCCTTATAGGTATGCAACTGCCATTTATGTATATCACTACCAACTTCTACAAACGAACCAATTCATCTTAATAAATCATGGTAACGTGTACGTTGCTGACATTGGTTTTGGCATCTTGGAGCGTGTCTGCAAAACGCAGAACTCCATTAGAATCTATGTGTGCTCTGAGTCGCTATATGAAGCTCATTTAAACTCCACGTATAGGTTAAAGTCTGCTTTATTAAAAATAAGTTTCGGCGGGTTTTGAACATAAAATTTATAAAACATCTCACATCTGGGGCGGTCAAATTGGACAAATGTACCTGTCGTGTTAACTGTATAAACTCTAGCTTTAATCCTGCAGCTGTTGCCCTAAAAAATCTGTTCCATGATGATGATGATGATGATGAAGTTTGACTGCGGGAGCACTAAAGAAAACATTGGTCATATTGAAGTCTCTGCTTGAGACTCATTGACTTCATGTATGACCAACTTTTTTTTCCGTGCTTCAAGCTATCTATCAGTAGTGTTTTTTCAATAAACGGACTCACATAAGAGGACTTCTTCTTGCATGGTAAAAGAAAGGCTTGGAGGCTTTATTGTTGTCATGTGACATAGTATTGTATCTTTGGGTTATGTTCAACGACCTTTATATTGAATTTGATGATGGACACTCTGTGTGTCGTTTATATCAGATATTGCACGCAATTTTCTATGTTACACCCATCAATAGGAAGGTAGTAGGTGGACCCGAGACGCTTTGAGACCTATAGAAGCTGGAAGCTAGATGAAATCTTCAAAGTTGTTGCATAGAGAAGAGTTCATGTGACCAAATTATGTTCGTTCTTCTTTCCTTGCGTGTTAATTTTTAACTCTTCAACAGCTCCACAAAACATAAACTTTTAACCAAGAAGTCTCTTGAGAACTCTACATCTTCTGATGGTCTATAGAAGAATTTCTTAGTTATAGATTTGTGTATAAAGGAAGTTACGTTTATGTGTTTTGCCTTCATTTAAAATTCCTAGAGTGAGTGATTTAGGATTGGATTGCGTGAATTATGCACCATCTGAAAATCACATGTAGAAAAACAAACATTATGGAGATGCGATTAGAGAAAGGTTGCGTATATGAGTTCGGGGATTTTTTATTAAATTAATAGCCATCAGGTAACTTCATTCGGTTCATGTTCTTACGGACACTATGTAGAGTTGGTTCCCGGTGTGACTGGCGAGTTTATAAATTACTTTGTGTCATCATTGTATTTTTAATGTGCGCCCAGCAACATTCTATTTAAAATTAGTCAAACCAGTATATTCTTCGGAGCTTATAAAGACCGAAAAAAACTCCTAAGTTAGACACACTTAAAGACTTTAGTAAGCCTCTAATACGCCAAAGGCACAGTGTGACTATTAGATTGTTTTTTAATTCTTTTACTTTGGTATGACAGGGAAAGAGTTTTCCACATTTGTGTAGTACGGCAAAATAACAAATCTCTGTACTTCACAGTGCTACGTAATTTAAGCTCGAGGGTAAACTTATGGGTATTTCTGAAAATTCAAGTGTTACTGTCGATAGAAACTTTAATTATTAAGGCTATCCTTTGTTTAAGAAAATCTCTATGAAAAATTTGCTGCATAATCTCTTATACGTGTAGATTTCAAAGTTTTGTGTCAGCAAAATGTTAAATTGTAGTGTAAACGTTAATTTTTAAACTCCAATATCGAAATAATATATTTACTTTCTTTTAGTTCTGGAGTTCCGAAAAAGACAGCCACAGCCGTTTAGAGTCTACAATTTTCGAGGATCTCGATCGATATTGTTGGCAGCAGCAACAGCAGCAACAACAACACCATCATCAACATCAACAGCAACACCATCATCAACAACAACCTCATCATCAGTCCCAACAACAATCGTCACAAACTTCAGCGCAGCCATCTCAACAACAACAACACCAACAGCCACAACAACAATCACATCATCAGTCACAACAGCAGCAACTGCCTTCACCGGTAGCGTTGACAGCATCCAGCAGTTCACAGAGCACCGCCAATAACAGTCAAGCTGGTGGTTCCTTAATTGGATCTGTTGGAAGTACCACAACCATCGTTGGTGGCAATAATACCAACGATAACACCGATGGCCAAATTTACACATTGACAGTATTAAATGGCAACGAGCCATGGATCAAACGTGATCCAGATGCCCAGCTAGCACCGTCACTGGATCTGGACTCGCTGCTGGGCAGTTTTCCCGGCTACATAAAATCAGAGTATCCTTACGATGATAGTGGATTTAGTACGGATGGCACAAAAGATGCAGAACAGGTGCATCAGTCACTGCAACCGCACCATTTGCACAGTTTGGTCACACAGAGTACAATACCACCGGTCACAACAATAGCCACAACAAACAGTACAACACAACTGGCACAATTTCAAAACAACAACAATGATTGGCACATGGCGGACAATAATACAGAACAGGTGGGTTAGATTTCAGAGTTTTGTTTCTAAATTTGTATTTACATATTTACTCGCAGAACTCTGCTGAATCTCTGCTGCGAAGTGCTCTGCAAGGCAAGGGCTATTCCAAGGGTCTGCATTTACAAAACGGTATAACGTTACTCCCGCCGTCATCGGTGAAGGACGAAGAGCTGCGGCGAGCTCTTTTTCACTCAGAAACGGTGAGTTTCAATTTTAAAATTAATTCAACAGTTTTTTTTTTTAATTTCTACCCCTTTTGTTTCAGGACCCACTGTCTTTTGCTGATACTGCTCTTGCCGCTCAAATATTTGATGACAGTCAGGGCCTTGGCAATTCGGCAACTTCCTCAACTTCATCTCATTCTCACGTCCATGTCGTGGCACAATCACAACTGCAGCATCAGCAACAACAACAATCGACGAATTCGTCCAACTCTAGTTCGACTAATCGCAGCAGAAGCACTCAAACAACTGCGACGACAACTGGCATTATTGTCGACGATATGTTCCTATCCCTCGAGACCGCCTTCACCAATGAATTTGAGAAGATCAAACGGATCGCAAATGAGGTCCAGCAATTCTGCACGGCTAGTGATTACCCCGAGGTGATAATGGAGATAACTGGTCCCTCACAGAATTGTGTTCAACTCCAACCACCGCAGCCACCGCAGCCACCGCCACCACCACAGCCACTGCAGCCAGAGGTCTCGACTTCCAGTAATAGTCGACCGCCGCCCACTGGTAAGGGCGGTGGGGGAGGTGGATCGAAGAAGTACAAACGATCGAATTTAAACCCCAACAACCGCCCCAACAACAACAACAATAACTCCCACATAGCCAACAACAATAACCCCAGCAATACCACCAGTCCCACGCATTGTAACGGTCAACGCAAGGAGCGTTCTCTACACTACTGCTCGATATGCTCCAAGGGCTTCAAAGACAAATACTCGGTAAATGTTCACATCCGAACTCACACCGGCGAGAAGCCGTTTGCTTGTTCGCTGTGCGGCAAGAGCTTTCGACAGAAGGCTCACTTGGCCAAACACTATCAAACCCATTTGGCCCAAAAGAGCAATGGCAGTGTTGTCAAAGGTGGCAGCAAGCATCAGCGTTCATCGGGGGCGGTACCTGCTTTGGCTGCACAGCAACGTCAAATAAGTCCCAACACTCCAACACCGCCAATTCCGAACGGACCATCACAGCCATCACTGCCAACTCTGCCACCTGCCAATGGCCTGCTAGCGAATAGGTAGAAATGCCCTCTGCTGCCAGCTGGCTGATGATATTCCAGCAGCGGTAGTTTTATTTTGTTTTAAATTAATTTCTGCATCATGTCGCAATTGTTCCTAGTTAAATTGTATTTTAATTTTATTTTTATTTTGTTTATTTTATTATTATTTTCAATCAAAATGTGATTATTTTTAATGTTTAGACAATTTTGTGAAGCGTTTTTCATATCTTCAGTAAGGCGGATGGTTTTGTTGTTGAGATCTTACATTCATATTTTGCTCATTAAAGTGATTGAGAAAATAATCAAGTTTTATGAAAGTCATGATCTCAAAATTGTCATTATTTCCAAGACTTAAAATTCTGTGTTTTCGTGAAGAGATACATCCATTTAAGGAGTTTCAATCTATGAGTATAGCTCTATCTAGCAAGAATGTGTAGATTAGTTCTTTTCTTTAAACGTTATGCAGTCTATTTTTAAGGTTTACCGCTTTAATGAAATATCGCTTTCTTAGGAATTCTTCTGACTGTAATGCTTTTTGACGGAAAAACTTACTGTCATCGTTGCCACCTGGTCCACATTCTTCTAGCCTAACTATCCTTCCTGGTTGTTAGCCGATGCCATCCATTTTTAACGTACAAAATCCACATCTAAATATGAATTAGCTGCGTTCTCGTCTGCAGAATCGACAGCTTAACCTTGTAGGTGGCTGCAAACGCCAGCCAGCACTAAATGGTCGTCTTTCTTATGGAAACTTAGGACAATGTTTTGTTTTTGTTCTACTTGTGAATAGAAAGCACTGAAACTTTATTTACTGATTGATTGCAAGCAATCCATTAAAGTTAAAATTTCAAAATCTATAGGTCCAACTTTTAAATTTTGCTAGTGAAATTTTGAGCTTTTTGATGTTTTGAAACAATTTTTTTGCACTGCTGGAAACTTCGTTAAGAAAACTTAACTTCCCTGTGAAACAAATAAACTTAAAGGGTGATTTTTAATCGTGTTGTTTTCAAGAAATTTGTTTTCACTGCTTCAAACGTCGTTAAGAAAACTTAGCTTCCCTGTGAAACAAATAAACTTAAAGGTGATTTTTCAATAGAATTCAATGTTTTGAATTAAGCTTTATTATAAAGCTGAGCGGCCTAACTTTGACTACTTTTTGCAGTATAAGGCAACTTTATGATCTTATGTCAGCAATAACCCTCGTGATATTCTTTTCCAAAGCGTCGATTGTCCCGGGCTTATTTGCTGTAGAAAAGCGAATTCACAAAACCCCGCAAAAAATAGTCCAGCGGTTCAAGTATCCCATACCACAGACTTCTGTTCATTATGAAATGGCAAACTGAGCATAAATCAAGTGACAGCTGTCAAAAACACCAACACCGAAAAAGGCATTGCTAGAACGGAAAAAGCACACGTCTAAAAAAACGCCCGTTATTTTTAATGAGCGCGTTCAGATCAAAAAAAAATTTATTTTTATGATAAATTTGACAGCCATGGAGAAGATTGGCGTTTGGTTGATACTCATTTCAATTTTTGAGCATAAGAATGACATAATGTCTCAATAAACTCCGCTGTTACCTTCACAAAAACAATATTTTTTAAGAACTATAAACAGATATAGCTACGTACAATTATGTGCATTAAAAAATTGATATAGATATTCTATATTTGCATAAACAAAAACCCACAACGATAACAACAACAACAATAACAAAATGTATAAACAAATAAGTACCTATACACTTAAATGAGGCTTCGGAAATTGCAATTTTGTTTCAAATATTTTTTTTTTTCTAAATTAACTAAATTTACAAAAAAAAACATTTATTAGACAAAATATTTATAAAAAAAATAATTCCTTCATATTTGTTTCTTCTAACAAAAGTGTGCCAAAAATATTGAACGAAGCTAAAATGATGATAATAAAGTGATAAATGATAATAAGTTTATATTTTTTGATACGAAAATAGTTAGACAAATTTAACACTAAATGCTTTTTGTTTCAATTTAAAAAAAAAATATATCGTGTATTTTTGTTGGTGTGAAAAAAATCAAATCATTTGTTTCATAATTCAACCTTGCCATTAAAACAACAGAATTAAAAAATATATAATTATAAAATAAAATAAAAAAAAATATTCTAAAATAAAAACAAAATTTAAAACAAACATGAAATGCTCGTTAATAATTAAAAAAATCCATTTTTTGTTAAAAGAGAAATTTAAAACTTTCTTAATTTGTATTGTTAGTAGTTTTAATATTTATTTTTATTGTTAACATAAATCTTTGAAAATAAAACATAATATTTAATATTCATATATATATTTCTTTATTATATATGTACGTCTTCCTAATCACGAAAATAAGTATCATCATACTGCCATTGTTTGTGTAATTTAATTTTTTAATAATTTTTAGTTGTTTTTAATGTATACAAATATATATTTTTATACGATTTTATATATAATTTAACTATATTTATTGATTTGTTATAATGTATAGTTTTGAAATATATTAAATTATAGTAAAATATTGAACTACAAAAAAAATATATAAAATCGTATTTTGTCAAAGAATATTATATTTTTTCTTGTATGATAAATAAATAAATTTTAAACAAAATTGTGGCTGTCTAGAGAAATTATTATGAAATTAAATAAAATATTAAATGTTTTAAATATACGATTTTTGTAAATAACTATCAAAACCCTTTGATTGTATAGAAAAAAAAAAATAGAAATAATTTTGTATAGAAAAATATGAGGTATAATTTTCTACTTTTTTATGAAATATTAAGAAAATCTTAGATATTGTATTTTGTTTTTATTTTGTTCTTATTTTCAGAGTTTTTTTTACATAAATAAATAAATACATAATAATTTTAGTTCTTAATAGTATTTGAATATTTTGTTCTTAATAGAGATTACATTTACATTTTACTTTAAATACTCTTTTCAAAAGTAGATTAAGAATAGCTTATTTTTTTGTATACATACATAAACGATTAATTTAAGTTAAATTTAGTTATTTTGTTCTATCAACAAAACAAATTAATTTAGTTTAAATAAATAAAAACATGTTTTTTTACAACAAAATAAAATAAATTTAACTGTGTATTATTTTGAAATTGTCAAAGGTTTATATTTATATCGAAAATTGCTAAGGTACCGATGATGGTAGTTAATATGAAAAACATTGCATGAAAAGAACAAAACATTAACTTCAGCTATTAGGCTGAAGGAATCAAACAGCTGGTTGTTAAAACCTTATGGTCACAGCAACACAACGAAATTGATTCCCTCATATATTATCTCGGTATAGACACTGACTACTGCACTCCTACTTTGAGCCTTAGTAAGGGTTTTAAGGTTATTTTCCCATCCAGAGAAGATTGGGAGGATGACGTCGTGTCGATAGGTTTCGACACAACCATCTTTACTGACCGCTCAAAGATGGAGTGCGGAGTTGGTTCTGGGATCTTTTCTGAGTCCCTAAATGTAGCCAAATCCTTTAGGCTTCCTGACTTTGCTAACGTTTTTCAGGCTGAACAGATGGCAATGTAATGTAAGATACTTAAACAAAACCCAAACCAAAACTGAAATGCGGCTATCTTTACAGACAGTCAGGCAGCTGTCAAAGCCATTAACTCGGTCATATCCTCATCTAAATTGGTCCAGCAATGTCGCGATGCGCTTGCGAGCCTGAATATTAACCTCGGTGTCACCCTGATCTGGGTTCCGGGCCATAGTGGTATCGTGGCAAATGAACAGGCTGACGAGCTAGCCAAGCAAGGATCGGCCCTTCATAGCTCACCTGCGGAAATGGTTAACATTCCTCTTAGTGCTATGAAGGGTAAAATCTTCTCTAACTACCAAACTGAATCAAACCGAAGGTGGAGCAATTTACCCAACTGCATTATATCTAGGAAGATATGGCTCACCTATAATAAAACCCGTACAAACGATCTTCTATGCAGGCCAAGGTAAGACATAGCAAGGATTGTTGCGGTTTGTACCGGACATTGGACTATAGGAGTTCATGCAGAGAAGTTGGGTATTTCTTACAACATCTTTTGCCGTAGTTGTAGTGACCAAAGAGAAAGTGAAACGATAATCCATTTCCTCTGCAAATGTCCTGCTTTGGCAAACACTAGATTGAAATACTTTGGAAAAGCATTCTTTCAAGAACTTGATGAGCTATCTGAGACAAAGATTAGAGACCTAATCTTTTTTCTCAATGCGACAAAATGGCTCTAACATAATCAATTTCAATCCCAGGTCAAACGAGTTTTTGGTATCAAAACGGCGCACTACAGCGCTAATTGGATCTCGGGCTAGGTTGCCTTAAGATCGAAATTTCAACCTACCTACCTAACATTGGTAAATAAACTATTTTGCGGTTTCAAAAGTATAAGGCTGGAATTCGACATCTGTCTTTTGTTCAACCATATTTTTTCATTTAAAAGTCTGATACTATTTACGGAAAGTGATCGCTTAACTTTCGCTTAACACAAATAATTTGTTAAAACCTTCTACAAAAATGGTGATTCTGCCACAGCCCCATATCGTGCTTTAAGAGGAGTTTATGGTTTACATAATCGTAAAACTACGGAAATAAAAATAAATTGGGTGGCGCAACAATCCATTGAGAACTAGGGCCTAGTGACTTACAACTCTCAACAATTCCTGTGTGCGAGTACTGTTGTCAGGAATGGAGAGGACCCACTGTTTATATGCCGAATCGGAACGGCAAATTTGAGAAAGCACTTTTCATGACAAGAATTACTCTCGGAAGATTTGTCAATTCTACGGGCAGTACCCGTGAAAAAAAAATTTAAATAGCACAGGGAAAGATTGAATTGAACCCAACGTTCGTACGTCCGTTCGTCCGTACGTTCGTGACGTTTTTTTCGTCGTCCATAGAAGAGATATTGACTTCAGAATAATGCAGAAAGATTCAAAAGGGGTCCCAAGAAAATTGTGTGTTGTTTTCTTATCATAGCAGTTTTAAAAAAAATTAAAATTTTGGTTAACCCTAAATATCTCACGAACCAATATTGCTAGAGCCTTGAATAAAATTTAATATTATATATTGTAACGTGATACCAAACCAGTATATTTTTCACAAATTTTGTCTTATAAGTAATATCATCGAAAGATGCAGAAAAGACTTTCAAAAACAATTAAGTGAATCGTTTTTTTAACTTCCCATAGGAAGATATTGTAATGGGTCCGATTTGTCAAATTGAAAATTTTGACATTTCTCGACGTTTCAAGGTCCCTAGAGTCGAAATAAAAGACTTTTAGAAAGATGTCTGTGCGTGCGTGTGTACGTACGTTCGTACGTTCGCGACGTTTTTTTCGTCGTCCAAAGCTCAAGAACCAGAAGAGATATCGACTTCAAATAAATTTTGTTATACAGATAATAAGGCAAAAATATGCAGAAAGGGCTCTCAAGAAAATTGCGTGGGTGGTTTTTTTACCATAGCAGTTTAAAAAAAATGTGAAAATTTTGGTTAACCCTAAATATCTTACGAACCAAAAACGCTATAGACTTGAATTAAATTTTATATAATAAACTGTAACGTGATACCAAACAGGTATATTTTTTGAAAAAAATCAATATGACGGTTTTTTTTATAAATCAATAAAACTGAAAAAAAAAATTTGTCACCTCCAAAATTTGACGACAAAAATATGATTTCATCTCTAAAACAATTTTGTGCAACGAAGAATAATGTTTTTGACATCTGATAACATTTTGAAAAAAATCTAATTTACAGTTTTTTTTACAAAAAATAAAAACCTAAAAAAAAATTTATAAAAGTTGGTAAAAATTGAAAATAAAATAATTAATTTACTATTATCTTTCAAAAAATATTGTTTTCAACATTTAGTAAAATTTTGAAAAAAATCGAATTGATAGTTTTTGTACAAAAAATTAAATACCTAAAAAATTAGATTTTCGACTCAAATATCTTTTCAAAACTATAGAATATTGGATTCAAACTAATTTTATCTTATAGAAAATATTGTTTTCAACATTCGATAAAATTTTGAAAAAGTTTACAAAAAATAAAACTCTAAAAAAAAACAATACTAAAACTTGGTAAAAATTTACTTTCGACTCAAATAGCTTTTCAAAAATTAAAAATATTGGCTTCAAACTTATTTTATTTTACAGAAAATATTGTTTTCGATATTCAGTGATTTTTATATAAAAATCCAACAGTCCGTTTTTTCATAAAAAATAAAATCTATAAAAAATAGTACGCAAATTTGGTAAAATTGATACTAGTACATACTACATGTAGACAAACTTTTAAGCAAGACAAATCGACAGACGGTATGGGAGGTTATCAGTGTGGGTCGCATCCCAGCCTCTTTTTACTATTGTGGTTGAAAGACATCACAAACCAATAAAAATGGGTGGAGTAAACGTGCTATAGTCGCTCTTAAGCTGCTCTCGAGAGCGATCTCGCAACTGAACATAGTCTGGAGAATAGCTCGCGGAGAGTTGACTAATTACTCTCGACATTCGATCTTTTTGAAAGTCATCCAAAAAACAGCGGTTAGCAAGAGTTATTCTGCGTTTGATCTGAGCGCTGGTGTTGTTTTCTGCGTTTGCATCGGAGCCTAGGTAGACGAAGTCCTTGACTACCTCTTAGTTACGGTTTTGTGTGTCCTTTCTTGACGACAGCATGTACTTTGTTTTGCCCTTATTAACCGTTAAACCCATTTTTTCCATTCTGCCTCAATACTCACAAAAGCCCCATTGTCATCACGCTGAGTTCTTCCAATTATGTCAATGTCTTCAGCATATTCTAGTAATTGGACAGACTTTTGAAAGATAGTGCCCCTAGTGTTGTCAAAAGTAAATCCGTCCGTATCCGAGGCTTGTTGTTGCTTGGCAACTATGAGGTTTTTAAGTGGCCAGGAAGTCACCCCTAGTTTAACTCCAAGAACGGGGAGCCGAATAAACCGCTCCTTATAGGCCTGGGCTATGAATAAGTCGTAGAAGCCCTATAAGGTGTATACTAAGTAGTTCAATCTTACTGGAACTGTAGACGCCACCGTTGATTCCATCTCGGGAATTCCTTCGCTGCCGTCTGGATAAGGAGAGGTGCCTTAGTGGAAACACATCTCTTCAACAACTTTCCACTGGGGTTGGGACCCAATCTCCAGTTGAGGTACTAGGCACCCGATGTTCACCACGGGGAGGTGAGAGTAGGAGTTGATAGACAGAGGTGAGTTTCGAGAAAAACCTGTGGACGCTTGTGTCCTCTTGAATGCACATGTCTACCATTTGAACATCTGGGTCACGTAGAGCACATGGAAACCAATGCTCCTGCCCGAAAGGTCTTCGAATCCACGCCCACAAGACAGCGCAGTAGAGGAATACCGCGGATCAGGCGGCGTGCACAAGTGGAAAATGACCTCACCCAACTTGGAGCGCGAAACTGGAGACATCTAGCTAGGGCCGAGCTAGATGGAGAAGTTAAAGCCAAAACCTAAACAATAAAAAAAAAACAATACTAAAACTAGGTAAAAATTTACTTTCGACTCAAATAGCTTTTCAAAATTGTCTTCAAACATTTTTCATTTCACAGATAATATTGTTTTCGATATTCAGTAGTTTTTTTTTTATAAAAATCAATATTTTCATATAAAAATAAATTCTACAAAAAATAGTACGCTAATTTGGTAAACATAGATGTTCGGTTCTCGATATCTCGTGAACAATAGAAGATATTGACTTTAAATTAGATTCATTCACCAATTTGGATTTATTTGGATAAAAAATAAAATCTTAAGAAATGCTCCTAAAATTGGTAAAAATTGTTTTGACTAAAAATCTCGTTTACAAAAATAATCAAACTATTTCATCAAATGTAAAATATTGTTGTCTTTTAAAATAATTCAACTAATGATAACTTTTTTAACAAATTACGAAAACCTACAGACCTTTTAAGTAAGGCATATCAACAGAGGGATTGGGAAGTTATCGAGTTTTCAAAACAAAAGTAGAGCGAAAATAAATTGAAACAAAGGGTTTTGATAGTTGTATATTTATTCCAAGATGCTCGAATTTATAAAAAAAAAATATTTTAACAATATTTTAAACGGGAATCCACTAAACCAATTTCCAAATCAAAACAAACGCAGAATATTAACACTAAATTCAAAAATAAATTGACGCTATAACAAAAGCTGATATATACTCATATAATAAAGGGTGATTTTTTAAAAGCTGTATAAGAAAGTTTAAAAAAACACATACAATTCAGAAAAATGTAGAAATCATTATTTGAATCGATAGTACGATCGATATAATTTAATGTTTGAAGATTATGTCATGCAAACGTTGACCTTGATTGCGCATCAAATGTTAGCCCCATTAGGTCCAATTTTGGCATACTCTTTCCAACATTTCGGCCGGTATCTCACGAATAAATGCTTCAATGTTGTCTTCCAATGCGTCAATTGAAGCGGCTTGCCTGTATAGATATGAGCTTTAACAAAGCCCCACAAGAACTAGTCTAATGGTTTTAAATCCCACGATCTAGGCGGCCAATTGACCGGCCCCGAACGTGAAATAAAATGTTCACCGAACTCGTCTCGCAATAAGTCTATTGTTGCGCTTGTGTGGCACGTGACACAGTCTTGTTGAAACCACAGGTTATGCAAGTTAAGTTCTTGCATTTTGGGCAAAAAAAAGTTGGTGGATAGCATCTCATGGTAGCGCTCACTATTCACAGTTACGTTAAGATTTCCATCATCTTTGAAGTAGTACGGTCCAATGATGCCACCAATAAACTGCATCAAACTGTGACTTTTTCTGGATGCATTGGTAGCTCTTGCAATGCTTATGGTTGATATTCAGTCCAAAATCGACAGTTCTGCTTATTTACGTACCCATTGAGACAAAAATTAGGGTCGATTAAACTTACCATAAAATGGAAGAAGCGGACGATGAACTTTCTTAACATAGCACGCATTTTGATAATTACTTACTTACTTACTTAAGGTGGCGCTACAGTCCTGTGTTAACTAGGGCCTCACCCAACAAACTTCTCCATCTAGCTCGGTCCCTAGCTAGATGTCTCCAGTTTCGTGCTCCAAGTTGGGTGAGGTCACCTTCCACTTGTGCACGCCACCTGATCCGCGGTCTTCCCCTACTGCGCTGTCCTGTGGGTGTGGATTCGAAGACTTTCCGGGCCGGAGCATTGGTTTCCATGCGCTCTACGTGACCCAGCCATCTTAGTCGTTGGACTTTTACCCTTCTGGCTAAATCTACGTCGCTATACAGCCCGTACAGCTCGTCGTTCCATCTTCTCCTCCACTCCCCTTCGATGCTTACGGGACCGTAGATCACACGAAGAACTTTTCTCTCGAAGCGACCCAAGGTGCTTTCATCTGCTTTTGTCATAGTCCATGCTTCTGCACCGTATAGCAGGACGGGAATGATAAGGGTCTTATATAGCAACACTTTGGTCCCTCAATAGAGGACTTTACCACTCAATTGCTTTTTTGAGCCCAAAGAAACAGCGGTTAGCAAGAGTTATTCTGCGTTTGATCTCAGCGCTGGTGTTGTTTTCTGCGTATACAGAGGAGCCTAGGTAGACGAAGTCATTGACTTTTTTTTGCCCTGATTAATCGTTAAACCCATTTTTGAGGCATCTGCCTCAATACTTGAAGCACGATGTTAAAAAAATCACATGACAGCGCATCACCTTGTCTAAAACCCTTTTAGACATCGATAGGTTCTGTTAAGTTGTTTCCAACCTTTATGGAGCAGCGTGAATTCTCCATGGTCATCCTACACAAACGGACGAGTTTGGCAGGGATGCCAAAACTAGACATGGCTCTATATAGATCGTCCCTTTATATGCTGTCATATGCGGCCTTGAAATCGACGAAAAGGTGGTGGGTGTCGAACATTTGATCAACTGTGAACTTTCCTGGTCTAAAACCACACTGATAAGGGCCTATCAGGTTGTTGACGATGGGCTTTAGACGTTAACATATTACGGCAGAGAAAATTTTATAGGCGATGTTAAGTAGACTGATTCCTCTATAGTTGGTGCAGTTTAGAGGGTCTCTTTTTTTCAGGATCGGGCAAACGATACTGAGGTACCATTCATGCATGCTTTCTTCCGACCATATCTTACAGATAAGTTGGTGCATGCTCCCAACCAACTTATCTCCTGCTGCTTTAAGAGCTCGGCATTCAAGCCATCCGCTTCATCGGCTTTATTAGACTTCAGCTTAGATATGGCAATCTTTACTTCGTCTAAGTAGGGAGGACGGAATTGTTGGCTTTCATCGTCTTTGTTGAATGGATCATCCTGCCTGACAGCGGAATTCAGTTCGCCGTTATATAGTCTGCAGAAGTGGTCCTTCCATATCCTCAGCATTGACTGCGCTTCTGATAGTAAAATTCAGAATTTTTATAATAAAATTCAATAATTGGCAATCGTTGTTCGCTTGTAAGACTATTCATGATTAAATTATAGACCAAACTGAAGATGTTTGACAGTGAAACAAAACACGGAACGTGCGTCAACTGTTTAAACTAGTGTTGTCAAAAAGAAAATAGCTAAAAAATCACCCTTTATTTTACATTATTTTATTTGTAGAATGTCCAAGGTTTGAATCAAATTTATTTTCAGGATGCTATACAAAAATGTCAAAAGATACCTTAAGAAAACGTTCAATTCAACCGAGATCTTAAGGTTATAGACCTTAAAAATGATATTAAACCGAGTTCTATAAAAATGACGATGAATCAAGGAATATTTTCAAAACGAAATCCAAAAACATACCGAGGTCGAGTTTTAAATTTTTGAGTTTCAAACAGTATTCATTTCAATTGTATATCAGTTTAATTTTTATATTGATGTCAAAAAAGGATATTGTATAATTAAATCACTAATTTTTTAAAAGATATTTTCTTACAATATCTCTTTTACTTTGCAAGATAGATACATTTATTTCGAGAAAACCTTCTTTGATTAAAACTACTGTACAAATATCTCAGATCTCCTATTAACTATTTTGCACCTTTTGTAACGAGCTAAACGCTACTTTTCACACGAGATCCATTTTTTTGGTGAACACCCTTGGGAAAAAGTGAGTCATACCCCTTACAATTTATAGAAACAATTTAAGGAAAATGAACCTCCCTTCATATTACGGCCCTTATAGATGAATGCAACTCTTATCAAACACTTCAACCCAGATTAGCAGAATATTAAGGAACTTACGATATCTTTGGGAACTGCAAAAACAAGCATCCTATTTGTAAAGCTCCCGACAAAGCTTTTTACTTTCCTAAACATATTTTGAATGAAATTATCTTGAATTTAGAACTTGTTGTGTTGCATTAAATTATTTATCAATCGAAATAGAAAACATACTTATAAAATTAAAACTTACCGGTTAATAAATGTCAACTATTCTATTCGAATCTCACTCACGAACCACAAAATCCCTTAACGCCGTTGTTTTTTTTCACAAATTATGTATTTTAAATTAACGTTTTGCCTTTTCAATTTGTTTTGCACTTTTAAACACTTTTTTCCCGTAAAATCTCGAAAATCAAAATTACAAATATTTAAATGACGTTTCACGAGTAGTTCACCACAAACTACAGTAAGTGTGACAAGCACTGTGCCCATCTATATTTTATATTTGTCATTGCATCACTATATTTTTATTGTGTTTATTTAGGAGCAGAGAGAATGAACTAATAGGGAGAGCCAAATTTCCTCGTCTCCGACCCGACGCACCTTTTTGTTTATCTTTTTAATAAAGTGTTGAATTCCTATCGATGGCTGTACACATGGGGGCACATCATCTTGCATATGTATTTGCCCCAACATTAATATTGAGTTATACACATATGCAAGTTGGTGATGGTGCGCAACATCAAGCTTGTGGTCTTAAAGAGGAGCCACCGTCGAATTTGTCTCGTGGAGGAAGGTTTATATGAGATAAAAAATTAATATAGAGGAACATTTCTCCTCATCTATTTTAATTAAAAAGTTTAGAAAGATACTGTTTTGTAATGTTTTTTTTGTGGGATGATAATTACTATAAATAAATAAATTATATTTTTGCAGTTATAAAACGTCAAAATGAACACAATGATCCAAGATTTCGAAGTCCCGATTCTGAAAAGAAGACAGGTTTAGACAACATAAAGTAATCTGAAGGTAAGGAAAGTTTCTAATATTTGAATAATTTTAAAGGAAAGACTCGTGAAAGTGTATGGGGTTCTTCAGATTTCTTTGAAATGTTCTTTTTTTTTCGTGGCGCATGGAACACGCTTGGAATGATTTTGTTTTGTTGTCATTGTTTGAGTGTAACTTCGGGTACGAGTTAACGAGTGCGGAAGAGCTGTCAAATTTACATCTAAACATTTGTTCATAATTGTATTAGTATAAGTGCAAAGAAGGATAAATCTTCCGACAAAACCAGATCTTCAGATTTGATCTTAAATCTAAAATTAATCAATTTATTGTTCCCCATGGAATGCAAAAACGTGAGATTTGTGTTTTGACAGATCTAGATAACAACTAAATTAATTTATTTTACCCATGAAACCCCATTAGACAAAAAAAAATTTGCTTGGTTTGAGTCAGACTATTTATGTCAAAATGACAGATTTAATGTTTTTTTTTCATTGAACTGAAAACTGAACTTTGTTACACTGAGATTTATTTATATTTTGCACCAATTTCATGTTTTGTGGAAAAGAGTTTCTTTTGAAATTGGAAAAATCATATATACTATTTCTTTACAATACAAAATAAACTTGTAGCTTGTCTAAGAATTTTGTATAATGTTTTTGGTACTTTTTGTGTGATAAATTGAAGGTGGATACGTTAGTAAAATAAAGTTCCAAGGTTTAAATTTTTGATATCTGAGTAAATTAATTTAAAAAATTAGGTGGCGCAGAAGTCCGTAGCGAACCAAGGCCTAGTGACTTACAACTCTCAACCATTCCTGTGTTATTTGAGAAATCACTTTTTGATGACAAGAACTACTGTCAATACTTCGCTGGAGGCAGTACTCGTGAATAACACTTTTTTAAGTGGCACAGGCAGGGATCGAACCCAAGACCTCTGGCATGACAGTCCAACGCACTTATCATTATGCCACGGGTAATTTTTGCCTTTGTCTAAATGTGTGTTCATATAATGTAGTTGACTGCAAATGAAGTCCCTTGCGCTGTCTGAACCTGTTTATTTTCTTCTGAGTTTGAAATTCATTTAGAATTTAAGCGTCAAATTTGTCAGTTGTTGTCAATTCTGGTATACTAATTTTTGGGAAATGTTCTTCCTTTAAACATTGAGCAGGTTCAGACAACATAAAGGTATTCTTTTTACCGTAAGGCAACTAGTTAGTTGGTCAAGTTCCATAAGCTTCAAATTTCGAACTTTCATCAACATCTATTTTCAGTTGATCGTGCAAAACTACCAAAAACATAATGTTATAAAAAAAATAGTCCAGCAAGCTAAGAGTCCACCAAGATTTGTATTTTGTATTCCAATTTGACAAGGAACCCTTTTTCACAAAATGTTTAATGGAATTGTGTAAAAAATAAATAAATCTAAGAGTAATAAAGTGCAACTGTCAATTGAATGAAAACACATGATCAGCTGTCATTTTGACATAAGTAGACTTGACTTGACTTGTCTATATGGCATATTTGTCTTAAACAACTTTCCAATAATGTTGCCTTAATTGGAATGCAATTTTTTGGCAGCTGGCCAATCAGATACCAGAAAGGTTACTTAGTCCCTTTATGTCAACTTAACCTTTTTTGACATTACATTTTTTATCTCACTCACTCTTAATTTAAAAAAAAGCCTTTCCTTCTCACTTAGCGTTACAGACCTAAATAAGATTCAATATTAGAAACTTAAATAATGTTGAAGGAGAGTCTCTTCTATGGAATCTGGGCCTAGTGCGTTGAGTAATGACATTGGTATGATGAATGAAAGATGGTGATGTTGTGGCTGTCAAATATTTCGAAAATCGTTGGTGGGGTTTTCGAGATATTTGAATTTGAAGTTGGTTAACCCAGCAAAGAATAAAACTCATTAAAAAAAAATTGCTCATAACGAAGTATAATGACTTTGATGTTTGTGTTGAGTTCTATATGTTCTTTTAGGTGTTTGAAACGGTTCAGAAATAGCCATATTTTTATCCTTAAGAATTGTTAATGTAGGTATTCTTATGTACGAATTGATTTAAGTTACAAATACATGTATTCACTTTAAACATAAAATAAATTATTACTGATTTTCTGTGGTACACTTCAATTCTAAAAACTTGGAATGTACATACTCACAGTTAGTTAGAATAATTGAATGTCCTTTAAATATGACAGAATTAGAAAGCTGTCTATGCCTTGTTAAAGGTACAACCCCCGGGTTTCACCGCATATGTTATGCCATGCTAAAAAACAGTTCCGCAACCTTTAAACTAAGATTATTGGATTTGTTCCTTCTGATTGATTTCAAAAAAGCCTTTGACCGAATCGGCATCCACGTAATTATGAAATAACTAATCAAATGGAAAATAAAATGCTGAATTATATTAAATAATTCTTAAGCAATAGATTTTTCCGAATTAAGGCGAATGGTACGTATTCGTCTACTCATAATTTGAAAAATGGCATTCCACAAGGATCGCCTTTATCAGTCGTCCTTTTTATAATTGCTAAACAAATTTAAAAAAGAGCCTTTCTACTAGAGTTAATTTAATAAAATATCTTTCCTCTAAGAACAGCTAATCCCATGTAAATTCAATAATTAATGTAATAAGATCTGTTATTTTGTCTAAGATCGACTATGGTTTAGCGATTTATGGTAAATGTTCGAAGTCATCCACCCAACTTATCACAACACCGTATCACACAGCCATCAGGAGCGGTATGAGGGCTTTTCGTACAACTCCGATTCGGAAGCTCTTGACAGATGCGGGACTACCACAGCTTATTGAAAGAATCGAATATCTTACAACGGGTACGATACAAAAAATAAACTGCTCCAGAAGGTCACCTATTCACAACGATGCCAACAAAATTATAAAACGAAAGTAAACTCCAAGACTTAAATCAACGTTAAACTCCGCTTTAACATCCGCAAAAGAACTTGACATACCTATTGCCATTCAAAATGTAAACTCAACCACCTATCCGCCCTGGAACTTACCAAAAGAGTCTATTCTCACCAACATCAACCAGTAAAGATGTTTTTAAAGCCACGTTTTTTGACATGGTAGAGAGCCACAAGAAACAAGGATGACACTTATTGTTTACTGTTGCCTCAAAAACACAAGACTGTACATCATTTGCTGTTATCGCAGAAAACTTAACAACCATCTGCAAAGGCATACTTCGAATTTTCACCTCGATATTCACAGCAGAAGAAGAAAAATCCGAGAACAAAAAGAATATCATAATTACAGACAATCTATCCTCTGTAAATGCTCTCAACAACATTAATTATAATAGTAAAATTATCGAATCCATCCGCGATAAACTCATCTCCAGAAGTGGGAAACTAAAAATTGCATGGATCCCAGTTCACCAAGGTATCAATGGCAACGAAGTTACAGATGCTGTAGCTAAATCTGCTCTAAATGAACCTCTAACTACATTCTATGCCTACAATAAAAGATACTTAAGAAACCATCTACTTAAGACTTAAGACCAAAGGAAAACTAACTGGTTGCATTATCACCACACCTACACCAAATTTAACCCTAACGCTGAAAAAGCCAACTACCCTAAAAACATATCAAATAATAAGATTAAAATATACATACGATTGCGAATGGGTCACACCAACCTGACACATAACCATCTCATCACTAACGGGACGCCCCGCTGTGCCACTTCTGCGACGAAAATCGAACGCTCACCATAAGTCATCTATTATCATGTACTCAAATAAAGTCAAACTAGTTCACAAGAAATTATCCGATCTTTTGACAGGAACCACATATAGTAATGTTAATAATTATATAAACTAATGTCAGCACTTAATTTAGAAAAACTTTTATAAAATTTGTTACTAGCTGAAAGTCCTAGCAGCTCCAGCTTTATATTTTAAGATATTATTAGCAATGTAATTTATTTTATTGTTAATAATAATCGAATATTCTGCAGTTTACACAAAAACATATTAACCATTTCTTACTACAGTTTAATACCTACTCTGTTCTATTAAGTTTTGAAACGTGGTTTAAAATGGCAAATAATATTATATAATATATTTATGGACTTTTAGTTAAATCCTTTTGAAAAAAACAATATTTTATTTGGACAAAAAAGGCAGCTTACTTAACTTAAACTGGCGGTTCTCATTTTTTAAAATAAAAAATTCAGAACGTGCTGATGTTCAAAATCAAATCAAATGGGGTAGCGCAACAGTCCGTTGTGAACCAGGGCCTAGTGACTTACAACTCTCAACCATTCCTGTGTGCGAGTACTGTTGTCAGGAATGGAAGGGACCTACAATTTTACGCCGAATCCGAACGGCTAGTTTGAGAAAGCACTTTTTCATGACAAGAATTACTCTTGAAGGATTTGTCAATTCCTCGCAAGAGAAGAAGATAAAGGTGGCACAGGCAGGGATTGAACCCAAGACCCCTTTGCAGGACAGTCCAACGCACTAACCATCATGCCACGGGTACTTTATATGATGTTACTATCATTAATTAACGCACTGGGTTTAAAAGTGTGCACTTAATGCGCTTTTTTTGTGTGTCATTTTTCATTACCAAAAAGAAAGGAAATAAACGTTTTCCAAACGTGATTCTAACTTTAGGTGTTAACTATGTATTAAAAATTTGGTATGTTTTTTGATATAACAATCTAGTCATTAAATATTTGATGAAATGACCAACTGAATTTTGAAGTATAACTAAAATTCAAATAAGCGGAAACTTTTAAGAATCATGAAAAAGCGCACCACCAAATCCGTTCGTAATGCAAAAATGTATCTGTGAAAGTTTGTGACTACGATGAAATTCTCTCTATATCTTTCTCTGTATTATTCAACTCCCACTTTGTAAATGAGATTTAAAACTTATTTTATCGATCAATTTTATGTGTACTTACAGCCCTATTATGGCTATCAACTATCAATTATTTGATAACTGATAACTTGTATCAATTTATTGATAATTTGGTATTATGAGTATCAAATGATGATTTTTTATCCATTGTGAATACTAATCAATATACGATTGCGAATAGGTTTTGTTTGGTGTTTGACGTTTGTCATTTGTGTTAAGTTCTTGTGTTTTGGTCTATAAATAATATCGGCGGAATGATGTAAGTTGTTTTCATTAAATAAATTTCTCTTTTTTCTTAATATTTTGTTTATTTAGGAGTAGAATAGTTAGCAACAGAAAACAAATAGAAAGGCTTGTGGAAGTAATGGAGGAAAATCCTGAGGATTTGACAGCCGTAATACCTACCAAGTTTAATTTGCTTATTTTAATTCATGAAATTATAATTTGTCCAGTGGGTTTGAAGAATCTCGTAATAATGTTTTTTTAGCTTGCACGATAAACCTTCGTTCCTCAGTTTATGCCTTCAAACAACAATTCTGGTGAATGCATTTCGTTCTTCAATTTGTATATTCAATAAAAACTATAAAAAAAAACGTATAAATCGCATTTAAATTACAATTCTTTACCCTTTACGAATATTTGATACATTTGTCAACGAAGATTTTGTAGCTGATAGAATATTTGATGAGTATCAATATGTTTGATAGCCGTAATACCGAGTTTATCAATAAATCTATTCACAATAGATCTTTTAATTCACTATTTATCAAAAATATTGATAATTGATCACTATAATACCGATTCATTAATTTTGTTGATAATTATCAACTTTTATCAAATATCGTGTTGATATTTGATAACCATAATAGGGCAGTTAGTAAATTTCATTCTTGGGCAGACCAAGAAAAATCCTTCAATCGGAAAGCTTTTGAACTACAAATAAAAACCTTTATCTTCCCCATCATTTGCAATTCCAAGATCATAAAACATAAAAGTCCAAATTCTAAAAGGAATACGAAGAAAAGAAGAACTGAGTTTTTTATATAAATTTTATTTTCTCAATAAAAATAAAAGACTCCTCAGACCTCGCTCCCCTCGCTTTAGATTACTTTTGGTGCTTCAGCAACCTCCTCCAGAGGCTTGGATGGTGGAGGAATCTTGTATTCTGTCTCTGGGGTCTCGTAGATCTTCTCCTCCTTGGGCTCGACAACAGAAACATTGTCTGGCAATGGCTTCTTGGGGCCAATCTTGTTCTTGGGATCGTAGGGCAACATGATTTTGACCTTAATACCCAACACTCCTTGACGCAACAGAACGTGACGAGTGGCGGTTTCGACGTAGTCGTTGCATGGATCTCCGGAATGGATCATCAGACCGTCGACGAACTTCATTGACTTTGCACGCTGACCACGCAACTTGCCGGAAACAACAACTTCGCAACCCTTGGCACCGGATTCCATGATGAAACGGAGCACACCATAGCAGGCACGACGAACAGCCAATCCTCCGGTCAATTTGTAACGGAGCGACTCAGCCTGAGCGATGGCGCAAAGACCGCGGGTAGCAACCTTCTCGGCGTAGAGTTCGATGCGACCGGCTTCGAAGTTGAAACGCTTCTGGACCATGGCGGTCAATTCACGGATGCGACGACCCTTCTCTCCCAAGACCTGTTGGGTTTTGGTGGCCATGATGATGATTTCTGTGCGGGAGGGTGTGACACGCACTTCCACACCGGAGTAACCGTCTTCTGCGAGTTCACGAGTAAGGAACTCGTTAAGTTCAGCCTTGAACATGCCATCGGCAACAAACTATTTGGAATAAAAAAGCACAAAATGAACAAAAAGGACTATTTTATTAAAAATCTATGAAACATCAATTTTTTTTTAGGTTAAGTCTCAAATTAAAATTGAAATTTTATCACTAATCCGACAAGTTTTTCACACAAATTTGGTGTCATTATAAAGCTGTCGAATTGGTTAATTAATTTTTGATAGATTTAGATTGGAATTTATGGATTTTACCTTGCGTTTTTTGGAAATATTCAAACTCATATTTATTTTGTACGACTCTCACAGAACGTGGTCAAAAAGAAAGAGGGAGCTCAGCGTTATCGACAATATGGCGATTTCAGACACTTCATTAAACGATACTCGAAAGACTCGTGTCAAAGTAGTCTTTCAGTGATACCAAACTTCCATTTAGTTTTTTAATCTGCAGTCGGTACGGTAGTTCAAGTTTTTTCTTAATGTCACATTTTAATGAAATTATTTATAAAATATTCTTCAATTTTTTGAATAAATTACAACAGCAAATACAAAAATGTACACAGAGAGTGAAAAGAGTGAAAATAATTTTCTAGTTGAAGACAACTTTCATTCGCTGATCACTGAACACTAATAAGATCATAAACAAGAACACACTTGTAGTGCTAAGTCCCAATTTGTTGACAAACTTTTTCAAAAGTTAAGTTTGAAAGTCATTTTAAGTTTATGCTTGTCGTAATCTTTAATTTATGTTTTATTTAAATTTTGTCTCTAAAATAACAAAAGCAAGCAGTTTAAAATCTCTTAATAGGTATACTTTTATAGTTAATTTCATCCTTAGAATTTTTGTAATCCAAGAAAAACTGACCTGTCACAAAAACATATCATATCGTAAACAGAAAGCTTTTGTTATTCTAGTTAATATTTATCAGAAATGAACTTATATATATTTCCATTATTCCACAATCGAATTAAGTACCAAAATGATTTTTTATGCTGACATTTTTTATTTTTCGAATATCATGTCTTTTTTCATAAACTACATCTTGCACTACATTGCCATTTGGAACTAAAAACAAGTGTTTACCTGTCATAATAACTAGTATTATTAAGTTTTCTGATAATCACCCAACAATTATCTAAAATGTTTGTTTTATTATGTGTTTACAATTAATCCATATATCTGCGTTATCTCACAGTTAAACAAGATGTTGGCCCTAATTTTTTAAGATATAAATGCAATTTCTTATTTTCATTACCTAAGCACGAGCATTTTCGAACAGGCGTGGGTTTTAAATAGACCAGGTTTGAAATATTAGAGTTAGGAACCACCATTAAATCATACATTTTTTTTCTCTTTTAGTGAAAAAGGTACGTATATGAAGACGACTCCTAGTGACAGTTGCCTGCTAAACCAAATCTACTACCACCAACAACACACTGTGGCTACAGTGAACTTACAAAAAATAAACAATTAATCCATGACAATACTATACGGTTTATAAAGATAAAAGCTTAACAACATTAAAGTGTCTATTACACAAAAAAAGGTTTAATGTGCAAGGTACCTAAAGAATCTTCAACTACATTACCGATCTCTTATTAAAACACGAGACTCATTTGGCATTCGATTCTCTAATGGTTTTTTTGCTTGAACAACGCGATAATCCATATTAAAAAAATCGTACGTATTGCTTTTTCCTTCGCTCGTTCGGTTTTACTTGCACTCAACTCAACACTCGCAAAGTCGTACGTCGGTGTAAAATCAGAAAGCAATTCTCATAACCAATTCAATTGTACTAATTTTGCTCTCGTGAACAAGTTCTAGTCGGCACGAAAGTGTTCGATTTATTTATAATTTGCCAAAATTAAACTATTAAAAGTATTAATTAGAAAAATGTCTGACGCTGTTGGCAAGAAGTTATGTGAATTAAAAGTTGCCGATCTCAAAGAACAATTGGAAAAACGTGAATTAGAAACAACTGGTTCCAAGGCAGCTTTGTCAGAGCGTCTGGAAAAGGTCAGAAGATAAATGAAAACCTTGTGTGAATTATGGCTAGGGCGCTGAAGCGAATAGTATAAAAAGAGACGCCATTTTGATTTTGAATTTGTTCTAATTAAAATTGAGTTTTAAATTATAATTTGAAATTTTTCTGATCTTTATAAATTAGGCATTGAAAGATGAAGGAAAAGATCCAAGTACCTACGTATTTGAGAAGGATTCACTCAAGCAGATTGTAGTGAAAGAGGAACCAATCGAAGTTGAAGATAGGTGCGAAGAGGAGCCGCGGGAAGATGATGGGGAAGACGACGATGTTATAATTGATGAAGTCGGCGAAGTCGATGAGGAGGAAAATCACCAAGAAGAGGTAAGCTTCTAGATTTTTAACATATTGTTCAAGAACCTAGTTTTTTGTCCACCATTCTTAATGTACCTGTGTATCTATTGGGAGTGGGGCGAAGAAGTAATTGATATGCGCATGGTTCCATTTTGATACCTTCTTTTGTGTTGCTGTGGAAATAACTTGAATTATTTTCACTGCAGGCCAAGGTCTTACCTTTACCGGTCTCCATGGAAAAAAAAACATTTTTTTCTACAGAATTTCCCATTATCGGTCACATTCAATCATATAGGATAAAATAATGGGAAGAAAAGTCACTGAAATTGCGATTAAAGTGATATGCCTACCAACTTTAACTAAATGTTCTTTAAATGCAAAGAAACTTTCCATACTTTGCATACTTCCCTGTTTACACTCTATACATCTGGGTGTTAGCAAAGGCTTACTTAAGTACAAGAACAAGATAATAATACAAAAGTAGTTGTAGTTCGATTGAAAATGTATAACAGTTTATTAAGGACTTTATTTAACAACTTTGAAATTATGAGTTTGCATGTGAATTAAAAAAAAAACGCGACAATTAATCTTATATAATTTAATCAGTCTTTCAAAAAGGGTATATAATTTTATTATAAATGTTGGCTTATTTTAGCCTTACTTTTTTTGTTTTAAGTTATGGTTTGTCTCTCTTGGCTCAACTTTTAAGCACGAATTTCGTCTCACTGTTTTTTTTATTTGATAGATATGTGCAAAAAAATAACTAGCAATTTATTTTAGAGCAAGGACACATTTATTTCTATTTTAAATTAATTTCCAAAGTTACTTTTGTACATACAAAACACGCAAAAATGGTTGATTTTGACATTTCTTCCCTGTTTTTTTTATCAGTGCTTGCTTTTTTTTGTTCGATATTTCTTTGATTTTAGTGGTCAAATGCAATGTACCCACACTCCAAATCCTATAGTGATCCCAATCAGAGGGGTTACAGGTGGCAGCATGCTCCCTTTACATACCTAGCTGTTATTACGCCGCACAGTGGTGCGAGAGCGGAAAAAAGTCTTTTTAAGAAGTTATATTTATCCTTTTAAATTTTGTGTTTAAGTACTCTTATATAACCCGAGCGTATGATTTAAAAGTATTTTTCAACATATATATTGTATGTTCTGATTTACGAGCCCTCAAAGTTGAAAAATAATTTTACTCAAATCGCGAACCGTATTTTCAACAAATTTTGAGATGTTTTTTTCCGAAGTTCCTTTGAATAAATTCTCTAGCTTCTTAAATAATTTAATTGGTCTATTTTCGATTATCTAAAATAAAAAAAAATGATTATTTATAAAAGATACCTTCTATAAGTAGTCTGAAGCTTAAGTACTAGGAAAAAATGTATTTTTTTTAAACTTTTTGATTTCAAAAAAAGCTCCAAAAGACTCCAAGAAAGTAAGTATGCCAGCATATGCTCCATGCATTTATGTAAAAGCACAGAAAAAATCAGCTGCAGATACGTGCAGATGTGGAAGTTAAGATCAAAAATGTTTCACTGAATCGGATTTCAAAAAACTGCGTTTTGACGGTGGTGTTTACCAAAAAGTTTGATTTCTTCGTTATTAATTGTCAGAATGAACTGGTTAAGCCCATTATTTTAAGAAAAAATATCAAACTTTATTTTAAAAATAAAACAAAATTAATACATTGACACAGGTCTGAGAATTTCGATTTTTGCGAAACCATTTATTTCTGCCCGGAAAATTTTTTCAACTTTGAACTCAATTTTCTTGAAAAGAACACACGAAAAGCAATATAGTTTTATGATATTTTAAATTATATGATAGAGCTTAAAAAAAATAAAGAAAAGGATTAGGGATAATCCTTTATTTTTTTAGTTTTTTGCTAAAAGTAGGGCAGGTAGAAATAAAAAAAGGTGTTATTTTTAAAGTTTTATTACTTTGTTTTTGTTGTGTATTGCGTAATTTTGTAATACCTGGCGCAGGTTTCATTCGAGAAAATGCAGCCGAATTGTGACGAATGAATTTGTGATGCATCATATACTCATATCCTCGGATCCAATAATAACAGATTTAAGGCTACAGGCAAAAAAGAAAATACTTCAAATCAGCGCAAACGCTAAATACCTCATTTTAGCGTCATAAACTTACTACTTCATAATTGTTTTTTATTTATTTTTTGTATGTATTTATCTATTTATTTATTTGATTTTATAATATATATAGTTAGTAATAACATTTTGTTCAAAATAAAAAGTTAAGATGTTTACTAAAAAAAAAACTTTTATTTAAATATAACATCAAAAGCCTCAAATTTAAGAAAAATGTCAATAACTTTTTTTCTAATAATTTTTTCTTGACCAAATTTTGACCAAGCGTGTATAAGACTACTCTTAACATGTGTGTAAAATTTCATTAAAATTCGTTTAATAATTCAGATTTAACAGACTTTTTTCAGCTCTCCCATACAAAAATCAAAAACCCTCAAATTTTAGAAAAATGCCAATAACTTTTTTTCTAATAATTTTTTCTTGCCCAAATTTTGACCAAGCATGTATAAAACTAATCTTAACATGTGTTTTAAATTTCATTAAAATTCGTTTAATAGTTTAGACTTTACAAATATTTTTCCGCTCTCCCATACAAAAATTAGAACGTGAGATTCGCTTTTCATCACGTTTCTCAGCATAAGTATGGGCTTGGCGGCCTATAGGGCATCACCTAACCGACATTAGTTTCAAATTACTTAAAAAAACCTTAAAGATTTCTTGAATAAGTTTATAAGTTAGTTTACGTGGTCCTTTTCCACCGATTCCTTAATTCCTTTTATCTTTTTAAAAAGCCCGAAGTCGTATCTTTAAAACGATTTCGAATTTTGAAAAATAGACATAGGTATTAAACTTGCAATTTTTGAAAAAAAAAAATCGATTTCTTGAACCCATCACATGGGATGACACCCTTAAATTTGTTAAAATTTGTTTCCTCGCCTTAATATGAAATGTTCTATTGAGAACCCTACCTAACTGTAAAAAAAAATCAAAAGGAAATTCATCCTGCAGTAATGAAAAGTCGCCCCCTCTTCTTGAACATGATCGGCCTCTTTCGCGTACCGTAAAAATGGCTGTTGAAAGTTGTCGTCCTATTTCCTCTTGCTTTGATATTATCGTTTTAATAGCCGCGTTTTATTATCACCGTGATCTGATCCGGATCAGATCATGATAATCATATCATTTAGAAGAATCAGAATTATTTTATATAATTTTATATAAAATAATACGACGCCCAATGGGTGTATAGCTTCATATATTCAATATTTGTATACAGGGTGAATCCTTCCAGTCTCCTTACTTTTTTTTTTAATGCAGTTAAATTTAAACACAAGTTTTAGTGATTTACAGTTGTGATCGAAAAAATAGGAGTGCCTGTTCTTTTTAGATTAAGTCGTGACTCAAAAGTTGTATAATTTTTTTAAATTTATTTTTTCTTTTGTACAAAATAGGTAATCCAGTCTTTTATTATTATGCTTAAAGACTACTTTGTTTAAAACAAATAAGGTAGTAAAAACATGAATTTTATCAAAATAAAGCCAAAACGAATTATTCAAAATAAAGTATAAAAAACTAAAAAAAAAAATATTCAATATTAAGATTTTTTTGTCAGTATTTTGTGGTTCAATGTTTCCTCGACTGCGTCCCACAACTGCCTCGCATTTAAGGGTCTTCGTCGAGAAACACCCATTTTCACATCTGCCCATAAATTTTCTATGGGATTGAGGTCAGGCGACTGAGCTGGCCAGTCCATGACCTCAACCTCATTGACCCGAAACCATTCCTTGGCAGACTTACTGGTGTTTCGGGTCGTTGTCTTGTTGAAATACCCATTTAACCGGCATATTCCAACTCGCATAAGGCAACATCACATTGGACATTATATCCACATAAACGCGTTGGTCCATCGTGCCAATAATTTGCTGTATGGGGCCAACACCAGCATAAGAGAAACTGCCCCATGCCATCACTTTAGCACTTCCATGCTTTACCGTTTTAATGGCGTACCGAGGCTTAAACTCGAAATTTTCTGGACGTCTGACGTATTGCCTAGAGCCAGTTCCACCGAATCAAACAATATTGGTCTCGTCAGTCCACAAAATGTTTCGCCATTTCTCTGCTGGGCAATTAGCATGGCATCTTGCAAATTTCAAACGAGCGGCTACATGTTTTTCTGTAAGCATCGGCACTTTTCGTGGACTGCGAGCGGAAAGATTATGTTCCAACAATCGCTTTCTTATTGTTACGCTACTTACTGCCAGTCCTTGATCTTCCTGGATCATCTTAGAGGACGCAAAAGGATCCTTTCGGCTGTAGCGAACAATACGACGATCGTCATGTTCACTCGTTTCTGTCCCCGGGTTTCGACTTTTTTTTCATATTTGGTCAGAGCACCCCAACATCAACTTTATATCCTTATACGTTTTTCCTTCATTTCGCAACTTTTGTATGATTTCCCGTTTTTCGTCGGTGCAGTGCTTTCCTCGGCCCACTAAATAACCAAACTTGTTTAGATATTTGATAGTCCAACTATTTAATATTCCTATTTTAATTTAGTTACTTACTGTTTATTTTTTTTAAGTTTTTGATTTTTTTTACGTACAATATAACTCACACTTCTATTATTTTGAATAGCCTGATTGAGAGTAAAGATCATTTGATCTCTGGTTACAAATGTAAACGGTTGTGAATTGCAAACCAGTTCATTGTTTAATCATCTTTAATGTCCCGTTATACTTACCGGTAGAGAAATGGGCTGATTACCAGTATACACATGGTAAAAAAAACTTGAGCAAATTTTGTAAAAGCACTCCTATTATTTTGAACACAGCTGTACATTGTTCAAATCCATACGTCATTCACTAACTACCTTTTAAAGTCAAACATAAGTTAGAAAGTGCTTCATAATTGTGACCTGAAATTTGGTTGGATGCGTGTCATTAATTAGAAAATTTGAAGTTCCTGTAGTTAAAGGTTGGCCAAATGTCGGCTTAGATTCTTCCTGTAAATATGTAATAGTGTCAGAACTTGATAATCACTACCACGTGATTTGATCTAAGATTATTAAAAAAATACAAAATTCTTAGGAAAATTAACATTGAGAACAGTTATAGAAATAATTAAATGAATTCATGCCATAGTGGAATCCGAAAAAAAACAGTTTCCCCAAAACCGTTAATGATATTGGGATTTTATCAACAACCAAAATTTGTTATTAATAAGATAATAAGTATCTAACAATGGTCCAAGCTGGACAGCATTGCAATTTCTTATATAAACAGTGGTGGAAAAAATAATAAGTGTGCATGAGCATTTACTCTATAACGGCTTACAAATGACATTTATCTAAGCATATTATAATTATTATTTTTTAAATTTTATAATTAGAGCACGTTGAAAATATTTTATATTCTAATTTTTCACAAAAGTGATTACTTATAAGTTCTATTTTCTTATATTTTATATGATTTTTGAGTGTTTAGGTTAGATTTTAAAATAATTTTCTTAAATAATGGGTCGTGCTAGAAATTGTTCCTATGAAGAGAGACGTCTCATCCGAAAGGGCCGTTCTGAAGGGAAAACGTTCAAAAATATTGCTGAAATGTTGTCATGTTCACAAATCGAAATAACAAATGCTGTAAAGAAAAGGACAGGAAACGAAAGGAAGAAAGGGAAAGATAAATTGATAAATTGAATCGTCAAATAGTAAGAATGGCTAAGAAAGACCCTTTCATTACTTCTACCGAAATATAGAAGAGTCCTATTTTTACGGTAACAACAAGAACAGTTAGAAACCGGTATTTAGCAGCTAAACTTTCTGCTCCATCTTCTGGAAAGATCCCATAAGAATAAGAAGAACAGAAAACTATTTGCTAAAGGTCAAAATGAGCATTTTAATGAAACGGGCATAAAGAGCTTCAAGAATATTTTGTGGAGGGATGAAACCATGGTGAACTTGTTTGGTTCGAATAGCAACCACTATGTTAGACGACCCCTTCTTGTCAAGAATTCAACCCCAAGTACACAAAAAAAACAATTAAGCGGTGGTGGAAGCATCATGGTTTATGGTAGCTTCTCGTGCTATGAAGTTGGACCATTGTTCTGGATAAAGAACATTATGAATCAAGAAAAATATGTGGAAATGTTGGAAAATGTTATTCTGCCTTACGCTGATGACGAGATGATGACTGATTTCGAAGTTTTAACAGGACAATGATCCAAAACATACCTCGAAAAATGCAAAGACTTGGTTTCAAGCAAGACAAATTACATTTCTCGATTAGCCAGCTCAAACACCTGACCTCAACGCCAATCTAGAACTTGTGGTCTGTGGTCAAAAATAAACCAGGGGGGTCATTCCGTAAAACGATAATCGTTAGACGATAGCGTTTCGACGATAGTCTCACTTCACGTAAGACGATATTCGTCAAAGTGATATCGTCAAAATGATAGCGTTTGCACGATAGCTAAGTAGGTATCGTCTGCTATTAATTTCCATTGATAACTAAGCAAATTGAAGTAAAAAAGTTTCGGTGTAGTTTAGTTTTGTTACAAAATGAAAATAAAAACTCAAAAAAATACATACATATATATACATTATGTACATATATACCTTCAATATTAAAATTTGCTGTAACTTTTGAAACTTTGGGGCAGAGGAACATTGGTATATTCGACAGGCAACGATTTTAATATCGCTTTTGCTCAAAGCACTAATCCAAAGTAGTTTTGGAAACAAAAAATATTTTTGAAGCCAAGTTATGTTCCCTGTGGATAAAATGGAGTCTTCACTCCCTTCTCTTAGACAAAATTGGGTTTATTTCTGCAGCTGATTTACAAAAATATCAGACATTGAACAAACATTTTAATATTATAGTTTTATCTTCGGCTGCAACAAATGAAAACACAAAAAGTGACTATAACAATAAACATTACAAACTAGTTGGCTGTTTATTAACAATAAATTTTTGCAAATTTTCGAAATTTCCCACAGAGAAAACCCAAGTTTAATAACATTTTCAAGTTATTAAACAAGCATAAATTTCGTTGAGTTCATTTTGACATTTGGAATATACTCAACGAACTTATACTGAAAATGATTGAACGAGACGATAGTGATAGTTACGTGAAGCAAATTATTGACGATATCGTTATGATAATCGTTTTGACGATTATCGTTTCAGAAATTGCGGAATGACTCCCCAGCTTTAAAAAAAATATAATAAGGCTGCCTTATGTAGTGGAATCAAGGAAGCTTGGGAAAAAATTTCTTTGGAAACTTGTGGAATATCTGCCGCAACTTTACGAGGCAGTAATAAAAATAGAAATCCAACAAAATATTAATATGTATAATTAAATATACGATAAGTTTTTTACCAATTTCCAGAAATTGCCAGAATTTGCACCTATTTTTTTCCAAGTCTTTTTTGTTTTATTTTGTTATTTTTAAAAAATCAACTATTTTTATGCCTACTACATAAATATTTGAAAGTCGAAGTACTTATAAAAAAAATATAAATAAAAAAATCAAATTTGATCGCATTTTTTATTTAAACCTATTATTTTTTCTAACGCTGTAAGTTCATATATTCAAGCAATTCTTTTTTTTTTTCTAAATAAGAACAATAGGGAACCACAATATTTGATAGCTTTCAATTACTTTATTTTATAGGCGTTTAAAAACAAATTATGTCTTGTTTTTTAAAAAATATTCTGTAACGTAAAAGTTTTTATATTTACCTTTTTTATTTTTTAGGATTATGAGGAGGAACAAGAAGAAGAAGTAGAAGAGGTAACTGAGGACACTCAAAACACTGATAACAATGTAATTGACAATGAGGAATCTATCAATTTAACAATTGAAGAAGATGAGCAACAACTTTTGCACAATGAAGTAAATAATAACAAAAAAACGTACACTTTAAAATAATAAACATACTAACTGCGATTCTTTAAAACAAATATTTCAGGCTCCAGACGATAAGGATAAAACTCTGAGTAAGTTATCTTTTTTGTATAAACTCCATTTGAATTATTTTGCATTAAGAAAAGAAGCTTTAATTTATATTCCTTATAATCAATAAATTTGTGAAAGTGAAAAAAAAAATAAAAACAATACTGTGATAAAAAAATAACAACAATAATCCATAAAATTAGAAACAATGTTTCTCCGCGATTTTTGTAAAATCTATTTTATAATTTAATTGAATTTAAAAATACAAATAATCACCAAAACAACCATGGCGAATAAATATTCTAACCTAACATCCCTCACTACTGTCCATTCACACTAATAGCTGATGAGAACACAACAGAGACAAGCAAATCAAAGAACAAGGATAAGGATGATTCTTCCGAAGAAAAGAAGACCAAATCTGACACCAAGAAATCTGATTCGGACAAAGAGAAGAAATCATCGTCGGCATCTACCAGTGGAAAGGAAGAATCTTCCAAGGATGATAAAACAGCTGATAAACAAAAGGACGAAAGGTTGGTTGAAGATGATGATGATGATCTCAATGCATAGACAACAAAAAGAAGAAGATGGTTTTGAAAAACCTTTGATGACAATGGACCTTTGCATTTGACAATTCATGACTTAGGTTTTTATTTTAATGTTTGAGTGTGTGAGCGTACCGATATGCGATAGTGTTTTATGATATACTTGTACTCGTGCAGTTTGGAATTCTTGATCCTGTATTTGAAAACAAGCTTTATGTTATCTGTTCTCGGATGTTTTGCAAAACCTTCGCATATCAATGCCACACACCGAGCTATTGGAAAAACCTAAGAAATAAATTGTTCATAAATACTCTTGATGATCTTACATTTTTTTCTCTAAAAACACAAATACTAATCAATTACTTTTCTTTGGATTTCCTTCGTCAGCGCTGAACAAAAATCGTCATCAAAATCATCTGCATCGAAGGATGACAAAGGTAAATGTAAAATTGAAATGTTAAAATTTAAAACTTTTAATTCGGTTAAGAGGGCTTTGGCTTATTGATAGGAATTTTGTTTGGAATCTGAAGCAGTTTATTTCTACAACAATACGTGTGCAAATTAAATTAGAATACAATCGTTCTTAAAACTATTTTCTTTTTTGTTTTAAAGAAAAGCTAAATAACAATAGTTTTGTAAGCTGAGCAATATAACTTGAAATTTGGTACTTCAGAAATTAAATTGGTTGATTAAAATAATTGAACTGTTTGGATGATAATAACCCAAAGACACAACGCACAAAATTGATTGTATCTGCGACTTAAGTTAGTTCTTAGTATCCCTCTCCAAAAGTGTTGTTATTAATATGAGAGATTTTTGCTCAAACATTTATTTTCCTACGGATATATCTTGATTATTGCATGTAAGCGATAGAATGTTTTTGATTTTCTAATGAGCATTCATTGGACTAACTATTTAACGTCTCTATGCAATTTCCTCAAAACGTTGCTCTCTTGATGCTTTCGCAACTAGTTTTAGACAATATACTTACTATTATCCTCGATAGGATAATATAAGCTGAAAAAACTACAACCAATAAATTAAGTGAAAGTTTTAAGCACGATTGTATTCATTTTTTTTTTAGAATAAGTTCGGATATAAACAGTTTAAATCTAGGCGCGAGTTGAAGATAGTTGAAGCTCGATTTGTTCCTGTACCACTGGAAGAACGATGAGGATGAATTTTCTGAAGACCAAAACTTTCTGATGTCCTAATGAGATGGGTGTTACATTGAGCAGTCAAATTTTTTGGAAGACAATTACGTAAAAACATCATAATAAGCTTGCGAGACTGGTGATTCAGCAGATTTTCGAAAAAGACAACAACCCGTATCCCTTTGCTTGATATCATCAATTCACAAACTACAACTACAGCGGCTGCTAGACTCGTTTTCTTTTTCTCTGTTTTTATTTTACTTTTAAGTCGTGGTTATTACTTGTTGTTTGCCGTGCATTTGAGCTTCGTCATCAGCTGAGATATAAATCGATAAAATGTCAAAGAGTGTAAATTCGTTCGATTATGATGAAGACTTGGACGGACTTGGCAACAACTGAAAATAATGATCAAAGTCCTGAGAGGAGGTGTTTAACATAATGAAAAGACGAAAGGAAAGATTGAAGAGCAATATTTGTAAGTAGTAAAGGAGGTATTGATTCTGTATTTTAGCGGGGGCTAGAGATATTCCCGGACAGCTGCAATTGGTATGAATCGATTATAAGAGTTTCTTTGTTGGGCTGGCGAGAAGAAGGCGTCTAAAGAGTGCAGGAGCAGTTTTTAGGTTAGATTTGTTTATGAGACTCTGGAAGGTGGATTTGGACCTAAGACAACAAAGAAAACAACTTATTTAAAGTCGGTGCATTAACTTTTCTCATCAAGGATCAGCTGAAACCCCGTAACCCTAATTTGGAATGCAGGTAAAATCATCATCATTAATTTGGCAGTTTTTTCAATAGGTGTACAATCTGACTAGGAACAAACTCAACACAAATAACTAGCTACCCATCCACCCTGCCCTTTATACAGAATCCTACCAATTCGCATTAAACAAAACTTTCCGAAAAGACAGAGAGACCCCCATTCCGCATTCGATACGAGCTGCTGCATATTCATTTTTAACCCAACAAATCGAAATCTACAGTAACTACTAACTATTCGTATGTTCCTCATCTCTATAGTCTTGCAGTGAAGCAGTCATCACCAGTAGTCTAATCGAACGGTTAACACTCAACTTGACTATTCGTCGTGTCCTGCGTCCCAAATAAAAACTGTTTCAGATTCCAAAATAAAAAAATAAATTATAGTTTCAGTAAGAAAAGAAGGGAGGGGCAGTTATAGAGTTGCAAAGTGTTTATATCTATTTTCATTGCTCGTGCAAGTTCTTTTGTAGTAAGTTTTATAAATAACTAAGAAAAAAAATAAGTCCCAGTATTTTAAAGAAAAACATTTTAAATGTGCTCACCCGACCACTATTGTTATTATGGAATTTCCAGAAAAATCATCAGCCCAAGCAACGGATTCATCAAAATCGAAAACATCTTCGTCTAGTCGCAATTTGTGGGTATCCGGACTGTCGTCTCTAACTCGTGCCAGTGACTTGAAGACGATCTTTTCAAAATATGGCAAAGTTATCGGCGCTAAGGTGGTTACCAATACACGTACACCGGGAACCCGCTGCTATGGTTTCGTAACAATGTCCTCGTCAGTGGACGCAAGTCGGTGCATTGATCATTTGCATCGTACCGAATTGCATGGTCGCATAATCTCTGTGGAGAGAACGAAGAACGAAATCGGTTCTGGTAATAACAGCAATACAGCAGCAGGTGCAGCCAATTCAGCTGGCAAGAAGAAGGAAGAGGACTCGAAGAAATCATCTCCGGTTAAGGACGCCAAAGCGAAGGCAGGTGATGGTGCCGACAAAAAGTCAATAACATCCAATAGCGCTTCTGGCAAGGATGATAAGGACAAACCAAAGGGTGGTGCCATCAAGGCTGGTGCATCTGATACTGAGAACAAAGGCGTCGATGGCGATAGGAACAAAGCAGACAACGCCCTACGCCCTCGACGAAATTCACGTTCACGAGACCGGCGACGCATTGAACGACCACCACTACCACCACGCAGAGTAAGCATTGACCGTGAAGAACGTGAGCGGGAACGAGAACGTCTTCGCCGTGAGAGAGAAAAGGAGCGTGAACGCCGAGAACGGGAGATCCTCTCTTACCAGAAGATCCGTGAAGAAAGGGAACGCCAGCGACTGAGGGAACGCGAACGTGAGCTGCGTGAAGAAGAGCGTCGTCGTCGTGAGATCCGTGAGCGCCAACGCGAAGAGGAACTTCGTCTAGCTGAGGAACGTAGAAAACTAGCTGCCGAACGTGAGCGTTTGGAAAGAGAGAAAGCCGAGTTGTTACGTTTGGAACGTGAACGCCAGAAGTTGGAACGTGAAAAAATCGAACTGGAGCGCCTAGAACTCAAGCGCCAACAAATGAAGTATGATGAAGCTTTCTCAGATCTCAGACTTTATTCGATCACTCTTAATATATATATTGTATATTTTTACTTGTAATTTTTTGTTTTCATTTTGTAAAGAAAATGTCCACAAATCAAATCAAAAAAAAAAGAAGACGAAAAACTGAAAGGCGCTACCGGCGCTTTTGTGTATCAATTGGATGTAGCTAGTAGCGCCAGCGTGTTGATTTTGTTTATAAAACTGATATTTTAGTTTGGAAAAATGTTTTAATTTTTTATTTTCGTTTTAATTAATTTAGAATTATGGCAACATCACGCATTGAAGAGCCGCCAAAGAGGGCTGTAAAGAGATCGGGCGATGATCGATATCCTGAGGCAACCGAACGCAAACGGAATCCCGGAGCACGCTTTGAAGCACCCCCACCACCAAGATTTGATGCTTCTATTGCAACAAGGTAAACTATATTTTTGCTGCTTAAACTTCAGGCAGCATTATTTTCTATTTGTTTGAAAGAACCTCGTAGAATATTTATTGTGTCCAAATTTGTGTTAAACGAAATCTCCACAAAATCAGAATATCATTTTCTGTAACTTTTTATAGTTGAAAGTTTTTAAAGAAGCAAATTTTTTCATATATACTGGTACGTAGGGTAATAGAAGCCATACAAGATGCAAGAGAAAAAGGTGATAAAGTATCTGCACAACGCGTTGAAGAAATAGAAGAATGGAATCGTTATGAAGAGTATGTTAAAAATGCCGTAAAATATAGAAACTACAAGAAAAGATGCAAGCCAAAGAAGGAGAATCCATGGTTTAATGAAGAGTGTGCATATTTAATGGATATAAAAATATTAGCACTAGAGCTAATGAGAAAATACAAAACACCTGTGGCACGGAAATTTTATGAAAGTAAAAGGAAAGCCGAACGCTTGGTAAGACGAAGACGTCTTCGTGAGTATGACCGACAAGTTATTGAAGATACAAAAAAAGAATTCAATCCAGCTGAAGCTCGTAAAGCTGTCTATAAGTATTGAAAATAAAATGTTAAGAAAAAAAATATCAAGCTTGTTCGTTATTGAAAAGACATGAATTGAACACAAACAATAAATAAACGAGCTGTTGGTATTTTTTTTTAAATTATGTATTCTAAAATGTGAACTAGTTATGATCAAATAAAATGGATGTTTAGTTAATGACCTTTGGTCATTTGCAATTCCCTTGACATTGGCTTATTTTTTTATATCCAACAATTATGAGAATCTAAAACGATTAATCGTGTTTAGGACACAACTGATGTAACGATTTGTAATACTATTTTAAAACGGTGAATCATTTTTTGAGGTTTTTTATAAATAAGTCGTAGAAATGATTAAATGAATGACAACGAATGCAATTCAAATTTTGAATTTCAAACCGGACATCGAAGAAAACATCGCTCTTCTAGTATCAAATCAAGTGATCAACTGGACACAATTTCAAATTCATAGTTTCATTTCATTTGATGCAATTTTTGATGATAAATGAGCTACATTAGAGCTGGTCAAAAATGATCATCATCTTCCGAATTCTTCGATGAACCCAGGACGGATAAATGAACTCACCATGGTCAAAGCCCAATCGCCGAAGGCTGTAGTACCAAAAAGGTGAGTTTAAAATCGAAATTCATCAACATAATTTGTACTTTTTAAAGTTCATTCCATATTTAAATGGAATTTGCCATTTTTTAAAAATTGGTAAAAGTGAAATCAATTTGTATTCATATTGATTTCGCTGAAAGAGATGGACAAGGAAGAATTTCCATTTTCTTTGTTCGATTCTCGTCTTTGTCTCAAAGTCGTACTGACTCTGGAAGACTATTTTATTTATATTTTTTTCTTAAATAAAATGTCCAACACGTTTTTAAATTAGTTATTTTTCAATAAATAATTTATTATTTTAGCTAAAAATAAATTCCTCTCATACATATTTATAAAATATTTTCTGTCTTCTTTCAGCTACGACAAAAAACGTGATGATTATGGAAGCTCGTCAAAACGTGATGACTACACATCGAAACGTGACGATTATACATCATCGAAACGCGGAAGCGGCGGCGGAGTAGGAGCCGATGATTATTCAGGCAGCCTGAAACGTAGTGCAGTCGGAGCAGATGATTATTCCAGCAGCTTGAAACGCAGTGTAGCCGATGACTATTCAAGTGCCAGCAAACGCACAGTAGATGAATACTCATCGAAGCGCGATGAATACATATCTTCAAAGAGAGGTGGTGGTGGCGATGAGTACACTTCCAGCAAACGCAGCGGGGCCGATGCTTCTTATCCATCGAGCAAAAGAGACGAGTATAAGCGGGAAGTTGAAATTCGTCATGTTCCTTCGTCCAGTTATCATTCAAATGGAGGCAGCGGTATGAATTCATCATCATTCTTTCCACGTCACGGTCAAACTGCTGGAGGCAGTAGTAGTAAGCGGTATGAGAATGCTTCGTATGGATCTGATCGTCAAAGTGGCGCTAACAGCAGCGGTGCCAACTGGCAAATGCAGGGCCATTCTAGCCATGGAAGTCATTCCGGGCATGGACATGCATCACATTCTGGTGGCGGACCGTCTGGTATGAAGTCATATGCCAGCAATGGAATGTCCTCGAATGGAGGAATACCTGGTGGCAGGCAAGCATTGAAATCCGATGAGCATTGGAGAACGACGTTGGCGTCATCCGGTGACCGTTACGATAGAACGTAT
Source organism: Eupeodes corollae (assembly GCF_945859685.1). NCBI lineage: Eukaryota > Metazoa > Arthropoda > Insecta > Diptera > Syrphidae > Eupeodes > Eupeodes corollae. Next base: position 207,367,601 of record NC_079147.1, on the reverse strand, counting down.
AATGAGAGATCTGGACCGTATGGTGGTGGAAGCGGTAGCAGCCGTCCAGTTTCTGACAGATATGGTGGCCAAATATCGTCACGCTATGAGAGTAAATATTAGTCAAGATTCGTAGGAATATAAAGATCGTCATCAGCTTATAAATAAGTCATTTATATGCTTTAAAATACCGCTAAGATTAATTTTAAGAGTTCTTCTTTGGTTTATTTTTCTAACCAAAATAAATTAGAATAATGCTTTCATTGCATCAGATTGATTGTGAAGGGTTTTACACTCAGCTTAGGCTACGTAACAGTTATACATTCGTTGTGAGTGTAAATTAAGAATGTACATCGTTTTTATTTTTAACTTCATGACCATCATTCAAATAAAAAATAAAATGAATACAGTAATAAAAATGATCAAATCAAATTTGTTTTAACTTTTTTTTTCGGAAAAGATCAGAAATATGGAGTGAATAAGGTAACTAAGAAACACTCTTTAAGATACAAAAACCACGACAATCTTAAGTAAACAAGTCAAAAACAAACATATAAATTCAATAACTGGCAAAGGCCCAGTCGCTAATGAAACATCGATTTCCATCAACAAACAAAACGAATCGTGAAAATTATAATAACATTAGAATAGACCGGTTTAGCTCCACTAAAAGGGGTGGTATCGCTCTCTTTATACGAAAATGCATTAATTACAAGGGTATATACTATAATCTCACTAACTTAAGGGAAGCGTATGTGTTTGATTACTGCCGAAGTTCCAAAGGTTGCCTCAGAACTCGAGATTCTTTTGAGGGAACTAAAACTGACCTTGATAGAAAACTATTTCATCATGACCGTTGATTTAAACACAAAACATAATGTTTCGGGATATCAATAACCCGAGAGGTTACCATCGATAAGTGACGAGCTGACATGCGAGGCGTTTTGAACTTATTTCTGAATTCATTTAATTATTTTCGAAGAATCTTTTTTAATTTGTACTCTACTGCTTCATCCTGCTGCCTGTAGATTTCGAGTGCTACTTGTAGTAGAAATTTATAATGACATTTTTTGCATGTTCATTACTGTTGATCCTTCTTTACCCATAATATATACATTTAAAGGAGCAACTGGAAAATGAACTGCTGGAAAATGTTAATTTATCGCGCATGTCTTCTATATCCTGTTGCACGGTGACAGGGATTGACCAAAACAAAATTTTCAGTTCATAATTGGACAGCATATCAAAAACAAGTAGCTTCAGAATAAAATAAATACATTTATTTGGAATTATGAAAAAGTGGAAGTCAAATACAGTTCCTCTATTTTCGGGGAAAGTAGCTGACTCCAGCACTGCAATCAAACGAAATGCAACATACAATCCCCAATTTCCAACTCAAATTTTGAGTGTGACTAACGAGAACACATCACAACCAAAATCCGAAGAATCGGCTACTTTGAATATTGCTGGACCCGAGTTAAGCAATTATGAAAAGGTCAAAGTCGTTGGACAAGGTTAAAGAAGACTGATATAAATTTGTATTATTTATTTAATCAATGTCTATCTGTTCCGTGCTCTATCTCTAGGTTCATTTGGTATAGCAATTCTTTATCGCCGCAAATCCGATGGACATCCGATAGTTTTCAAGCAAATCAATTTAGTCGATTTAACACCATCCGAACGTGATTTGGCAATGAATGAAGTTGAAGTATTTTCAAAACTACATCATCCCAATATCATAAGTTATTTGGGTAGTTTCATTAAAAATAATACACTACTCATTGAAATGGAATATGCTGATGGTGGGACCCTAGCTCAAGTAATAGGAGAACGAGTAGCAAGGGAGTATTTTCCGGAGAGATATGTTATAGCTGTTTTTGAACAAATTGCTAGTGCTATAAATTATATGCATTCTGAGAACATTTTGCATAGGTTGGTAGAGTTCAAAAATTAATACTTATCTACAAGTAACGTCGCAGTAGAATTATTTAAATATTTCCAGATTAAAAAAATTTCCCAAGGAGAATTAAGACAAAACATTTTATAGTTGTGAACGTTGTCATTTTAGCTTAAAGCTTTGATCAGTTGCAAAAATCGGTTATTCAAAAATTTGTATTGTAAATACATATTATAATATTCTACTTGTGACAATATTGCTCAGTTGTTAATATATAAAATCCTCCGTTTTTATTTTAAACAATATAGAGATCTTAAAACAGCGAATGTTTTCCTTAACAAGAGAGGCATTGTCAAAATAGGTGATTTTGGTATATCAAAAATAATGAATACCAAGATCCATGCTCAAACCGTATTGGGAACACCCTACTATTTCAGCCCGGAAATGGTAAGTCCATATTTTGTGATACAAAAACACCCACTGAAAAAATCTCAAGAAGTCTTCACAAGCCACACAAAATTATATTCAAGAAGTTTTCTTGATGGTATTCGTAAAAGCTTTCGATTACATTTTTATTAAAATCTAAAAATATTAATTTTTCCTCTTTGTTTAGTGTGAAGGTAAAGAATACGATAATAAAAGTGATATCTGGGCATTGGGATGCATTTTGGGTGAAATGTGTTGTTTGCGAAAAACTTTTGCAGCTACTAATTTATCAGAATTAGTTACCAAAATTATGGCGGTTTGTAATATAAAAACATACAAAATTAATAAAGCTGGTACAAGTCAAAATTTTCAAAAAAAAAATTAGGCATCTTACACTCCACTGCCATTAGGATATTCGTCTGGATTACGAAGCCTTTTAAGTAATCTTCTTCAAGTGGATTCTACCAAACGACCAAATGCTTCAGAAATTCTAGAATATTGGATACCATTGATATTTCGAAATCTCGGAAAACAAAAAGGGTATTTTAAAGAAAAAAATTGTATGTATTTACTTGTATTGATTATAAATTAAATCTTTTTAGGTATTGTTATGAAGATGATATTGGTCTCTCGGATCTTACATCTACAACTGGAACTATGTCACTAGAACCCACAGCTCAAACGCACACAAAGGAATTGATGAAAGCCTCAACTGTTTCACCGAATCAAAGCATTGAGAAAAGGTATAATACACTTGTAACAAATTGTGTTGGACATTTCACACCTCAGTGGCAAACCTTGAGACAACAAGCTCAATATATCAAAAGTTCAATGAGGATGCTTGGTTATATATAACTAGGGATAGGTTACTCAAATTTAGACAATGATCTCAAGTGTACTCAAAGAAAAGAGCAGATGCATATATCTATGAACATATTATTTTATATTTTATAGGTCTGTTCTTTATCAATTAAAATCATTTGGTAGCAGTTTTAGCTTAAATCCAATTCAATTACCACCGAAAGCTACCATTCTCATGGTTGCGACTAGTGATTCACATTTTGTTGTTGTTAACGAAGGTAAATTCAAATTCGAAATCTTAAAACACAAGAGCTTAATTACAAAGTATTTTTTTTTTATATTTTATATTGAAGATGGCTCAGTTTATACTTGGGGTGAAGGCTCACATGGACAGTTGGGTATAAGTTCATTAGAAGCTTGGAAACATTATCCTAGTCGCATGGAAAGCGTTCGAAAACATCATGTAGTAGGGTAAGTTTAATAAATGGATACTATATAAATTCAACACTTTATTTTTTTATGTTTGTTTCCTTATTCTTATTTAAACAAAAAACATGCTAGTGCATGTGCTGGAGATGCATTTACAATTCTTTGGACTAAATCTGGTTCAGTTCTTAGCTGTGGTGATAACTCAAAATATTCTTTGGGTCATAATGAGATCAAAACATATCATTCTCCAAAAGTTATAGGTAGATGCACTTACATGTTTTATTTTATAGTTTTTCAAGAAATGAAGTTGTCGATTTTCAGAAAAATTAGAAGATATAGAAATTAAAGAAGTTGCAGCTGGAATGGATCACGTTCTAGCCTTGAGTACAGATGGATCTGTATACACTTGGGGTACAAATTCCCATGGAGCTCTTGGATTAGGAAGTGAGCAAACCCAGCAGTAAGTAAATGTGTAATATTTTAAAAACCTTTTAAAGTTTGACACACAAATTGCTTTATAGAAAAACACCACAAAAGATCCTTCTGGCACACATCAATAGTAAACCACAAAAAATCTTTTGTGGCCCGAATACTTCGGCAATACTTTTTCAGAATGGTGATGTTCATGTTTGTGGAAGCAACGATTATAATAAATTGGGATTCAATAAGCCAGGGAAAATTATGGCATTTGTAAGTATATGTACATGTAGATTTTCGGAAAAATCTTTCTTTTTAAGTGGTATTAGAGCGAAAGAGTTTTGATTTTGTTCTTTAAAAAATGATTTATTAGAGATAGAAAAAGACCTTAAATTACTTTAGAAAAATAACAAACATATTTTAACTTATCTTCTAACGTTGACTTGATGCTCTAGAAAAAGGTCATTCTCCCTCGAAAAGTTATCGGTCTTGATCTCTCATCGACACATTCAGTTTTTCTTATCGAAGGTGGGTATGTTCTGACTATGGGTCGGAATTCTGAAGGACAGCGTGGCTTGGGTCATTGTAATCCAGTAGATTTTCCAACGTTTGTTCCCGGAATAAAGGATAAATATATTTTGGTAATTTAAAAAAAATGTCAAGTGTATACATATATTTTTGATTTGATTATTTGTTTTCTCCTTTTCTTGCTTTAGAAGGTAAAATGTAGTGATCAATGTACGATTGTTTCATCAGATGACAATGTAATAACATTCTGGGGAACAAGAAATGGAATTCCTGAAATTCAACAAAATGGCAATGGAAATTCTGAGGTAGGGGTTGAGTTGTGCTTTATGTTATGTTTTTGTTATCTTTTAAATCATCTTTATTCCGAACTCTTGTAGAACCATCAAACTGATATAGAAATGGGAAATAATACAGCAGCATTTACAAATTTCTTAGCATCAGTTTATAAATCGGAAGTTATCTTGGATCCAATTGATATTTTGGCGTAAGTATAGGATTTGGTATAAAAGTTTTTTTTTTCAAATGAAAGTGGAAAAAAATATGGATTATTATTTTTTCATTAATTACATTATGATACTACTTTATTGATAACTGGGATTTTAATATCGAAACAAATCAAATTAATCAAATCTGGTTAATAATCAAAAACACTATTGGGCATTATATAGGGAGGGCGAGGAGGTGGATTATATCTAGAATTTTGAAGTGAATAGTCACTATACATTCGAATGATATTTTTTGATTGAATCGCTTTTAAATTAGCAAAAAATTGAGTTTTGAAAAATAGCCTTTCTATTCTATATCTGGATTATGATAACTTTGGACCTGTTTCGCCAAAGATTTTTCACTTGCAAATTACGTTTCACAAAATGTAAATTCGCAAAGAGAAAATTATTAAATTCAAAAGTTTTTCTCGTTTCAAAATATGTACGTGTCACCAAACACAAAAAAAATAGTAATTTTGGTAATATTGCAACAATTTTTCCACTTATTTTTCACCAAACAATAAACTTGGCAAATTATGTTTAAAGTTTTGATAATGTTTTCAAAGAGAAATGTTTGATTTGCAAATAAGAATTGGTTTTGAAAAGTTGTCGAAAACAAATAAAAAATAAATGAATCGCTTTGAAAATAAAGAAGCAAATAATAGTTAGCAACACAATGGACATAGGACCATGAATTTTGAATTTTAGGGTTGGCGTGTTGATTCATTTCAAAAATGTCTGAATTTGTAGAGGATTTTTAATCCATCGACATCAATGGAATTTGACAATTTATATTATAAATAACGTTTCTTTTGAAAAGCTGTTGGAAATGAAACGAAGAAATTAAAAATAGTGACCAAAAGGCAGTGAAACTAAGAATTAACTTCGATATCGGAAATAATTTGTCTACAAACAATTATAAATGAGCTGAATGTGTTGGCTGTACCATGCATTTTTCATTTTCAATGCATATTTGATTTTAATAAACACAATCAGATTTACTTTGCAATTTTTCAATATTTCAAAGTTGTATTTTAAATTACTGAAATACTGCTACTTTTTACTTTTTAAACAAAATGTAAAAAATGAAAAGTCTTTTCACTTTGCAAAGTTTACAATTTTTGCAAAGTTGCAAAGTGAAAAGTGTTTGATGAAATAGGGTCCTTATCTAACCCTATGTTCGAGTACATTTACAAGAAGCAATTGTGTAGAAGGAACATACAAAGCTTGAACATGAACCCGGTTTAGAATATTTTTGTTTTATGATAACACATTCAATTGCTGAAAGTTCTTCAATAATATACTTACAATATACGAATAGCAGTGTAAAATATAAGAACCAATAGTAAAAGCATTGACAAATACAAAAACTTTGATTTATAATAAAAAGAGAGTGAGTAAATAATGCATATGTTACTGGGGAAATAAGATCACACCTAAATGAAAAAAAAGTATTCGTGCGTATAATACTCGTAAAGTGTACCAATGTTCGAAACCCACTAATAACATTTTGAGAATTAGAGTTTTTCCTTTTTTTGTTAAATCTTTGTGCACTAAATTTTTTGAGTGTACCAATGCATGGGAAACTTTTGGAAAAACTTATATATATTGTATCATTTTAGTTTGTATTCTTCGAAGGAACAATTTGACAAGGGATATTACGTAGAAGTCAACAATATCTATCCTCTACCTCATAGTATTTTAGTTCTTGTTGACACCACAACTCCATTGATATCGTCTTACGAGGATCTTTAACAACATAACAAAATACAAAGCCTGAAATTGAATTTTAAACAAATTGAAAGTGAAAGAAAATATTAATTTGATCTCTTTATATAATGTAATTTATTATTAGTAATTAATTTCAATAATAAAAAAAAACTTAAGAAAAAAAAACATAATAAATTATTCCTTTTCAAATGCAACTGTTTTCAATTGCATTTTAAATGTTTAAATATTTGACCTATTTTGTTTTTTTTTTTCAAATAAATTTGTTTTATTTTAAAAAAATTGATTTTGCCATTTTGCTTTTTAATTGACATAAACCTAAACAATCTTTTATTTGTTTTACTTTTCAATTCATAAAATTGCCTTATGTACAAGATTTTTGTAATATACACACATATTTCATTTTTCATTTTTTTTTGTTAATTTAATTTTTCGTTGGGAGATAATCATATACGGTTGTACAAATTATACAATAAATATAATAATTATAAGTAAACTGATTTAAAACAATTGCACATTTGCCATTTGAAATTAATTTACAATGTGTTTTTGTTGTTGTTGTTTAAATAAATTTATATTGATAGGTACGTTCATTTTTTTAAAGAAAACAAAAAAATAGATAAAAATAGTTTCATAAAATTTAGTTAAAGTATTTTTGTGCGAGCATCCAAAAGTTCTTATAAATATTAGCCTTATTCTCCTATTTACTGCAACGAATCATTCTCATAAAATGTATATATTGTCCTTTAATACTCTTTAGTAGTTAATCTGCCATATCTCAGAAAATAGTCGTTAGGTTCTGTAACTCTAGGATTTCGATGAAATCGGCCAAAAAATAAAATGTGGTTTTTCAAAGTGTCTCCATCAATTTCAGTGATGCAACAGATCACCAATAAAATAAGCAATATGAATTTCTTTGATAAACATTTAACGCTTCAGATCTTTGTTCCTGTGTGTCTTTTTAAAAGGTAATTTCAATGCGATTTAAACATGAAAAAAGACCACTTCCATAATCCTTTTTTAAATATACAGGGAGAACACGATAAAAGATGAGACATCAAAATAAGTCGCCTTGAAAAAGGGCAAATGTATGTATGTAACAGTTTTTTTTTTAAATTTGTTTGTTAACTGAAAGTTAACAGTTAAATTTTTATTTTTCATTCACATATCAGAGCTTTATTTTAAGCAAAACACTGATGGAGTACGATAAATTCTTATTTCAAGAATTTAATGGCTGAAACACATACACGCTTCAGCTTCGGCTTCGTCTCCGTTACGTTAGGTCCGCTTCGAGGTTGCTTTAAATGACATTTCTCTTATTTCATCCCTCCAAAGAGCAAATATTTTGTTTGTTGACATTTTTTTACTGCTGATGAGCTGTCAGACAAAGCAAATGTTCAGAAAATTGAACTAGAGCTTCCGTTTGGAGTCACATTACGTTACATTACATTCTTTTTCTTACGATTGTCAAGCAAACGTGAGGTCGAAGCTACATTGTGATAGCATGCATTGAATTCCTATGGCTGAACTCGTAAACGTCAGGCGAAGCCGAAGCTGAAGCGTGTATGTGATTCAGCCATAATTTGTTCACAATTAAACAATTCATTTTAAGTTAAATGATAAAAAACTGACCTCTAGTAGTTTTTTCCATGGGTTAAATAAATCAAATTATTTTTGATCTAGATCTGTCAAAACAGAAATTTCCCGTTTTTGCATTTTATAGGGTGAAATAAATTGTTTTTTTTTTGTTTTGTATTTATGATCAAATTTGTAAATCTGGATCTTTCGGTATATTTACCACTTATACTGATACAATTATAAAAAAAGGTTTAGCTTGAAATTTGACAGCTCATCCGCACATGTACACGAAGTTGCACTCATGCGCCCTTCTCATAAAGGAAACTTTGTTCTTAGAGCTATTTGTTGTTTTTTTTTTGACGTTTTACACGAGTAAACAAAATTACATGTATTACATACATATATTGTCAACGAATGTGAAAATATTTCAACACTATAGGTTACTTGTATGGCAACTAATTAGGTTACCATAAAAAAGATTATAGTGAAATGTTGTGTACTTTTCTTAGAACCATTTAAGGGGAACAATTCTGTAATGCATTTTCTTAGCAAAACTTTTAACAGTTTCCGCAGCGAAAAGAAAGTGAACAAATCTTACGGACATAGTGATTTCTTTCACTTTCCTTACTACATGTTCTTATTGGCTAAAAACTAAAACTATCTGGAAATTCAGTTTTCTTGTGTAAAAAAGGTCATTCATTATTTTGACACCAAAAACAGCTTACAAAAGAATAAGGCTAAGTTTTGTGAATACAAAATAAATATAAATATAAATTATCCTTTTTTTTTTAAATAATTTGTTCCTTTTCTGTACAAATAATCAAACCAGTTCATTTTAACATTTTCGATTTCGTTTTCTTTTTGTTCATTAGTATAAAATTGTATTGTAATTTTAAATACACTTTTAAAATTATGTGTTAAGAGTTTAAATTATTTTTAAAACCATAATTTTCTTTAATTATTTGGTTTCTCTCTTTGACTTTGGAAATAATTATTTATCTTTGTTTTCTATAATATTAAACTTTTTTGTTTTGTTCGATGTTACATATAATGCAAATGGATGTTGTATAAAGGATGATGTAAGTGTCATTTGTGCTAAATAAAATAATTATTTCATGTTTTTCTTTTTGTTGTTGTTTTACGAGTATATCGTTATGTTGAAGACATACATTATAGGTATAACTCTAAAATGTGATGCAAGTGTTATATTTTATAGTTAATGAATTTGATGATGTTTATGATGATAAATATTATAATTATGTTATATTTATTTATTTTAATGAGTTAACAAAAATACGATTAAATTTTAAATTTTAATACTAAGGTCAGTTTCTTTTTTTGATTTTTTTTTCTGAAGAAACAATTTTATTTAAATCAATTGATTTTTTTCTTTGATAAAAAAGAACAAAGATTATTATAGAATTTTTCAAAAAAATAAAAACAAAAAGTAAAAACTTAGCAGGAACAACGACTACCCTCGGAAATACTACCTAACGTAAATGTACCAAGTCCGGTGGAGCCAGGTGATTTCTTTTCTTGAGTTTTGTCATCCGTATCAAAATTATCACCCTGTAAATTAATTATATGTGTAAGATTGTTTTATATTTAATTTGAATAATTATTTTTATTTAAATAAAAATATTCATTACCCTATGTTCTCGTTGTTCTCTAATTTTTCTGGCAAGTGCTAAGAAAGCTTCTTCTATGTTAATATTTGATTTGCATGACACTTCAAAGAATGGCATTTCAAAGTTTTCAGCAATCTGGAGAAAATAAAATACATAAGAACACAAATTAAGAACAATGTTGCTCCAAAATGATCTTGACTCATTTCAGACATTGTGAAAAAACAATGTTATTTGAATGTCAATTCATAACTTTCACCCGTAAGTGATTTACATCTTCCACACCGTATTTACAGGCTGCACGATGTTACCATTATTTCTATCTACATATTCTTTTCGTGATTCAGAAGTTATTTTCGATCCCATTGTGATCATACTATTAACTTTGATCTGAATCTGAATGACTAAAACCCTATAAACCACATTTGTTGAACCTCTAATTGAATACGCCAGTCAAGTCTAGTTATAATAATTTTCACTCTCAAAGAATTGAATCTGTACAAAGCAATCTTCCCTGGGATGATAATCTATACTTAACACCTTATGAAGATCGTTTAAAACTTATTAATCCACACAGCCTCCAAAAACGCCGCGATGTCGCTGATACTTCTTTCGAAACTGGCTTTTTGTATGAATTCAAAGACTTGCCGTTTCTTCTTAAAAAGGTTCACATGTATACTAATCCACGGAATTTTAGACATGCCCCTCTCTTTAGCCTTCCGCGTAACCGTAGAAATTACGGCATTTTTGAACCTATCTCAAGAAGGTGTCAATGTCATTGGAGCAATAGAAAGGAAGTTAATCCATTACGTGGCCTTTTACATTTCTAATTAACGACGCAGATGCGGGATTTTACAATGTTTAAAATACAACCTCACATTCCGAAATTGATCCCTTCTCGCCTTATTTTACTTAACTTCACAAAATGAGTAAAAATCCAAATCGGTAAAGACCTTGTCTTTTAACTGATAAGTGCGGTTCTTATACATTATTTTGTTACGAGGCATTTGGTTTTGTGCCTACGAAGATCTATATATGTCTACCTTAAAAATATTAGCTTGAAAAAAATAACTTTTAAAGAATTAACAAATTTATTAAAACTAAATAATAACAAAAATATAAATTACAAACAAACATTATTAATGCTGATATCCTGAACTGAGCAAAGCTGAGTAAGATTCTTGTCCATGAGCGTTTGATTCAGGAGCCACCGGGGCAGATTTGTAATATGATGGAGCACTGTATGAAGCAGGAGCAGCATTACTCAAGTGAGATCCATCTGAACCTTCAGATTTGTAGTAACCGATTGGGGATGCATATGAAGCCGGAGCTACATTTTTCACTACACCAATGGGAATAGCAGGTTTGTAGGAGTTCAATGCTGCTCCAGTGTGTGAATTGTAATTTACTGGATATGAACCTGATGGAGAAGCGTAAACAGTAGGAGCAGTTTTTGTCTCATGGTGGGCTTCGTTCAATGGAACACGGCTTACAACAGCATTAAAACCATGTTCTTTATCGGCAGTATAGTGAACTATTCTCTTAAAGCCATCAGAATCGATAAGGGTATATTCTCCCTCAACCGAATCTCCATCTCTTGTCTCCGAGTGACTCTTTGAGTCGCCGGTGATAGAATCCTGGACATCATAAGCAAATTTGTACTGTGGATGTGGATCGTATTCCTCAACTTTCTTAGCCACCAAGTGTTGATCTGATGGAGCTAAGGAAACTGTATGCTCTACAGGACCATTAGCCGCCTGATAGAATCCTTGTTGAGGTGGAATGTATCCTGCACTAGCAACAGCCACAATAGCGAGAGCAATAACGAACTAGATGTACAAATGAGAAATAGAAAATTTATCAAGGAAGGAATTGCATTAGGGTTTTCTTTACCTTAAAAGCCATGACAAATGATTTGATTTGTTTTTTTGGTGTGGTTAAGAAGCCTAATCGAATTGAAATGATACTGTATCAGCTTCGACAATCATTTTTATATACAAAACAATTCGACGAATTAAATTTAGTTCATAACTTTTTAGATCGTTTATAAGAGCCCTCAGGCAAGGCATATTGTATGTACATAGGGTTGCGCACCTATTTACTTTCGTTTCTTTGTTGGCATTTTATTTCTGTTGTTGGGAGTATTTTCATTTATTTTATGGATCAAATTAAACAATTTACATAAATAAATCATAATGCCCTCTATCTAGTGAAGTGACGCAACTATCGCAACATCGATACTATAGTATTTAAAAATATTACACTTGTATATTATATTTTATATGTTCAGCATGTAAGCACTTATGGCTTAACTAAAATTTATAACGATCATTATTGCACTAACGGTGATGTCCTATGTGATTTTATTCAATTAGTTTATATTACTAAGATTTCTGAGCAGATTCTAAGTGAGATGAATGAAATATAAGTAGAGAGTAGATTCTAAGAGAGATGAATGAAATATAAGTAGAAATCACTATTCATTCTCACCTAAAGCAATCAATTAGCCATACAGAATACTCAAGAAATCAAATCATAAAAATCTATTGTGAGAGTTGTGACAGCAAAACTGGGAATTTTTGTAGAAGAAATTTTGTTTAAATTTCTAAAAAAAAAGATCTTTTTGAAAGCTGTCACTTTACTTATTTTATCTCATGAAAAACATTTCAGCACTCTGCACTGATCGGCAAAATTACTTTTTTCTGTCCCACAAACAAAAGAATATTTTTTTATGATTAAGATGCCCTTAATTGGTATCTAACCTGAAATTTTTTCTCTAAAACATGGCCCTTTAAAATACTTAAAATAACAAAAATCGGGTTTTTTATAAGATAAGTTAAATCTCCAAATACCTCTTAACAATAAATTGGAATTTATGATATTGTAAAGTAAAAATGTTTATCTGCTACACACAGTTTAAATCATTCTAGTGTCTAATTTAATTTTCGTAATGACCTATGGTAGATATAAGTCTTCATTTGACTCTATCTGAATTTTAGAAACACTTTGCATGTAATTTCCTTTTGCTTTCGAATAATCCGAGAAAATATTTAATTTTTATTGCTGATTCCGAATTGAACCGATTTGATATTCTTTTTTTTTTAGCAGATGCAAAATGTGTTTTCAGCATTATTTGTAAATGTTTTAAAAATATATTTCAGAAACAAGATGGCGTAACCCTGACACTATGCATTCAAAATATGTTCAAACATTTTTTTTATTTCTACGAGTATTTTGTGTTTTTCTGTTAAAAACCGTTTTGGCAAAATTTCTTCTGAGTTCCTTAATGGCACGACAGGTGGTAACTTACAACTAATGAGGATTTTTTAAAAGATAAAAATGATACTGATATTACCAAAAAGTCCATTTAAATAGGCCGAAATAATCGCCCAACAGAGTCGGTAATTCGAGCAGCTATTGCTGCTGTGGAGCAGAGTCACGAAAAAGATTCAAAGGCGTCCACCCACATTTTGTGCATGGCAACAATTCTAGCAGTACCTGTCTACTTTATGGAAGATTTTAAGGAAGCATCTTAATTTTGCGGGCTTACAAAATCTAACTCGTGTAAGAAATGAACCTCTCGGCTGGAATTTATCTGCACCAGCCGCGTAAGCCATTTGCTGGAAATTGCAATGCAACCTTACCTATGTTATAAAGCTAAATTCTTGGCCATAACATTAAATGTGTCATTAATAAGCATGTCACATTGAGTACAGAGGAATGTTATAAATCTACAGTACAGAGAAATGTTATAAATCTTTGATAAGTGATGGAAGAGTTACGAGTATTGAAAATAGAAATCCATTTTCCAAAAGCTAAAATTTTAACAAAATAGACAAACAAAATCTTCATTCTATACAATTTTCGATGATAATCATTGTTTAATAATTTAAAATGTTACTTTTTGAAAAAGGCCAATACAATTGGAGGTAAGATTAATTTTCACAACTTGGTTCGCTATCACACAATAGTCATAGACGACTTTAAATCGGCTGACTAAGCAAAGTGATAGCTGAATGATAAAATATGCTGCACTTTAATGCAAACAAACCTTCAACTTATGTATTTTCGATCTTCTTGAATGAAGACTACTAAAAATAAAACAAAAAAATATATATATATCTACAATCTTTTGACAAATCATGTTACAAACAGGCCTTCTAAATATTAATAATTTTGTACTCATTCTATAAATCCGCCACTGTAAGTTTTCTTCTGTCACCCTATAAGTAAAAGTTTGCCTTCTTGAACGGTTAGCAATCATTCAAAGGTCAATCTGAATTACTTTCGATTGTACTTAGAGTAAGGTAATTTGGCTTATAGCTTGATACAGTTTTGGGTGGAACCTGTTTGATTACCCAGTATACACACATACTCGGTAAGATTATTCGTAGATTGATCATTTTAGATTAATGGAACAAAAATACCGATGGCAGGTACATAAGATCGTTTGAAATACTTTTTGCACTAAAAAGGTGGTTACGAATAATTGATAAGCTTTTGGAGCATTTATTTGTGACTTGGGGCAATATTAATCACTTTATTTTCTATTTCGTGAATGATGTGGTCTTTCATTTTGCTCAAGACTTTTTTGTTTTTGCACGAACTTTTACTACAATTGTGAATTTCTTTTGGGATGTAGGTCAAAGAAAAATGTTTGGTTATATTTATTGTTTATGTTATGTTACCATAATAAGTCTTACAAGCGTCCTTGAAGCTTTGGGTGAGGCTTTTAATTTTAAACTATAAAATCGAACTACAACGACTAATTCAGTATCACTTGAACACATTCCTTCTCTCCAGTAGCATCATATTCCTACATCCACACCAGAGAAAATGGCTTTCAAGGTAAGCAAACATATAACTTGAAGAAGTGTCCTCTTATTAACATATCCCTTTGTATATCTTTTTGTAGTTCGTAGTTGCTTTTGCTTTAGTCGCTGTTGCCAGTGCAGGATATGTTCCTCAACCGCAAGTCTATCATGCTGCTCCAGTAGCACATAATGTAGCTGTTGCTCATGAGCCACAGCACATTTTGACTAAGAGTGTTGAGGAATACGATCATCATCCACAATACAATGTTGCTTACAACGTTCACGATTCCATTACCGGAGATGTGAAGAGCCAATCGGAAAGCCGAGATGGTGATGTTGTGAACGGAGAATACTCCTTAGTTGATGCCGATGGATACAAAAGGACAGTTTCTTACAGTGCCGATGCCGAACACGGATTCAATGCTGTTGTCAACCGTGTCCCATTGCATGGAGCTGCTGATGGTTCACACGCTGCACCAGCTGTTGTCAAGCATTTGACTCCTGTTGTTCATGCCGCTCCATCACATACATATGCCGCTCCATCACACACATATGCTGCTCCATCACACACATATGTTGCTCCATCTGCCGTTGTACACGCCTCTCCATCACACACATATGCTGCTCCATCAATCTCATACGCTGCCCCATCAAGCTACCACCAAACAGCCCCTTCAGTCACCTACTCTTCAGCAGCTCCAAGCTACTATAAGTCTGCCCCAGCTGCCACCTACACAACATCAAACCTAGTGAAAGCTGTCAGCCCAGTGACATATGCCGCTCCTGCTCCAAGCCATGTTCATCAATATGTTTCATCACCAACTTACGCTGCTCCAGCAAACTACCAACTCCATAGTGCTCAACCCACATACGCAGCCCCAGTCAACTACCATGCCCATGGACAACAAGTATACGTGGCTCCATCTGTGGTGAAAACTTCTTCTCCAGTAGTAAGTGCTTCTCCAAGCTATTACAAATCTGCTCCAGTAGCTTACGCCACATCCGAATCCTACTCTGCACCAGCTTACGTTAAGTCTTCCAACGAACAAAACAACCAATACCATCATTAAATATTGTTTTTTTTTCATTTTTTGTTAAATCTTAAATAATTGTTAATAAATTTAAATCATGTTGAAAATATAAACCTTATTTTTTTTTATTTATTTTAAAATACAATGAGTCAAATTTTCTATTTAAACTATTTTCACTTGCTTAATCGAATAACTTTTCGTTAAGTCTACTTCGGTACACTTCCCTGCTCTATTACCTTTTTGATATCGCCTTTGTATCTGTTTATGCAGCTTCTTTTGAAATTTTAACGAAAAAAAAAAACATTTATTTAGATAGCTCTTGAAACAACTAACGGTGACTGCCTATCAAACAATTTATTCATCCAAATTAGTTTACATTAAAAACCATAAACCTTGAACCTATGCATAAATGTATCCATAATATCTCTATAACTTCTCACACCCTAGTGACTTTATTGCTGACTTTTTTGCCAACTCTACCTACAAACATCCTATATCAATATAAAATAAATATGAAAAAGAAAAAACAAATTCAAACTTACCTTCTCGCCTCTTTCCTTATCGACCATCCTTTGTGTGGACGAGCATTCACATTTGTTACCGGCAAGGACTTTCACAACATCCGGTGATGCATTCTATTTTAGCAGAAAAAAGAAAGGAGTCTATTATCATCAAAATTGGAGCGCGGCATGAACAAAAAAATACACAGAGAAAATGAACCTAACATAAAAATAGTTCTAATAATATTAATTATAATTATAACTTTCAGTAGCGTTAGATTGAAGCTTTTGAAGCAAATAGAAAACTGTAATTTTAATTGAAACGCTTCGAGAATGAAATGTAGAAAATAATAAAGTCATTCAAGTCTTAAAATATCGCTCATTTACTGTCATCGCATACCACAAAAACGCTATTTTTTGGTTAAAATTTCAAAACTCAATGTGTTGAAGTGCTTTATCAATATCACCACGATATATTTCAATTGTGTTATATCAATCATTTATAAACGACTAGTTTTTATCGACTAATAGATATATGAATTATATCCTTTGTATGTATATGACTAATGAGCCCATTACTTAAATAAATTGGAGTCCCCAACCACGTCTGTCTGTTTGTTGACAATGTTCGCGATAATTTCAAAAACTACTTTACGGATTTGCATGTAGTTTTCATACATTGACATAGTGGTTCCTGAGAAATGTTCAGGTGTACATGTATGATTCTTCTGGGAGTATTAATCGAAAACTCTACCTTATCCGTTTTATAGATGTATCATTACCATAACATATGGTGAAATTGTTTCTCTTTAATAGATCTACAAAAAAAGTCAGCGATGGAATATGTCCATCTCTTAAGGATAGCTTACAATAGCCGTACTAACTTTAAAAATCTTTGCAGGTGATTCTTATTATACAGTTCAAATTATAATATATAAATATATTTTAACTTTTACTAAACACAATAACCCTAAAAATACAAAAGCGTTAAATATCCAGTTATACTTGACTGCTCAACAACTGTCATTAAGTGACAATAGTTATTATTTTCTGAAAATTGCTCTAAAAATAAAAGTGTAGTTTTTTTTAATTTATTTATGTATGCGTAGAATCATTTCTTTAAAATGGAAATCAATAAAAGACCTCCCAGGGTATTTTCTTTGCAATACAAAATACAAATCGTGGTGGACTTGTAGCGTGCGTGAGGAGTGTTTTGAAGGCAGTTATTTTGTTGGTACTTTTTGCACTAATAACTTAAAGTAGAGATTTGCGAAGTAAAGTTCTGTATTTGAAATTCATGACGCTTGAAAAACTAACTATGTAGTTGCCTTGGTCAAAATGTACGTTCAAAGAATGGAGTTGACTGCAAATGAAGTTCCTTATGTTGGCTGAACCTGCCCAATGATCTGTTTAAAATACGTATCTCTCAAATTTTGTTTAGCGATGAAAGCTCACTTTTGATTGAAGGGATACGTCAATAAACAAAACTAAACCATTTTAAGCGATGATAATCCTCAAGTGTGTGTTGAGACACGTTTTCTTTAATTTACTTGGATATCCACATAACCTCATTATTTCATCTGTAACATCTTTCAATAAAAATCAATAATATTTTCTTTTCACTTTTTTTTGCATTTTATCGTTAACAAAAATCGAAATCAGATTACGAAAAGGATTTACGATTAGGTTTCCTCCTCAATTCATCAAAAGTTAATTTCACAAGTTCTTTCTCCAACCATTTTCATTGTCAAATTAGGAGTTACCCAAGTTAGTCATTTGGGACCACTATTATATCTTAGATATCAATTATGTACCCTTTTGTATGACACAATAACATCGTAATCCATGCGGATGATATGAAAGCCTTCAAAAGCATACAATCTTTAAATGATCGTGTGCTACTCCAAGAGGATATTAACAGTTTTTGTCGGTACAAAAATTCTGATTTAAACCTTAACCCGATTAGATGTCCTGTTTCGATTAATTATCACGTTCATAGTTTCAAAGATCTAGGGGGTCTTTTTAATCTTAATCTCTATTTCACGGAGTATATTAATTCGTTCGTTAGTAAAGGCAACTCTATGTAAGTGTTTCGTCTAAAGAATTTCAGAATGCTTATTGGCTGAATCACAAACACGCTTTAGCTTCGGCTTCATCTGCTTTACTTCATCCCTCCATAGAGCAAATATTATGTTTGTTGACATTTTTGTACAGCTGTTGAGCGGTCAGACAAAGCAAATGTTCAGATAATTGAACTAGAGCTTCCGTTTGGAGTCACATTACATTACATTACGTTCTTTTCATTACGATTGTCAAACGAAACGTGAGGTCGAAGCTCCATTGTGATAGCATGCATTGAATTCCTATGGCTGAATTCGTAAACGTCATGTGAAGCTGAAGCTGGAGCTGAAGCGTGTTTGTGATTCAGCCATATGTTACTCTAGCTCTATGTAACTCATCCCAGATATGGACTCCTTTTTGGTATTTACCATCTGTATACATAAGTTTCGTTTTATAGGGGCTACAATGGTCTATTCATTACAACCTTCCTCCTTATTAACATTGGATAAAACTTCTTTAAATGGAGGGTCTATCGCAAAGGAAGATTAATACTGATATTATCTATATTTATCACTTCTTAACTGGTGTAATAAATGCATTTGATTTATTGTAAGTTTAAACAACAATGGATGCATGTTTCTCAAGACCGTACTAACTATGACACATCTAAACTTTTTAATATGAACTCAAACCTTTTGGATTTTAGTATGAGTTAGAATATTCTTAAAAAATACCGTGTTAATTAGTCTGTAATTTCATTTGAATATATTCTTAAAATGAATCATGTCATATAAGTTCTATTTATTTCTTACTAACAGTGCAAAAAGTTATGGATCAGATAAACGGATTTTTCGTGTTGCCAATTCTTCGGTTGTAAAATAGAGCTTGTATTGTTATATGATAAAAATTAAACACAAACAAAACCAATAAAACTTATATCTAACACAGCGAATATATTCAAAACTGCTAAAATTTGTAAAGTTTAAGTGAAACTTTTCTCTCAGTGTAGACATAATTCAAAATTAAAAGAAGTGAATTATGCAGCTACCTCCCCCCACCAGCCATTCCATCAAAAAAAATAGTAATCAAAACACAAAAATACTTGTTAAAATTAATTCCGGACCAATAACCAAACCAGAAAAAAAGAAAACAAAGAGCAGGACATAAGAACAATGATAAATTACCTCTTGGATGTTACGTAGCCAATAAGACAAGTTATTATAGCTTTCCAAATTTGTAACATCGTACATCAAAAGGATGCCCATGGCTCCACGATAATAGGCTGTTGTTAGTGTGCGAAACCTCTCCTGGCCAGCTGTGTCCCATATTTGCAATTTAATTGGAACTCCATCTAAGTTTATTAGCTTTTGCTTAAAGTCGATACCTTTCAATGGTGTGAGGTTAATTGGTCAATTAATTATGTAGAATTTAGGTAGTTTATTTTGAAACAAAAAAAAATCCAGCTGGTTTGAGATGGGTTCTTACCTATTGTTGAGATATATGTGTCGTAATATTTTTCATCGCAATATCTGTGAACAATGCAGGTTTTGCCAACATTCGAGTCGCCTAAAACAAGGACTTTGTATGTGGCGACGAAATCTAGGGCCATTTTATTTTCTATTTCTTCGGTTTCAATAATTTTTAATGAATTTGTTTGAATGTTTTACTTTAAAATAGATTTTTAATAAATATATTTTAATGTTTCCTATTTCACTTAAACTCAAAGCTTATCCCTTAGAATAAGATAAACAAATATTTAACAAAACAAAATAAATTTTATTATGAGGATGTCCCGTGAAAATAAAGATTTTTCAACTTCTCTCAAAAATTCATTCACTTAACGCTTAATTTTCACTTTATTTTATTTCAAATTTAATTCTATTATTTATGAGAATTTTCTCAGAAATTAGTTCCAATAACTTTTTAGGAAATAAAGGAAAACATAGAAAGTTTTTCTTTTGGAAGATTATTCACATTCACCTTACCAAACCAAGACACAAGGTATGATTCAACAAACAAGAAAAATCGATATCCTTTGATTGGTGGGTTTTTGCATTAAATAACGAGGCATGCGCATCATAAAAGGACGACATGAAGTTTTGAAAAAATAAACTTACAACAAAGTTTATTTTCTTTGTGGTGGCTAAGCCACCTGTAGCCGTTATATATTTGTGTAATATGATTTATTAAAAGTGACACAAAACAGCTTATTGTTGGTGAGAGAGGGTTGAGTATTTCATTGTCAATTATTATTTTTGATTGAAATTTAAAAAAATATATAATATCATTGGAGAAGCACTTTGTTGAACTTTAGTTTAATTTAAAAACGAGTTACAGATTTTATTTTATGTACATATGTATATGTATGTTAAAAACAACATTTACGTTTTCTCAATACGTAACGAGGTAATGAAAAATCAAATTTCATTTCGAGACCATTAAGTTGACAGGTGGGAATATGCAGGTTCAAACAACATAAACGACTTAATTTGATTTATACTAAATTATTTGAACGCATACAAGACCAAGGCAGCAGATATTTTTTACACTTAGAACTTTACTTAACTGTCTTTTATTATTATAATGAAATTATTATTAACAAACAAAGCATCATTTTACTAAATTTTGTTTTGCAAAGAAAAATCCCTTATTTCTTTTCCAATATAACAAAGAATCCTTTTGAATACAAATGTTAATTAATTTGTGCCATAATTAAATATCATAGAGTTATGAACTTTAGCTTTCAGTTGAATGAAAAACTTATTTTGACCATAGTATCCTTGACTTGATATTAAGGGTTCAGATATAGTGCAGGTTCAGACGACATAATGGAATTGAAAGTAATGCAAGTCTCTAGGATCTGATTGGCAAGATGCCAAAAATTGATTTCCAATTAAAGCAACTTCATTGGAAAGTTGACTAGAAAGTTAGTCAAGAAAAATCACAACAAATATTAATTCAAGTCTACTTATGTATGACAGTTCATCATGTTTTTTCATTCAATTGAAAGCTGGTGGGCTTTAAGCTTGTCTGAAATTTACGATCAACGAATGCAATTCAGTCCCTTATTTTTTTTTTTGAACCTTTCCGTAGCTATCATTGGTTTTCATGAAACTAATCATCGGAATTTTTTGACAGGCTGGTTAAAGCTTTAATTAAAACTAAATTTCCTGATTAGAATCAATCATTTCTTGATCGGGATCAGAATTTGAGGTTCAAATTGTTCATTGAAATTTAAACTGACATTTCGGTATACAAACAAAATGAAAATCTTTCGATGGAACGATTATATTTCAGTGTATTATTGAAAACGATTTCATCATTCAAAAAATAAAAGTAAACTAACACTCAACTGAAACAAATTTTAAACTACAAATTTGACTTTCTTAATCATTTTTAAATCTTGAAACAAAATGTTCAATGATGAAGACCAATGATAGCCTATCAGCTATTTATATAGCAAAAACATCTTAATTTCCAAGTTCCGGTAACAATTTCAAAAGAAAATACTTAATGATTGATATTCTTCATAAGTTTGTGGATACTTATTCACTTCTAGGGTTTCCAATATTTTTCATACTTCTCTTCCGAGGGCTAATAACGAACTTGCACAATGTGCTGTCAAATATGAAAAATGAACTTGTTTTTCATGAATATCTACATATCTTATTGTATTTGTAATTATTAACGCTTTAAAGACATTAAATCGATTTTGAAAGGTGCTTACTTTTGTTTGAATGAAATTTTGATCATTTTACAATTATTGACATTTATGTTTGAAAGGGATGCTACAAATAAATTAATATTTGTAAGATAGAGAACAAAGATCAACATTCAAAAGAAATAATGCATTATATTAAATTCGAGAAATGCAGATATCCTACTTATTTGGTTATTATAGAATCTTCGTCTGCAACAGAGTTACCGATTATTTTTTACATTTTTCGAGAATTTAATTTAAATTTCTTTTTTATTATGAGCTTTATACAACTTATGGCAATATTTATTTACATCATTGAGTCCGAATTTTAAGACTTTGGAGAAAAAATAGCCCAAATTTTTAAACAATCTATTGTCAAAGGCTTGGCATTTCACTAGTTAACAATTTTTTAAATATTAAGCAATCAACAAGTATTTCAAAATTTAAATATAAGTTGTTGATTCCGGTAATACGAACATGTCTAAACAGTGACAGTTCTTGAAAATGGACAAGGCAAACAAACTGAAACGGACCTATTAATTGAAATGAACAACTGTAGACTGGACCATTCCACTCACTGCTCTTATAAGAAATTCTATCAAGGATAGTGTTAGATGCCATAAGGATGTAGCAAATGACAAACATTTATAGCAGCTATTCCGTTATTTTAGTTTTAGCAAAATGTTAAGATATAGTAAGATATGTTAAAATCATTTAAAATTAACTAAATCTTCTTTTTAGCTTAGTAAATTGCTTGAAATGGCTTTACATTTTACTAAATCTTTTTAAATTTTGCGTCACCATGTTCTTTGCTGTTGTCTCTGAAAGCCCAATATATTTTTTGTCTGTCGAAAATAATTTTCCAATTTGTTACATATATTAACTTCTGCTTTTTTTTTAAATTTAAATCGTTTTACTTTCGTGAAGGCTTGAATCAACACTAATCTGTAATCTCTTCCAATTTCAGGGGTGGAATCGGCTAAGGTGTTTGTTGATAAATGACAATCAAAATGATCGAATTTGATCTACGTAAGGTGATAGTCAAATTGATACCTAAAAAGCTATCACAAAAAAAATGTGATAGTCGTTTTTAAACAAATTTGTTTATTCCGAATAGAGCTACCAGACACTTACACAAACGACTGGAAATTTTTCTTAGTTCACTTTGTTTCTTTTAAAAAACACATTCCTGTGACCGACATTTTTGATTTTATTCAAAATCAGCCAATTTGAAACTTTTATTTCGATATTTTATAAGAATCAATTTAAAATTTCACCAAGGCAACAACGAATTTTGACAATTTGAATCTGAAATTGTTCAATCGAATTGAATTGAGTTGAATCATCTTTCACAGACGGAATGAAAATGATAGTCAATTTGACTATCAAACAATTGATAGTCAACAATCACCTTAGCCGATTCCACCCCAGGTCTCGGCATTTATCTGCCTACCTTTAGTTTTGTATCATAGACACACCATATATATGCTTTACAAGCATTTACCCTTTTCTATAATATAGAAAAAGTACTGTCAATTTGTTTCTTTCAGAAGGGTTATGAATAACCAGTCAAAATCTTGAAATACCTTTTTTTAACTAGTTTTCATAATATTACAATAGGCTATGAATTAAAATTATATAAAATATAATTATCAAAATTATAGAACTCTTTTAGAAGGACAAAAGTCTTTGAACGCACTTTTACCATTCTACTACAGTTTGACATGCTGTGGTGAATTTATCTTTCACAAACCACAACAACCCTTTTTGACAGTTAAACTTGCAAAATTGTATAAAAATAAATAAAGTATGTCGCAACAAATTAAAAGAGAAGTATGAATCTAGTTAAATTTTTAAAATATATAATTTCTAACACATTTAACATTTTCTTTGCCCACTAACAGGTATTAAAAGCTTTTAAAAATCTCCATCGAACACGCGAATCTGTTTTCAAAGGAGATCATAAGGCTCTTGTGGCAGCACGAGCTGAAATAAATCTTAACTTTCGCAAAAATCTCTCCGTAACCGATGAAGTAGAAATCAAAAAGGTATTTCTCTATTCCCTGGGAAGAATGTCCTTCAGAATTTATTATTATTTGTTTTTCAGTTAGTCAAATTAGCCGAAGATGTCAATAAAGAACTCCGCACAAATGTTGTCCAAGCTGTTGAAAAAGAATCTGGGATTTTTGGTAAGTCTTGTACATTTAAATATCCCGAGTAGAGTTGCAAAATAATTTCAAACATTGCAGAGGTAAATATTAGAGAAGAAGTACCTCGATTGGAAAATGTGCCCTTCAATCCTGATGCCGTTATTGAAAAGCCTAGGCGTGGTGCTTCAAAATGTGGTGGGGCAGAACCACAAGCTGGCAAAAATTAATAAAAAAAAAATAAATCTTAAAAAGTAGTTCTACAGTCAAAAATGTATTTAGAAATGTTTAAAAATGTTCTTTCTTCAAGAGTCGTCGTTCTCTTCTAATCGCTAGAACTAGAAGAGTTGTGTTTTTTAGATTTCTTTTTGGGTTGCTTCTTGGATTTTTGTTTTGTAGATTTTTTGGATTTTTTTGATTTCTTACGCTTGTCATCGGAACTGGAGGATGAGGGGGAAGATGAAGATTCTGAAGAGGAAGTCGACGAATCGGACTCTGATCCAGAGCTGCTGGACGATGATGTAACTGACTTTCGTCTCTTACTTTTCTTCGATTTAGGATGTTTTTCCTTTGATTTCGCAGCAACAGAACTAGATTCACTCCTTCGTGGCTTTTCGCGGTTTTCTTGTGGCATATTAATTCGATCAACTTTTAATCTTGATCCATCATTATTTCCACGCCTATCGGTTTCATTTCTAGATGGAGGAGATTTTCTCCTTTGCTCCCTTGATCTTGAGGACTCATCAAAGTTTCGACGTCGTTCTTGTTCATGTCTAGCCGATGGACGATCTGGGATACGTCTTCTGTCGTTTCCTGGTGGTGATCGCCTTCGTTGTCTATCATCTGGGGAACGATTCCTCGGACGATTTCTATCCCCTGATGTCGAACGGTGTCTGGACTTTTGAACAGGAGACCGTCGTCTTTCTTTTGTTTGTGATATTTTGGTGGGGGAGTCCCTTCTTCTTTGAACTGGAGACCTGGAGTTGGAACGTTGTCTCACAGGGCGTCTGTCCTTAGGTGATTCCCTCCTTTTAGACGATGGTTTTTCTCTAGAGTTTGAACGATAATGACTACTCCGTCTTGGTGGACGTTCATCTTGCCTCCTCTTGGGCTGAGGTGAAGCTGCTCTGTTGGAAGATCTTTTATAATCTTCGAGGCGTGAGTTCTTGTCCGACCTCCTTACCGGCGATCGACTTTGATCTCTATTTCTCTGCCTCTCTCCTCCTCTATTGTTACCCCGTAAATTATTGAAATCAAGTTTTCTGTCCTTTTCGTCTTTATGGACAAGTCCACGGCCCTTCCCACGCCACTGCACCTTTGAAACCGACTGTGAGAAGTCCACATGGATTCTGCGGTCATCAATGAGAACGTTATCCATTTTGAAGTATGCCGCTTCACAGGATTTTTGGTCTTCGAATTCCACAAAAGCATATTGCAAGGAATCTCCACTGAGCTTATCACGGATAACTTCACAACCCTTGACTTTTCCAAAACGGCTGAAAATGATTTCCAGATCGTCATCGGTGGTAACTGGATTAAGTTTGCAAACGAAAAGAACATTCTCAGGTGGGGCAATATCCGCATCTGGTAAATCACCAACAATCTCCAAGATAGTTGCTCTGGCTTTAGCCTCGCGTTCGGCTAGCATTTCTTGAATTTCCTCCGGCGTCTTGCCGGCGGTATCGTCTATATCCTCATCGGCGCCAATTCTGCCATTTATCATTCGTTCAGCAGAGGGCGATGGAGATCGGTTGGGCACTTGGAACCCTCTTGGGTCACTGAAGGGATCGTCCAGAATGACAGTGTGCGTCACCCGAATGTCCTGGTAGGGGCGGAACTTTTCATCAACAATTGCTTCATTCATTTTCCTTAGGATCTCTCGTCCTAAACAAATTAAATATGTGTTACAATGTTAACTTTGAATGTTAAATTAGCAGCCGTCTTACCTTCAACAACTTCTCCAATAACACAATGCACTGCATCCAGAGATGTAAGGTCCGGACCGAGAGTAAAGAAGAACTGCGACCCAACCATAAACTTCCCCACACTCACAAGAGACAGAAGTCCCGGGATTGTGTGTTTTATCTTTGGCAATGATTCCGCTTCGAAGAAACGCTTATGCGAACCCTCTACAACTCCCCATACAGATTCACCGCCATCTCCGGCACCGGTGGGGTCACCTGTTTGGGCAATAAAATCCCGCTCGATTGTGTGAAACAAATTGTAATTGTAATATTTCAGTTTACAAAGCTTTATAAAGTTAAGGCATGCTCTTGGGCGTTCTTCGATAAACAGATCCACCGTAATATCGCCAAGAGTTGTTTCGATTACAACTGCCATGGCTTAAAGAAACAAGAGCTTCGTTGCTATATAAAAAGTTGAAGAAATGCAACGAAAAGAAATTCTTTTTATAAAACAAACGTTTTGTCTAGAAAAGTAGCTGTCAAATTAAATGACAGTTGACACATAGATTTGTAAACATTTTGAGAGCCTGTGTTCGACTAAGGCTATGTTTAGTCTTGCTCAGTTTGTTAAAAAGATAATGCTGGGCTTTCATGTGCCTGCATTCTACATTTCCTAATGATTTGTTCCTGTTTTTATTTCTGTCTAATATCCGATTTCATAAACAAACACTAAAAGCACTTTTATCTAAAAGCTTTTTAAATTTTATCAGGCCTTTAAATTTGTTCAATTTCACCAAGCTAAAAATGGGAAATTTCAGGGATATTTTTGTTAAAATAGAGTTCTCCTCACAACCCTGTTTAAAGAAAACCTCTTTTTCCTTTTTATTAAGCGAATTGTGTAAGAAAAAATGAGAAAGCATTATATGTTGAAATAAACGACAAGAATCTCAAAATACAACAGAGTAAACAAATCAAAAACAAACGTTTGAGTAATCGTGTGTCTTGGACGGTGGCGTATAACTATATATGATGTTCTTCTTCGTCAGATGAAGATGGCGAATCTAATATTCGAATTAAAATCATAAAAATAATATTATAAATAGTAATGCAATGTTGAATTGGTTAACCTATTCATTCCGTATCTAAAAATATTGAAAATAAACATTTTACGAAGTAAAACATCAGCTGTCAACCTGTCATTTCATTTTTTAATGACACTTTTAAAATTTAATGAGCCACAAACGGGCATTTAGTTTTAAAAGGGGTTTAAAAGCTTATTTACTTTAAAAACGCTTGGTGAAACCAAAATATCCAATTTTACAGTTAAAAATCTTGTTAAATGTTTAAAAGTTGTTTATAAAATGGGGCATAAGTCTGATATTTCAAACAATTTTGCTCTTTTTTAAAAGAAAATACACAACCCTTCTTTTTTTAATAGCTCAAAAGTCATTCAAAGTTGTTTACTGTTCAGATTATGTTCTTATGATGATATCAATGGGCAGGTTCATACGACATGAGGACTTTAAAGTAAGGCAAGTTTCTAGTACATGATGCCAATAAATTGTCTTCCAATTAAGGCAACCTTACTGAAAAATTGACTGAAAAGTTAGTCCAGAAAAATCAGTCAACTATCAATTCCACTTATGTCAAAATAGGTCAATAAACTAAAAGCTGAACTTTCTTAATCTGTGATTTATTTATTTTCTGCACAATTCAATTTTATGTTGTATGTGAAAGGTTCCTTAACAAATTGGTAAAGGGATAAATAATTTGCATTTAAAATACAAAATACAAGTCGAGATATACT
Source organism: Eupeodes corollae (assembly GCF_945859685.1). NCBI lineage: Eukaryota > Metazoa > Arthropoda > Insecta > Diptera > Syrphidae > Eupeodes > Eupeodes corollae. The sequence goes on along the minus strand of NC_079147.1, from coordinate 207,339,744 downwards.
TGTAGCTTGCTTGAGTTTGCACGATCAACTGAAAGTAGAGGTTGGTGAAGTAAAGTTCCGAATACTTTACCAGCTAACCAATTGCATAGTCAATATGACAGCAAATTAACTCACTACTGATATTTAAACCTAAATAATTGCTGAAAGCTTTTATTAAAAACTAATATTTGCCGTTTATTCTTTGACATTTAACGAACAGCTTTTTTATGCAAATTTTTGTAGTTACGATTTTACACAATTTGTAAGCTTACGAAGGAAACAAAATTCTGAATTTCAATCGAGCCTTTATTTTTTTTATCACATCAGGTTCTAAAAACCGCTTTAAAATGCAACAGACAACCAAAAACAGTGGAAATCTATTAATATTTTACTAAGTTTCTGGAAACTGTCATTAGTTATGACTAGGGCAACCAAAGATATGTTGGAACACTTTTAACACGAGACTGTGATAGAAATGCGTTTAATTGAAATCTTCGTCTTTTAAACGTCATCTGTTAGGGCATATTTTTGCATATTGATCTAAAAATGCATATTTGTGCATTTTTGCTATCAAAAGGCATATTATTGCATATTTTAAATTTTTTTTGTAAAGGCAAGCAATAAAAACAAAGCATTAATAAGAACAAAAGGAAGAAACAAAACATCAGAAAAAAAAATTAAAGCTCCATCCAGAGTATAAACTTTTAGAGACATACAATTTTCTCCACAACCAATCAAAACGCGATAGGGGACATGGCCCGAAAAGGTGAACTACTACGCCAAGCATTTTGAAAAGATTGTTTGGTTTTTGATACTTTTGACAACGAGGAAGCTGCATCAGTAATAATTTGTAAGAAAAACACAGAATTGAAAGCGCAATTAATTTTTTTGGCATCAAGTTATGAGTTTCTAGTAACATCAATTTCAAAACTTGAATCACGTCGTTTATCAATCAATTCCAGCACACAAATTATAAGTGATGCGGTGAAGACGATCTACAGCAATAACAGCAAGGCTACGAATTCAGTGAAGAAACAAATAGAAAATGCAATGGAAAAAAATGCCGGTTAAAAGTAATTGCAATGACTTTGTCAGGAAAGAAATTAATAGCAGTTGAAGGCTACACAATTGATGAAGTTTTAGCATTCAAATACGCTCCGATCACTTCTGTTGACGTTGATCGGAACTTTTTCATGTATAAAAGTGTTTTTCGATCAAACAGACAAAGCTAACTTTTCAAAAATTTGAGTGAAATGTTAGTTATTTACTGCAACAAAAATTTGCAACACATTTTCTTATTGATCGCTAATATTAAAAAATGTCTTTTATTCGAAAATAAATTAGCTTTGTTAACGTTGTTTTTTTTTCTTAAATAATATACATACATATGTGTGCGAAGTTGATCTATTCGCCACTAAACAAATTTTGTTGATGTTTTATTTATCCTCAAAAAGTTGGAGTGAAGAAGAACAGATTTGAATTTTATTTTTTGATTGGTATTATTCTTATAAATTCATTTCCTAAAGCAACTAACGCTTCTTATAAACATCTTTTACATTTATTGAGCATATTTTGAGGGCATATATTTGATTGTTAAGGGTATATTATAAGCTCTAAAAACTGGACATATTTTTGGTTGCCCTAGACTTATGATCCTTCATTTGGTTTTATATGAAGTTTTGAGCAAAATGTTCATAGTTTTTAAAACTACCTTTTGATGTTAATTTTAAGTGCTTATTTCGAGTCAGAACTGTAATTTTGAATATCTGCTTATGTTTTAAATCACCCTTTTTCAAAACTTAATAAAATGGAATTGTTTAAACGGATTCCTTATAAGAAAAAAAATAACTTTTAATCCCATTTGCCTTTTTTTGTTAAAAAAAACTACTAATTTTGGATATCAAGTTTTAAGTTTGATTAAATGTTAATAAAGTTACTATTCAAACATTTTTTTAATTGAATTGCATTCTAAATCAAATTTTTAAAAATGATGGGACTCTCGCAAATAAAACTATCCAAGAAGCTCTTTTATGAACAAATTGTACTTTTCTCTTTTTGTTTATTTAAAATCTTATCTATCATTTTTAAATTAATCTTGTAAAACCAAAAGAATAAGGAGTGAGTGAGAAAGTATCTAACTGGTGCTATTTTTGCAGTAAAATTGTTTGTAAAATAAGTTACAACACGTTCTATATTTCAACTTGAGGAAACAAAAGAAATTTATTTTCATAAAATGAGTGAACAACTCGATAACATTTTCCACCAAAGTTGCCTCAGTATTTAATGTTCATTTTTTTTTTTGTTAAAAACTAAAATATTGTTAATCCACAATAACAATGTGGAAGCACTTCTTAAAAATCTAATCATTAAAACTAAGCACCGGGTTCGGTGCCTTATCTAGCTGATCTGACAATCTCTTTTGCTCCGCTGTCAGGCGAAAGATTTCCTCTTGTTCTTCTGGACTTAATAGTCTGCGTTTCTGTTTTGCCTGTACCGTCCGCTTATACGCCTCCAGAATTTCGTGATCAACAACATCGAGCTTTCGTTTGATCTCCAATCGTCTTATCTCACATTTAGCAGCTTCCTGCAATCGGCGAAGTTCAGTGGCATTATATTCGGCAATAGCCGACAGCTCAGCTGTTACTCGCTTGATTTCTGAATAAACCTCATCCTCGTCGGGTTTGACAAATTCCTCGGTTTCAAGGAGACCCTGTTCAATGAGTTCCTGTTTGACGCGCTTCTCCAGATCGATTCCGTTCTTCAGAAGGGACAATGAACACAGCGTCGAGTTGGTGGAATTTGTGTTGTCTGAACTGCTGTTGCTGTCGATGTTCGACATCACATCGCCGATGAGGTTCTCCTCGAGAAAAGCAGACACCAGACGTTGTGTCAAAGGTCCGGTAACTCCATCGCCCATCAGTTGCTCACCTTTTCGCAGCAAAGAAATTACCTCGCTGTTCGAGGAATTCTTCGATCTCGACTTAGAATTTATGTTGGGGTTTGAATTGTTTTCCTCTTCCTTAAGGTCTTCCATCGCCCAAGTTGTTGAATAATGAGCACCAAGCTCAGGAATAGGAGGAACTAAGGGACCCGAATATTGCTCAAGCAGATCGTCTAGCAACCTGAGATCTTCGTTTGTTATTGGCATGCAATACGGCTCCACAGACAACCAGAATTTGTTGGGTGTGTCGTTTTTCAGTAGTGCAACCTTAGGTTGATCCTTGTGTTGATGTTGATTAGTGGGCACCGCATCCATGCTGTCGTCGGTGTTCTGAGATTGGGCCGGACTAAGAGCTGAAATAGTCCTTTGTTTGGACAGCTTGAAATGAGGTTTCTTTGGCTTTCTACTCTCTTCGCGCTTTCGCTTTCCCGGCGAATGTGGAGCCTTGTCCTGGGCTTTCTGGCGCCGATCAAAGCGTTTCTCATCTCGGTCAATTACATCATATTCCGCCTTGAGCACTCTGTATCGCAAAGCTACATTAGTCAGAAGACTCTCTAGTTCCAGTTGAACACTATCCAAATCCTCAGCTGGCAACTGGTCGTCTTTGCTTCGGTCCAAAGCAGCTGCATACTTGGGTAACAATCGACTGTTGTCTTTGATTTTAATATGAGGAATGTTGATGGTTCCTTCGGTTTCAGGAGATTCGGGTGCAATAACATTGCTGGGAATAACTTTGCCTGTCATCTTTGATGTCGATGGGGAGGGTTGACAGAAGTTGCTGGTGCGACTCTTCGTCGACGATGTTATTGTTCTTTTGTTGAACATTTTTGTTGCGGTTTGTTTACCTTGCACGTAAAAAGACAAAATATATTATTTTACCGATATTTTGAATTTGTTTGTTTTTTTTTTTACTCAGCGTTAAAATGTTTGTTTTCAGATTAAAATATGCGAAAAGCAAAAGAAAGAAACAGAAACAGAAAAAATAAAATCGATTCGGAGAATTTTTTCCATAAAATAAAAAAAAATACATTTGTCAAACTCCGCGTTCAGGCGATTAGCATTTTTGGTGAGCGCGTTGAGGGGTGTGTTCGTAGGATGTATATTTTGATTTCGATACGCCGCGCCGACTACATTTAATTACTTAAGTGCCTTGCACATGGAAATGAGATTAATATTTTATTCCTTTTGCAATTAATTATTTATTTGGTAAGCCCAAAACGTCTATTGTATCTTATGAGAAAAGAGTCGTTTGGTTTATGCTCGTGGTTTTATGTTTGCTAGTGTGTTGGATTGTTTTGCATTCATATAATATATCCTATCTGAGAACATACAAAATTATTTTGTTTTATTGCTACTTTACAAATTTAGTATCCAATATTTGATTCGTGATTCAGCAATTGTATTTCCCTTTATTGATTTGGATATGTTATAAGTTCATTTCTATATTACTGAGTCATTAATTTTTGGTTTTAAACTCAATTGACTCTAGCAGTTAATTCATTAAAATCAGTCATTCAAATATTAAACCCCACGATTGTCAAATTAACATTAATTTAACTGTCATTCTATTTCAATAACCCTTAATTTAAGTTGTTAACGATAAAAGATTTGTAAACGTAAATAGAAGTAAGAAAGAAATAAAAGGTTATTAGGTCTTTTTTCCGAGATCTTTTATTTTGTTAATGCACATACAAAAACTTAAGCTGTCAACAAATCTCTTATGAGGTATTATTTTGATATTCAACACCAATATCTGCTACCAAGTATCAGTCAAAAACTAGAATTTACACATGTCCAACAATCTCTATCTCTTAGTTAATATTATTTTCGTACTCAAAAATTTTATGAAATTATATATGTACAGTCTTATTTAAAAACGCTGTATAAAGCCTACATAAAGTTATGTAATTTCTATAATGCAAATATGCTATTTATAAAACTTATGCAAGTTGCATAAGTCCCATAATAACATAAGGAAATTATTGTTGTTATTATTTCGTAAATGTCATTTTGATTTCTCTCCATTATTTAAATTTAAAAGAAAACAATAATTCCTTTCCAATTTAGCTCATTAAATCTTAAATCGCGTTTTATCAACTTTCGAAGGAGTATCTAAAAAAAATGTAAGAAGTTTTATTGATTTCATTTAAAGGTTCTTACCGCTGATATTACTTACATTATCGGACGAATCCCAATTCGGGGTACGAGACCTTTTTGTTTTCGATTCCATTTTTGCACAACAAAAGCACAACACAAATTTCTATATTTTGTTTGTTATGACAAACAGCTGATTTGATAGACAGATAAATGGAATAGAATGCTCCATTTTGGTACTTTTTTGACATAAGCATTGTATACTAAAATGTATAGCAGAATTTTTTATAAATGAGAATTTTCGTTACATAGAGCCTACATAAATCATTTTGCACTGTATAACTATTCATCTGTTAAGCGAATTCTATTAAATAAGACTGGTAATGTACTGTATCAAACTGCGATTTCCGTAATCATTTACATACTAGATTTGGACTACTAGTTGATTTACATAGGTATGCTTTCCCTTTTGATGGTGTTGTGGAAAAAATTACAGTTAATTTTTAAACGCCATCTCTTGTTTCTTTTTCTCAATAATCTTTTTTTTTTTAAGAAACTTTAGCTAATTCCAAAGTTACAAATGGACCCGAGCCGATCCAAAGTTAACCGTGTCTGGGGAAAGTGAGGAGGCTTGGTTTTGCTCTGTCGATCAATTTAGATTTTCTACAAGACAAAAATTAATGAGTCTAAACCAACAAGCCAAGGCTCGGCTCTGTCGTGTGTGGGGAATCAACAAGACAATTGTTCTGTCTGTTAACATAATCTTATCTTGCCACCTAAAAACTATCTGACTATCTCAGTCTATCTCCTACAAAATTTCAAGGAAGCAAAACCTTTATGTCTTTTTTCCTTTTTTTATTTTTTCACGGTCACTAGGTAACTTTTAATATATTGAATTTCTATTTTCGTACCTTTTTTTTATATGCCGGGGGAATTTGGACATATCCAAATACACGAAGCCTATTGTCGAGGTTGTGTATGTCCAACTATACCAATAACTTCCACGTATGCAGTGTCAGAATAAATTAAGCTTTCAACATCATCGTCACCGACGATTTTGTGGTCCAGCAGGCCAGTTCCTCTAATCTATTGGTTTAGTTTTGAAGATTTACTACGAAAATATTCACCTTTGTGCAGTCATATTTTTCTTTATTCGGATTTTTGGTATTATTTTGTTCATAATTGCAGATGCTGATATATGTAAATCCACTTTTAAATTCTTTCTGCTACAACAAGCTGCATTTATATGTTTTAAATAATTAAATTAAGCAATGCAGTTGCCACTAAATAACAAACACTTTAATTTACATCGCAGCAAGGTTTCTCCCTACTTCCAACCATTGTGGTCAACTTTTGCCACATCAGAGAGTGAACGATTTTATTAATAGCTTGTTATATTCATTTTATTTGCAAAAAGTGCTCTATACGCCTTAAGTAACTTTCATAAAACCTAACTCTTTGAACACAACCTAATTACATCGCACCCCATCGCATATGTCAAAATTTTGAAAATAAAAAAAAAATAACAGAAAAAAATTCTTGCTGCCAGCTGACAGCTGAGTTTTCTAGCTACTTTCGAAATTCGACAAGAAATTTTAGTTCAATTTGTTGTTGCGTTCCAATTTGTTTAATGTAGCGGAGAATAATTTTTTTGTAGTTGTTTTTTGTATCAAAAATTTCAGTAGAAAAACAAATCAAGAATTAAATTAATTCACTTCTCTCATTTGAAAAACATAACTTTGTTTTTACATCACTAAAAGGGAATAAAAGAAGAAAATTAATATACCTACTTTCCCCTAAAAAATAAGTGTTTTTTTGTTGTGAAGTTTTGTGAAATCAAAAATAAAATAAAAATCAATTTGATTTTTGCGACGTTTTGTTTCAAAACCGTTTAAAAAGTGTACTGTTGTGGTTCCAAGAAAATTAAAAATATTTATTTGTAAACAAATACAAAATAGGCAACAAAATAAGTGAAATAAAATATTTACCCATCACAATGGACGACGAGGAAGAAGAAGTCACAGATCCAAAACTACAAGTTTTTCATAATACAGTTAGGGAACACATCGTAAGTACCCTACCTAGTACCTGACTGCCTGCCTGCCTGCATCCATTCACGCAGGCTTATCTTTATACTATTTTTAATAATATAAAATTAAAATTAACTTAAATAATTTTTTTTTCGAGGGTTACCTAGCTAATAGGTACCTACATACGTATATAGCTTTGTATATGAAGCTAGAAACACGCTTACTTAAAAATGACCTTTAATGGCTTTTTTTCTCATTCTTTTCATGATTAAAAAATTGTGATAAGGTGCTTTGATAAGATTTGCCATTAAATTTATAGAAAAATAAATAAACAATTGGTAGGGTTTAATTGAACGCGTAGATTACTTATATCTGAATTCTAAATAAACAACTTTTGAAAGCAGGAAATTTAAGAAAAAAAGGATCTATTGATTGAAATACACAAAAAGCATCAATCGCCATGACCAAGTCCTATCGAATTGTTGTAGTAAGATTAAGTAATTGCAAAATTTTATCCTGAGTAAAACCTGATATAAAATAAAAGGTGGATTTTTTTAGAAATTCCATTAGAGGGCATGATAGTGCAAATGTAAACTGGACCAACTAAAAAATTGTTGATAAGAGCGATAGATTTTTTTTTAAAACCCCAAATTTAAAGTAGGTACCTAAATGTTTAATGGATATTTCAATAATCTTTCAATTTTTGTTAAACTTACTTACTTAAGGTAGCGCTACAGTCTGGGGCAGACCTGGTCCTCAACCAAACAGCGGCTCCAGCCAGCTTGGTCCCTAGCTAGCTGTATCCAGTTTCGAACGTGAAGTCGGTTGAGGTCTTAACCCACCTGCGTGCGCCACCTGATTCGCGGTCTTCCTCAACTGCACTGTCCCTCGGGATTGGATTCGAAGACCTTCCGGGCTAGAGCGTTGATGTCGATGATGACCTAGCCATCCTAGTTTAATTCCCTTAACTAGGTCAGTGACACTGTACAGCCCGTACAGTCTGTCGTTATATCTTCTCCTCCATTTGAAAGAGTTATTCTTCATTTGATTTTGAGCGCTTGTGTCGTTGCCTGTGTTTTTTTAGCGGTGTCTAGGTAGACAAAGTCCTTAACTACTTCAAAGTTATAGCTGTTCATGGTGATGTTTTTTCCAAGACTGTTCAATGCCCTTTTTTGATGACAGCATATACTTGGTCTTGCCCTCATTGACCACTAAACCCATCTTCGATTCCGTCGCGTATCCGAGTAATTGGATGGACCTTTAAAAAATTGTGTGTCAAGTGTTAAGACTTAAGTTGTGCATCAGCTTGTCTTAAACCATCAACTGAATATATATCTTTTCCAACCTTGATAGAGCAGCGTACATTCTCTATCTCCATTCTGCACAAACGGATAAATTTGACAGGGATGCCAAAACTAGATATTGCTCTATAGATGCTTTGATACACGATTTAAAAATCGATAAAGAGATGGTAGATATCGATTTAAAGTTCCTTGGTTTTTTCCAAGATCTGCCGTAGTGTGAATATTTGGTCGATAATGGACTTTCCTGGTCTGAAGCCACACTGATAAGGACCTATCAGGTTGTTGACGGACGGCTTCCGAAGTTCATATAATACGTCAGAGAGGATATTATATGCAATGTTAAGCAGAATGATGTCTCTGTAGTTGGCGCAATTTAAAGGGTCTTCTTTTTTATGTATCGGGAAAGCTATGCTGAGATTCCACTCATCGGGCATACTTTCTTCCATGGTGCATGCTCTCTATCAAGTCGGGTAGGCAGAATTGTTGATCTGCGTCGGCAAGGTTGAGTGGTTCTATCTTCCTTACAGCGGAATTCGGTTCTCCATCGCCGTTATATAATTAGGAGAAGTGGTCTTTCCATATTCTTAACATAGACTGCGGTTCCACTACGATATTCCCCTGATCGTACTTACAGGCTTCGGTTCGTGTCTTGTACACTTATGAGGTTTTTTTACCTTTTGGTAAAATTTACGAACCTCATTCCTATTGTGACATGCTGTATCTCCTCGATCGCGAGATTCTCATGCTCTCTTTTTTTCAATCTAAAAATCCGGTATGTCAGAAAGAATTTCAATTTTTGTAATGAAAGACATTTTCAATGATCACAATTTCCTGTCAAAATAATTACAATGCTTCGTTTCAATGATGAAAATCAATGATAGCTATTTTTATAAATGACCTCTAATTCGTTGACGGAGGTGTAATGTTTTAACACAGACTAGATTAGTGTTGGAATCAAATAAGTTAAACCCATCTAATTCCTAGTCTGCGAAACGCACGACAATTAGTTAAATGTGCTCCACCACCTAAGCACCGATTTTCCTCAACTGCGCCGTTGCTAAGTGTGTTTTTGGGAACCCTTTACTCTAACTCACCCATCGATATCATTTGAAATTTTGTATTAATTCACAACAAAGAAAATTACTTCTGATTACTCTATACCAACAAAAATTTCCAGAACTCTAGTTTCACATTATTTGAAGGTCGACACCATCAATATTAAAGCTTTTTAAAAATTTGAACGATCATGACGACTTTCCACGTACTGTTAAGTTAAATTTGTTTATTTTTATTTGATAATGATATCAGCTAATGTATTTGGTTAAGATTCCACTTGTGTTTATTATTCTATTCGCGCACCTGACAAAAAGAAGAACACTTTCGCAGTCGAATAATCATGATATCTCATTGACTAGCGTTAGCGTCTTTTAGAAATAATGTTAAATTATTCAAACAAAAACAGGTCACAGAATATACGTACAGACATTTTATTGATATGTACATTAATAATGCTTTTCATTTTCATTCCATGTTATGTACGCATGAAATAAAAACAAATAAACGTGTGCAAATATTTTTAAATTTTATTAAAAATTCTTTTCAAACAAAATGATAAAAAAATATACTTAAATATTTGTACATTTCTAAATTTTAATTAATTTCAAGTAGCTCAAGTTAATTAGACTTGATGAAGAGCACATAATGTCAGATCAATGCCATATTTTTGAATATCGAGTAAGACTATCGAAATCTTTGTTGTTATAAAGTTAACTTTGTATATACGTAAAAAACAACATAAACCAAGCGCCAAGTAAATTGAAATGGATCCAAAGGAATTTTGCACTTTGTACCGAGTTGTATTTTTTACTTCTTTATTTTTCTTTTGGATGCAAATAAAATTCCTGGTCAGAAGTCAAATCGATTAAATGCATTTTTTTGTGTGCTTTGGTTGCGTTTCAAGTTTAGTTCTTTTTTTTATTTAAGTTTTTTGGGTGGGTGGCTGCGCGTAAGTTGAATAATTCTTGGCAAACATGCAAGTAATTCTTGCAATAATTCAAAATGTACCTGAGTGTAGATTTAAGTTTTCGTTTATTTAAAATGTAATATTACTTTTTTTTTATTTAATAGTGTTTTAATATCTGAAGGCGTTTCTTCCATAAAACAAATGTTATTGGTTTAAAAAAAAAGTAACCCACAACTGTGAGGAAATTTGATAACTTACTGCACCTCAAATGGTTTTTTTTTAATTAAATTTATGTTTTTATTATTTACTTTTATTCTTATGCAAAGTAATTAATGGTATTCTTTTTTTCAATGCAAAACAATTACCCAGTCCTTTGGCATATTTTCAAATAGTTTTGATGGAAGACAGAAATACAGAAATATAATTTCGGGCAGTAATTTTTCTTTGTTTATGACTTATAAATAGTATCTTAAGGTTTTGTTTTTATTCGACAGTTTTATCTAGTATATGTTTTTGAAACCTGTAGGGCCGATTACTTCGTCTGTTTTTAGGGCCAAACTAAATGAAGTGTTGTTAGCATTAATTCGAGCTGGCTCTTTCAAAATATCTCAGATGTTTATTTCTGTTTTTCCAAATCACGGACCTATTTTGGAATATTTTCTTCCGTTATAGCTGCCCTGGTCTTACATAACAGTTTAGGCGTCCCTTAACTTAGCTCTTTATTTTCATTCAAACAATTATACTTCAATTTCTTGCCAATGCTTCCATATTTGAATAGGGTTATTCTTTTTTCGTCCTCAGCTATTTTTGGAAATAAATCCAGAAGCTCATATACCTATTATATTTTTTGGGGGAAGCCGCATTTAGCAACATTTATGAATCAATCTGCTACTTTTCATTTTCTCATTTTCTGTTGAAGGACTCATCCATAAAATTTTGCTATGGGTATCCCAAACACCGTACTTGTTGCCCGAAAGCTCAAGAAAAAAATGTAAAACCTTTTCTAGCAAAGAAGTTATTGTAATGGGTCCGATTTGTCAAATTTAAAATTTTGACATTTCTCGACGTTTCAAGGTCCCTAGAGTCGAAATAAAAGATATTTAGAAAGATGTCTGTGCGTGCGTGTGTACGTATGTTCGTACGTCTGTACGTTATCGACGTTTTTTTCGTTGTGCATAGCTCAAGAACCAGAAGAGATATCGATTTCAAATAAATTTTGTTGTACAGATAATAAGGCAGAAAGATGCAGAAAGGGCTGGCTCTCAAGAAAATTGCGTGGGTGGTTTTTTTACCATAGCAATTTGAAAAAAAGGTAAACATTTTGGTTAGCCCTAAATATTTTACGAACCAAAAACGCTAGACACTTGAATTAAATTTTATATAATAAACTGTAACGTGATACCAAACAATTATATTAAATTGTAAATTGTCACCTCCAAAATTTTAAGACTAAAATATGATTTCATCTCCAAAACAATTTTGTGCAACGAAGAATAATGTTTTTGACATTTGATAAAATTTTGAGAAAAATCGAATTGACAGTTTTTTTTATAGAAAATAAAAATCCAAAAAAAAAATTACTCAAAATTGGTAAAAATTGAATATCGGTTCAAATATCTTTTCAAAAACTTGAAATTTAAAATTGACAGTTTTTTTACAAAAAATAAAAACCTAAAAAAAATTAATAAAATTTGGTAAAATTAAAATTAAAAACCGGAAAAAAATTAACAAAAGTTGGTAAAATATGATTTTCGACTCAAATATCTTTTCAAAAATTGTAGGTATTGGCTTCAAGCTAATTTTATCTTATAAGAAATATTGTTTTGAACATTCAGTAAAATTTTGAATAAAATCGTATCGACAGTTTTTGTACAAAAAATTAAAACCTAAAGAAAATTAACAAAAGTTGGTAAAAATTTGATTTTCGACTCAAATAGCTTTTCAAAAATTAAAAATATTGGCTTCAAACTTATTTTATTTCACAGAAAATATTGTATTCGATATTCAGTAATTTTTATATAAAAATCCAACAATCCAATTTTTCATAAAAAAAATAAAATCTACAAATTTGTGTAAAAATTGATACGAGTACATATAGACAAACTTTTAAGGAAGACAAATCGACAGACGCGATGGGAAGTTATCAGTGTGGGTCGCATCCCAGCCTTTTTTATTTTCTTTATATTACATCTGAAAGAAGTTTTCAAATTTAAGGCGAGAAATGACCAGACGTCGGACAAAGAAAACCAAAACCACAATACTCCCTAGGATCTCAACATAAATAGCCATTCTTGTAAAAGTTGGCAACAATTGAATTATTTGAACATTCCTCACCCATCGGACCAAAGAGCGCACCAAACAGTGACTTTTTGTGGATGTTATAATTATAAATAAATAAATTGGGTGGCGCAACAGTCCGTTGTGAACCAGGGCCTAGTGACTTACAACTCCCAACCATTCCTGTGTTGGAGTACTGCTGTCAGGAATGGAAGGGACCTACAATTTTAGGCCGAATCCGAACAACTAATTTGAGAAATCACTTTTTCGTGACAAGAATCACTCTTGAAGAAGTTGTCAATTCCTCGCAAGAGGCAGCACCCGGATGTTATAATTACCTTTCTTTAATTTCTCAGAACTTCAAATATGTTAATTTAGTTAATTAACATACCCACCGAGTGAAAAATGTGCTTCGTCGCTTAGGAAAATTTTGTTCGAAAAATCGCCGTGCACCGCCTATTATTCAAGTACACATTCGACGTATCTACGATTTTGTGAATGGTCAGCTGGCTTCAGTTGTTGTGTGAGCTGCACTTTATATGGATGTAGGTGAAGACCCAAATGCTAATGTGTCGTAAGACGGTCCTTATTCCTGAGAACGACGAGAAATCGACACATTCGGGTCTTCGGGAACAATTTCATTTACAGCAACGATATTTTCAGTGGTTCTAGCGAAACGATAGGGAGATTTTGTTTCAATTCATACCGCCAAGATAATCTAAATCTAACGTTAAGTTTGATTCAACGAACTATTATCAAGACTCATCATTTTTTTTCGCAATTGAAATCAAAGAAATACAAATCAAATATTATTTGACTGCTGGATGAGAAAATTCTCAGACATCATAGAAATATGAACTGGCTGATTCTTAGAAAAAATATTGAAAGTTGAATAGATTTATCATCTTGCTACAATTCGAAGAGATTTAGCTCTCGAAAATATGTCAACAATTGACGAAGGTCGCTAACGGTAAAAAATATGTGATATTTTTATAATTCTGTTCGATGCGATGTGTTTTAGCTATGTTCAGTACATACATAAGTACTGTGACTGGTTTACATGAAACCATTTGGGGAATCAACTGACCGCATAACACAGCTACTATTTCGTGAAAGGCCGACATCACTATTCTGGGTTGTCTAAAAAAGCTGAATAAGTTTTATTAAATTAATTCCACCCAAGTGTCGTGTTCTAATTCTCGTTTGTATTATCATCATTCCTTAAAAAAAAAAAAAACAAACATCATAGCCTAAACCTAACCTAACAATTATATCATTTAATTTCTATTTTACTCTTTTCATGGAGGTACATTATTATCAGTCGTTTTGTTGAGAATAATGTAATGTCACTTATCCCCCAACAAGCAAAAGTGACAAGGAAACATTAATGTAAATTCGTTTTTAATTACCTTGAATGTACTCTCTTTTATGATACACTTATATCAAATGGATATATTTACAAAAATAACCTACACGCGAGGAATAAAAAACAATTAATATATTTAAATTATATTTTTAGTTGTAAATATTGCAAATTAATAAATAAGAACTCAAACAACATTGTATGCATCTTGTATACCTTTGCACATGCACTCAAATGTACTGGCGATGGTGGTTAGCATAAAATTAAAATGTTCATTTATTTTTGTTTAGATTGGCAAAATAATGTAAACAATAACAATAAACAAAATATATTGTTCGGTCAGTGTAAAGTCTGCTACACATTCGTGGGAAAAACGACGATGATAGTCGTTTTAATATTTTGAATAAAATAAGCAAATTCAGCGATCACAATTTTGAATGTAATAAATTAATTAATTAATGAATGAATATTAAGCTAAGACGCTTATGTTGATATTTGACTCTTTTCAAAATTATCCTCAAGACCTAGAGTGTAAGCTAACAAAGAAAATAGAGATATCTTTCTTATGTGGGTACTACGCTACGACCGATATACATAGATGTACATGCAAACCTGCAAACAAGCTATAAACACTCAATTTGAACACGACTTCTCTTTCGAATGAAAGTGAAATCGAATTTTATTTTATTGTGTACGTTAGCACTCAACCAGATATCTTTAAATGTGGGACAGATAAGTATGAATAAATAATTAAAAAATGTATTATGTATACATTTCTGTTTACACTATAAAAAGAAGATGAAACTCCGTCCAGTAAAATCTTGATTTTTATTTTCATACCACCAGACTTTTCTTTTTTATATTTTTTTTTTATTGCAGAAAGAAATTTAAAATTATGTAATAATACAAAAATAGACAGATCAAGAAAATGCTTATCAAGATCAATTGTAGTTGATCTTAGTTTATTAGCCGATTTGGATTCGGTAGCGGATATCGGTATTGGATTCGAAGCCTTTAGGGGCTTGAGCGTTAATGTGCATTAGTTCTTTATGACCCGGCCTTCTTTAACGTTAGGCGTTTATTCTTTTGACAAGATCAGTTATTGTAGAGTTCGTGCAGTATGTCGTTGCATCTTCTTTTCCACTCTCGCAATTATGTAGACGGGAACAAAAACTAAGCGATTTTTTTTCTCTTGAATCATCCTAAAACATTTGCCTTGACAGGGTCCAAACCTCAACGCCATATATGAGAGCCGACATGATGAGTTTTTTATAAACGGTGACTTTAATTACTCCACAGCGAGGACTTTACTACTGCCTTCGAAGTTCAGAGAAGCAGCGACGTGCAACTTCGTTTGATTTCAGTGCTGTTGTCGTTGTCTGTATTTATAGCGGTGCCTAGATAGCCAAAGTCCTTAACTACCTTAATGTTATAGCTGTCTATGATAACTTTTTGTCCAAGACGTCCGCGTCGTCGTTCAATGTCCTTTCTTAATGACAGCACATACTTGTCTTGCTCTCATTCACCACTAAAACCATCTTCTCCGTTTTCGTCGCAATACTCAAATACACCTCACTGACATAAAGATATCATCTTCCAATCATGTCAATATCATCGGCGTATCCCAGTAATTAGTCGGACTCTAAAAGAATGGGCCTCCACTATTGACGAATTATACATAATTCTTTCCAAAACGATGTTGAAGAAGCCGCATGACAGTGCATAATTGTCTTGTCTTAACCCTTTTTTTTAACGACATCAAAAGCATCGGTAAAATCTTTTCCAACATTGAATTCACCATCGTTATTCTGCATCAATGGACAAGTTTGACAGGGCTTCCATAACTCGACACTACTCTATCGATTTAAAGATTCCAAGTTCTGTCGTAATGTGTATATTTTGTCAATGGAGACGGATGTTGGTTGAGGCACAGGTCCGTCCCGGACTGGAGTGTTACCTTATGTAAGTAAGTAAGTCGTAGTGCTCGTAGCCTCATGGTTAGGCACTGTACCATTTAAGTTCATTTCACACTTAAAGGGTTTTGTATACCTATACAATGATCTATTGTGAGCATTAGGAAAAAGTAGGTGATGCTGGGTTAAATTCTTGAACATTTTGATGACAGGAAAAGGCAGAGCTAGGAACTGATGAATCCTCTCGTCGTTGAAAAGTGTATTTGTGTTACTTGTATTTCCTTCGATACCCACACTGGAATTGTTGAGAATTGAAATATTGAATCGAGGTATTGATTTTCTACGAACTGTTGCGTCCCCAAGTTAATTTTGTATCATCATACATTTGTCTTCTAGAAAAAAGTTTTTATTCCATAGTGGGACACATTTATGCTCAGACAGAATTAAAACTGTGATACAGGAAGTCTTAACACCTTGAAGTAAAAGATTATCTTTCTCGCTTTTGTTGATAAAAAGCAATAAATTGCACTTTAAAATGGAAGATGATTTTAATTGATAAAGTAAAAAACATTGAACACATTCATCCGGAATTGAAATTAATTTTGTTTTATTTATTAAATAACTAAATGGCAAGTATCTCGTTAAATGCCTTACAGACTCTCATCCTATGTTTAAATATAATAATAATGATGTTATTTATTATTTAATTGAAAACGAAGACATGTTTAAGCCTAAAAGTTTTTTCTTAGTCTATCATTGCATCTTTCTCGAAGATGAGAGTCAATAACCTCAATCACGTCAACATCAACGTATCTATTTTTATGGAGCCAATGTATGGATTATAATTAATTTAAGTTCGTTGCTACTTTCAACTCACACCCACTTTGTATTCACATTCCTTGGGTAAATTTATGTAAATAGAAAAAAAATAAAAGAAATAAATAATATTTTCATTTTGAGACTGACAAAATAATACCAATAAAAATCCCTTCCTTCTTCGATTGTTTAGTTCTTGCTTTGCTCGATAGACTTTATGGGTGTAATTCATAAGTTTGCAACTAATTTTCACCGTCAACGACATCAATAAATTTGCTATAAAATTCAAAAGACGATACAGCTACAGCTCATGTTGCATTCCAAATGCATTCACGTTTTAATCCATTGCGATTTGTGTGTGCTACAGCTACAGACTTAAGAGAGACGTATAAGCCCCCAATATCGTCTACCATATGGCTAGCTTGTCTATACTTAGATAGATGTCGAGGTTTTGTGATAGTTTTGTTTAAATTTCTTTTGTGTATGACCCATCACCGTTTGCCATAGAGTAGAGTTCCGCATTTGTTTACAAAATTAGCCTATACAACAATGTGTGATGTTATTTATAGAATTTTGTATGTGAAAACAAAACAAAAAATACAGAGGTTTAGCTTTCAAAAAGAAAAATAAATAGATTCGTAGTTTCTCAAATGGAGATCTATTTTTATGGAATTGCATTTTGTTTAGTAAACATAGCGGTGATGTTACACAAGATGGCTTTAAAAATTAATTTTGAAAACTTAGAATCTAAAGTTTTGATGAGCAAAATATTATCTTAAACAATAGAAGACGTAAGATATTACATATTTTAATATTTACCCTTTTTTAAGACTTTCCAGTAAAATCTAAAAGGTTTCGAAAGTTATCGCTCTAGAAATCGTATTTAACAATTTTCAGTAAAAAACCATTTTATTTTAAGTAACACTCACCTTTAACTATCAGGTTTTTTTTATATTGATCAATTGCATTCCGGGATTTATGTTTTTATCTTTTTTGCGATAAGAAAATAATGGTCTAGATGTTATCAAAAATGTATACAAAATTATAATTATAATTCGAAAATCCACATAGGCATGACAACAGCAGCTGTATACCTTGATTTGGTAAATGTATATTTTTTAGAATAATGATGAGAATTTTTTGAACTTCGTACTTACGCATAGAAAATATACGCAAGAGTTTTGTTTATTTGGTTTCGGCGAACGACGATTCGCAGCAATTGTCTGACCTTTGTTCTGAAAAAATTGTTTATGCCAAACAAAAAGAAATATATACACAAATCAGCGTGAGAATTGAATGCATTTTTATACGTTTTATATATGTGTAAACATTGTATACGAGTAGATTTGAAGTATGTATATTTTTATAGATATGTAGCTATTTAGATGAATTTTGCTATTTATGAATGAACAAAGTTTTCGGTAATTACACTGCTGTTCATTTGATTGTTGTCACATGTTTATTATTATTTTTTTATTATTTTTTTTTTACGCTTCAGAACTTTCAGAAAGTAGTTAGCTTACAGCAAGCGTCAAACTATCAGAGGGTCATCATAAGTGCATGTATTAGTTGTTAGTAAAAAATAATATATAGCCTGACACACTCACAAAATACAAAACATAATTAACATTACAGATCAAAAAATAAAATGAGAACGTTTACAATAGTGGAACACTGGTTCTAAACAATGATTTTAATACCACCTTTTTAACTTCCCATAGGAAGTTATTGTAATGGGTCCGATTTGTCAAACTGAAAATGTTGACATTTCTCGACGTTTCAAGGTCCCTAGAGCCGAAATAAAAGATTTTTAGAAAGATGTCTGTGCGTGCGTGTGTACGTTCGCGATGTTTTTTTCGTCCTCCATAGCTCAAGAACCAGAAGAGATATCGACTTCAAAAAATTTTGTTATACAGATAATAAGGCAGAAAGATGCAGAAAGGGCTCTCAACAAAATTGCGTGGTACCATAGCAGTTTGAAAAAAAGCTGAAAATTTTGGTTAACCCTAAATATCTTACGAACCAAAAACGCTAGAGACTTGAATTAAATTTTATATAATATATTGTAACGTGATACCAAACAAAAAAATCAATATAACGGTTTTTTTTATAAATCAATAAAACTAAAAAAAAAAATGTTTCACCTCTAAAATTTTACGACTGAAATATGATTTCATCTCTAAAACAATTTTGTGCAACGAAGAATAATGTTTTTGACATCTGATAAAATTTTGAGAAAAATCTAATTGACAGTTTTTTTTTTATAAAAAAGTTCAATCTTATTCTTCAATCTTATTTTATCTTATAAGAAATATTGTTTTTAACATTCTGAAAAATGTTGAGAAAAATCGAATTGACAGTTTTTTTTACAAAAAATAAAAAACCTAAAAAAAATGTATAAAAGTTGTTAAAAATTGATTTTCGACTCAAATATATTTTCAAAACTTTGAGATATTGGCTTTAATTTACTTTTATCTTTCAAAAAATCTTGTTGTCAACATTCAGTTAAAGTTTGAAAAAATCGAACTGACAGTTTTTTTACAAAAAATTAATAAAAGTTGGTAAAAAATTATTTTCGACTCAAATATCTCTTCAAAAATTTTAAATATTGGCTTCAAACAAATTTTATCTTATAAGAAATATTGTTTTCAACATTCGATCAAATTTTGAAAAAAGTTGATTTGTCAGTTTTTTTATAAAAAATAAAACTCTAAAAAAAATACTAAAACTTGGTAAAAATTTACTTACGACTCAAATAGCTTTTCAAAAATTAAAAATATTGGCTTTTTATTTCAGAGAAAATATTGTTTTCAATATTCAGTAATTTTTATATAAAAATCCGGCAGTCCGTTTTTTCATAAAAAATAAAATAAAAAATAGAACGCAAATAGACAAACTTTTAAGCAAGGCAAATCGACAGACGGGATGGGAAGTTATCAGTGTGGGGCGCATCCCAGCCTCTTTTTTAAATTTAAATCAATCGATGAACAGTTTAAGTTATGTATATAAAATGCTCATTCGACTTAAATCTTTATTCTTTCCTTAGTTAGTTCTATGGAGGTCAATATGCATAAAGTCAAAAGTACGCAGGGGATTGAAATTTACACAAGATAGCTAATAAGGTGCATCACGCAAGACGCCTTTGATGGAGAGATTGCATTTGAAAAAGCAGAATACGATGTTAATAGGCAGGCAGATCATAAGGATCATCCCAAGAAAGACTCTTTAACCAATTTGCTTTAAAAATCGATATTTCATAAATATAAAGATGAATTTATAAAAAGTCCTCATGGAAATTCTAAAATGTTGTCCAAAACCTTAACAAAAACATAAACTTCAGCATTCGGCAGGTTCAGACGACATAAGAAGCTTAAAAATAAGAAATTTCTAGCATGCTAGATTGCAAAAAAATTGATTTCCAACAAAGACAACGGGCAATAGTTCTTTACAATACAGAATCCAAATCGTGACTTACTTGTTATACTTTGCTTGAGAAGTGTTTTGTAGACAGTAATGTTTTTAGTACTTTTTGTACTATGAACTTACAGTAGAGGTTTGTGAAGTAAGGTTCTGAATTTGAAATTCATGACACTTTAAAAAATAACTAGTTGCCTTGGTCAAAATGTATGTTCAAAGAATGCAGTTGACTGTAAACGAAGTCCCTTATGTGGTCTGAACCTGGCCAACGTTATGGGGCAGGTTTAGGCGACATAAGTGACTAAGTAAGGCAAGCTTCTAGCATTTGATTGGTTAGCTGGCAAGGCAACTTCATTGAAAAGTTTACTGGAAAGAAAAATATCTCTAACCATCAAGTCAATTCAACTTTTGTGAAAATAACAGTTTATCATAATTTTTCATTGAACTGAAAGCTTAACTTTTTTACCCCGTGATTTATTTATACCCTGCACAATTGTATTTGATTTTGTATGTAAAAGGGTTCCTTGTCAAAAAACAACTAAAGGTTAATGAAGTAAAGTTCTGAGTTTAAAGTTTATAACATTTGAAAAACTAACTTGCTGAATTGGTCAAAATTTACGTTTAAAGAATACAGTTGACTGCAAATGAAGTCCCTTATGTTGTCTGAACCTGCCCATTATTAAAATTGACTGAAAAGTGAAGCTAAAGCTAAGTATGCAAGATTAGAAGATCTTCCTATAGCATCCAATAACTTGACAATTGCCAGTTTTTTATCAAGTGAAAATTGTTAATACGGTTGGAAAGTGTGTACATGCATCCAATCTATTTCAACTATTTTTTGTGTGACTTCTTTTACGTTATTTTGCCACACGGTAATTTGTATTTCTTTCCATTTTTGTAGTTTTTAAATTCTTATAAAATTTTTGTAAACTGTTGTTGTTGTTTCTTGCCAATTTTATTTTATTTTTATTTTAAAATACAAAAATTGGGTGATTAGACGCATTCAAACGATTCAAAGAAGTCAGCAAAAAATCTGCCAAAATTCTTCCTTTAATCTATAATTCGCTTTTAGTCAATAAAATCCTGAGTTACTAAGAGCCAAATTTACTTTTTCCAAAAAATTAGCTTGTCATAAACAATTATTTTTATATAAAAAGATTCCTCGTCAAATTGTAAAAGAAATATAAGTAATATTTGATTACCATTCAGCTTAGCTTTTGTAAGGTGTTTTGTTTATAAATAATTTTTTAACTAAAAGCTAAACTTTATTAATCTGGACAGTGTCTTGATTAGAATACAATTTTTGGCTGTTAGGCATTCCGAAAGTTGGACTTGCGTTACCTTCGAGTCCATTATGCCGTCTGATTTTACCAGTATTGATCCTAATATTATTTGCTTATACCAAATTCTTGTATCTATGCAAATCTTCGTTGACACATTTTGACATTCTTAAATACATTTCCTGATCAGATATTTGATATTATTCCATCTACATTTTCTACATATGTTCTTATTTGAATAAAGATTACAGAAGCTACCTAATTGTACATGCTTATTATCAAAAGTACAACTGATGCAATAATAATGATTATAAAATTGAGAAACCTGCAAATTAACAAATTTTTGAAAATTTATTGTGTATGACAATCTTTTGAGTGGTTTCGATAAGTTTCTTGAATTCAAACGTGTTTTTACTCATTTCTTTTGCAAATAATTCAATACGTGTTAAAATGTGTGGTCTATAATGATTAATTAGTTAAAACATAAAAATGCTCCCACTGTTTAATTGGCATTGAACATTTTTCTTTATTATTTCAACGATTTATGTTTTATTGTTTTGGGCAAATCCAAAGGTCATTAACATTGATCTTTTCGATTAGTCATATATACATATGTGCAGTTTATTTCTTATCATTCTTTTCCAATTTAATTTAAAACATTACTTTTTCTGGTTTATTTATTTTTTGGTTATTTAAGATCTTATTCGTTAAACAACTTGTTTAAACAATGTAGACATGTGTACATATTACAATTCACTTGTCGAATTTTGTTGTTCTTTATTTCCATACTAGGTTTAAGTTATTCGTCAGTTTATAAATCAATAACCAAAGTTTTTGTATACATTTAAAAATCGGCTGTTATCTTAATACAAAAAGTTATTTAAAAATATAGAACAGTAATGTAGTTTGTCTTTTTTCTTAAAAATGAATAAAATCCACGTTCATAATATGCATACCTTCCTTTCGTGTTATAGTATGTTGTAGTTTCTGTCTAAGTGATATGATAAATATTTACATTCATATTTGCGAATGTTTTCTTTTTTAATTTTTATTTTTTATATGCTCGGCATCTATGTATTTCAATTACTTTTTGTATTTTGTTTGTTTTTAATTGCCTCATGTCTGAGCATTTATATGGAGGAAATAAGATCTTAAAACCACGTCAGTTATTAATATTATATAACAATGATGTGTTAAGATGTTATCTTTCTTGGAATAGGTACACTCGTTTTCATAGAGCATATACTAAACTGATGAATACATGTCTCTTCCATTGATAATTAATTATTATAATAAGATTTTTGTTTACTCGATTCATAGATAAAATTTTATTACAGTAAGAGAATAGAACAAGGTCAGAAGATTGGCCCCAATTGTTCGTTTTCCTACAAAATAATAAAAAAAAAAATGTGAAGTTTAAATTTAATTTTCATCAATTAAACTCAAGTCATTATTAAATTCTTTAAAAGCATTTTATTCAATGTTTTAAAGAATGCTATTTTATGGTTTACATTTTTTTTAAAAACTTGATTACAAGTATTATATTGTTATTGCTTACAAAAAGAGCACTCAATTATATCCTCAACTTATAAATTCCTTCGAACAGAAGCTAAATACATTTGTTTTTCCCATTAAAACTGTCGTTTTGCTTCAATAATTTTTGTAGTTATTATCTCCACCCAAAGAAGAGATATACTTACACTTAATTCACTTCAGTTTCTTCATGCATTCTTCTAATTAAAGACTGTCTACAACCTCCACTAAACCTACTCGTGCACCACTCCCACAGGAAAGCCTTCATGCACAACATGAAGAAATTGAGAATTTTCTATATACATATATTTATATCCAATCGCCACAGCACCGCAGATAATTTAATTAATTATATTTATAAATTTCCTTTGCAGATCTTCCTCCTGCTGCTGATGTTACTTTACTCCTCATCATATGCTTTGATTGTACGTTTTCGTCGAAACGACCGCGAAGATCTATTCTCCAATGATAAGGATGAAATACTTGTTTATCGAATAAGGTAAGTTACTTACTATTCCAACTAAAGTTTTGTTTTATGTCGTTTTTATTTTCATTACAGTTCATGGCTGTGTACTTTTTCACTTGCAATTGCTGTTGGAGCTGCTCTCCTTTTGCCCATTTCAATTGCTAGCAATGAAGTTTTGCTGTTGTATCCAAATAGCTACTACGTTAAATGGCTAAACAGCTCATTAATACAAGGTGAGTGACATTTGTGTGATTGATTTGAAGACTGATTCCATCTAATGGTGCCGAACTGTGTTTTGATTAGGTTTGAGATAAGTTTACTCTTATAAATTATTAAGGTAGACCTGGAAAAACAATAACCTTTTATTTTATTATTAAAGTACTATTGTACTATTTGAAATCTTGCAAGATACTAATAAGGGTAACTTATCCTCAATTTGTTTCTATTAATTTTAAATTGATTGCAACTTTTTCGTGAAGTGCATTTTTTTTGTCGCTTAAAAGTAAATAAAATGTTATACGTTAAAAAGCTAGTTACAGCGTTACAAAAGTGAAACAAATCGTTCCAACTATAATGACAAACTTATGTCAGAATAATATGTCTGTTGGATTCCAACCATGGCAAATTTTCCAATGACATACATTTTCAATGATCGCGACCTGTGAACATTTTGTTTCTAGAATTAAAAGCAATTAAGAGAGAAAAATTTGTAATGCTTGGTGTCAAAATAAACTTTCCTTTTAGTGAAATCATTTTCAATGATTATTGAACTCTTATTTCGAAACATAATCGTTTCACTAAAAGCTTTTCATTTCACAAGAATCACCGCTTTCAGTTTTGTTCTTTACTATCGCATTTGATGAAATCAAAATATTGATGATGACGTATAAACGTAACGCTGTAAAAATAATGACCAGGCAAAAACCAAAACAACCCTTTCAAATTTATTAAAAGATATCGAAGATTGGTCTACTCTTTATGGGGCTAATGTAGCACTAAAGAAATATAAAACACTTCACATATGAAGAAGAATATGGTGACCTAGTTTAAAATTAAGAATAAATGATGCAGAATTGCAACCTGTAAATAGAGTAAGTATGTTAGGATTAACCTTTAACAACACCTATTAGACTCGCTATAAAACTATAGTTTTCATCAATTCTATATAAATAACGATATAATATCTGTGATTTGATCCACACTCCAAAAAAGAAAGAAACATATCAGCAATTGCATGCGTATGGAAACATTACTTAATTTCAACCTACATACTAAAATCAATGGTATTCAATCGTTGTTATACCCTCTTTGGATACGCAAACCAAAACTTTCACTATGTAAATTCTGCACAGACAGCTTCTCGGTTATCATGAACATAAATAACAGCTCTGCAGCAATAACGAGACAGAGATATTGTTATCAAGATAGCACACAAAACGAAAATTATGTGGGTCCCTGCTCACATGGGTATAATGGGTAATGAATACGCTGATAAAGCTGCTTATTCTATTAGTAAATCACCATCGATTTTGTTCGACACGAATATTGTACCAAATCTCTTAAGAACGATCATATCAGAAATCAAAATCATCTAGAGGCAGGGGGTTTTCACCTATACTCATCACAACTCTTGTATCAACAAAAACAAAACACCAATTGTCACAGTTTAAACCACACTTCTCCGACTCATCAACATCTTCTAAAAAAGGAAAATCCTCGGATCTTGCAATGAAACAATGGACATCACGCACATTCTAGCCCACATAAACCATCTTTTATCTAACAATAATCAGAACATTTACGAACTGCTTACAAATATTAATTCACAAAATCCAAAAACTACCCAAAAAATAATTTATAAAATTAACTTTAAATTGTAAACTTTCTCAAAATTATCAAATTTATGCAACCTGTGCTCTCTAATATCAAGTATTAAAAATTTAAGATAACTATGTTATTTTTATAAATAAACTAAATATTTGTATACCCACCTATCAGAAACAAAATATTCAATAATGAAAACCAGTAACAGCTATAACTGGCGCCTAAAGATACAAAACATATGTCTATGAACAATGATCATTGTAGACCGCATTCTAGAAATATTAGTCAATAATATAGTAAAACAATTGAGATAAACGTTAATTTTAAGGCAAGAGGCCGACTTCCTGCATTTAATACTTATCCTACTCGTCTCTTATGTTTAACATATATAAATATTAAGGCATTGGCTTAGCCAATAAGGACTTCTCTTAATTCGGTACTTTTCTCCATCACTTAGAAATGACCTTTATCATTAGTTAATTTTTTTAAGTCATGTCAATTTACATAGAACATAATAATATTAATTGAATTTTGTATTATATCTTTCAGGGCTCTGGAACCACGTTTTTCTGTTTTCCAATTTATCACTCTTCGTATTTTTACCATTTGCGTATTTATTTTCCGAGTCGACTGGATTCTCGGGTCACAAGAAGGGAGTAATAGCCCGTGCCTATGAGACATTTACTGTTTTCAGTTTATTGGCAACAGTGGTACTTGGATTAACCTATGTTCTATCAGCAGTAATGGATCCTGAGAAAATTGGATTTCTATCACTACTGAGTAAGTATATATGTACTGTACACATGCAGAGATTCTGTTTGTCTATTCTTTGGTTATTTTTCCATTGATTGAATCTGGCTGCACCTACTTCCGTTCTTTTTCTTTATTGCAATTTATTGTATGCAATTTGTTTTAAGTACAGATATGCATCTGTAATTTGCATTCGGCGGAAGTACGGACTATTTGTTTATTATTATTGTGTCTAACATATTAACCCTCATTTGGTATTTCTTTTTTTAATTTTCAGATCTTGGGAGCGTTCATTTGCCCTTTTTGTATTCCTGTGTTTCGTTCCTGGGTGTGTTACTTTTACTGGGTAAGTTCTTTTATCATTATAAACAATATACAAAAAATCAAGTAATTATTCGTTCATTAATGTGTCCACCTTGTTTAACAATATAATAATGACGGTCTGAAAAGGGTGGAAATATAGTTTAGGTCAAACAAAATACTCTTTTAGACATGTAACAGCATGAGGCTTTTAATTAAAGAAAATTTGGTGATAATCGATTTTTAATAATACGCATTTTTGTGCTCATACAAATTTAATGAATGAATAGTTTATGAGTGTTACACTGTAAGGAATATATTTAGGTTAACATAATCTTAGTCAAACAAATTGGTCTATTCTTTTAAATCATTAACAGCGGCGTGACACTGAGAATTATGTATTCAAAATGTCAACTTCGAAGGAAATATTACTATAAATGGTAGAAAATAGAATGGCTGTACACTAGGGTGATTCATTTCCGCAAAAAAATTTTTTTTCTCGGCGCTCAAGCAAAATATTAATCTACCTGTAGAAAAAAAATGTTCACCAAGGTAGAGCTCTTAATATTAATTTTAAGTACTTAGTAAATTCATCAAATATTTGTTAAAAGAGTTTTTTTTTACGATTCAGCTCTTTTTTTTCACTATTTATTGCGAATTGTTGAAAAAAATTGCAAAAAAAATGTTCATTCAAAAAATTGAACTTTGATGACTCCTACTGGCGAACCACTACGAGTTACACAAAAAAACATAAAGACAATTTTAAAGAGCGTGAAATTCCCTATAAGGTCTATAAAACCGATTCACAATATTGTAAAAAGCGGGCGAGCATTAGAAATTTGAAAAAAAAATATTTTTTTACATGTATTTTAAATGGGAAAACTTTAAATTTAAACTGCAAGTACTTAAAATTGATATTAAGAGCTCTACCTTGGTGAAAATTTTTTTTTCTACAGGTAGATTAATATTTTGCTTGAGCGTCGAGAAAAAAAATGTTTTTTGCGGAAATGAATCACCCTACTGTACACCTTTTGTTGTGTTCAGTTAATTTTTCTTGTAGTTATTTTAAAACCAGGGTTTATGTATTTTCATTATCAATTAATGTACAAAATTAGTACATTAGCTTTATACTATAAATAAATGGAATCAACTTTTTGCTATTAAATTAATTTTTTTAACAAGTTACTTTATTAATACTGTCAACCTAAGAAAAATAATTTACCCACTAATTTACTACTCAATGAAATGTTGCTTCGACATATTCACAACATAAATAAAACGTGCTAAAGAATACCGGCAATAAATAAAAACAACACCTTAACAAATTTAATACTAATAACTATAAGTAGGTAAACTTCTTTAATATGATAAGATGAGAGTTCAAATTGTTGTTTATGTATGTCAAACGTAGGCACAATGTTATGAATAAAATAAATTCCATTTCATTTATGATTTATAAAACACCAGGTTAAAATGCAGTCTCAAGATGTATGCAACGGTTTTCAAATGAACAGTGGCACCTACAGTTATGCCTCTAGTTTACCTCTTTACTGATTCATTTAAAAAGTTCATTTTGAATGTCTTAAAATAATACCAAACATAAAATTCTTTTTTTATTTTAATTGATAAAATACAAATAAACAAAAGGTATTGATAAAACGAATGAATGAATGAATGAATTATGATGATTTCCAAATCTGATAGTACAAAATAATTTAATTTATATTTAAATTAAAGAATTTGAAGGCTTTAATTATAAAAAGAAGAAGATTGTGTGTACAAAGTATAAAAATGTATTAATTGGTAAAAAATATCTTGGAATGTCGACATGAATCAAGTTTTAGTCTGGATAAGCAATTTCCTGTCATTTGCTCGGTTTTAATTTCATTAACAAACAAAAGTGATAACAACGAATTTATTTATCGATGATAACAATGAAATATGTCATCGATTATTAATTTAATGTCTGACTAAGGTCGTTACCATATAAAAATATGAAATTCAAATTGGTTTTATTTCATTTTCATACACATAAAGATCAAGGAGATATAACCCCCTTTACGCTAGAAAACTTTTTTGTGTAAGATGATTGGTTGATCGCATACTTTATGCTTTGATGGCGGCAAAACCCCCAATTATTCGATTAGACCCAGAAGGGAGTCGATGAATAAATAGAATGTATGAAATTTGCCTAAGTTACATAAGGAGGAACTATAAGATGATTGTTCCAAGACAAACCACGAAGAGCAAAGCGAGGAAGACGACATTGTATGATCTCGATTTTGCAAAAATGAATACTTAAGACATGTGTACGAGAAGTAAGCTAACAATGCTTATATAAAAGGACCGTGTCGCAAAAGGTCACTTGGCAATATTAAGTTCTAAGTATTTTGTAAGACGCAAAACTGAAAAACAGTCAAGATTATGTTGAATTGTTCGTTTTCTTGATCTACAAAAATCTCTTGAGAAAGATGTAATATTATAATGGTTATAATTTAAATTAGAATTGATATACAAAGCTTTTGCTTGTGAAAGAGTGCTAGATTTTTTGTTTTTCTTGTAACAGTCTTGTTTCCTTCGGTTCTTTTTATTCACATTAAAAAAAATTAAGCTGCTTCAAAACAAACATCATATCTAACCCAAGAACTATTTTATACTACTACCGGTCTCAAATACACTGCACCTTAAATAACAAAACAACATTATGTACATTGAACTAAACAGCAGCTCTCACCAAGACCATGATTAATAAACTTATAAGTAAACGAGAAAAAACCCAGCGTTTTGTTTTCAATACTGACCTTGTCAAGACTTTCTTAAACTTTTAAGTTCAACTTAAAGATCGATGCACTCAAACACACCCTCAATTCGCAAGCATCATTAATATATTGGGACGTGCTAGCATTCACGATTTCCTTCAAACTTAAAATTCAAATCACACTTACATGTTGTTCGGTTTATTTTTATACAGTCTATTTCTTGAAATAAACCACCACGGGGATTTACATTGCAATTTTTATAGACTAAGAAGAAAGATGTTTGCCAATCAGAGTAAATATGGTTAAGACATATGCAAGCAAGTATAGGCAAAAATAAATAAACCCCTAGATCTTATGACGCATGGGTAATTCCCAATTATCATTAAGAATTTCTCAAGATTTTGTTTAATTCTTATGAATAGAGAAATACATATTTTAAATGATTTAAGCTTTATTTTGCACATTTAATTAAACAAGGTGTCAGGGATTAATTTTATTAGATAAGAAAAATGTACAGTACAATAAGATGTTATGAATTTCTTTTAAGTTTTTCTCAAGAAAAAGTTGATGGGCCAATATTGTTGATATTTTTTTTTATATTTTTGAGGTACCTGTCCAATACGCACAATTTAAGGTGTAGAGATGTTACCAAATGTTTGTCTTGAAATGATATTCAATTCAAAAAACTAGTAAAAATGGCAACATTGTTAGAATTAGCATGCTATCGATTGATTTCCATTCTTCAACTCATTTTGGAGTACAACTCCAATCTTAGACAATTTTATAAATACTAAATCTACTCCAAATGGGCATAAAATTAAGACTAATATCTTATTTATTAGCAATCATACTCAGCTGGCCCTTTATTTTGACATAATAAGGCAAGAAATTTGAAGAACTTATTTATTTCATTAAATTAAAGCTAAGAAAAGGATTCTGGCACAATAGAAAAAATAGTATACTTGTTAATAGGTTACGTCTTAAAGTTTCTCAGTCGTTGACTTTAAAAATGGCAGGCAATTTCCAACGTTTTTAGTGACACTGGAATTTAAAATTGAAACATCAGCCCATTGTGTGACCTCATGATGCAATGGCACGACAAATGTCTATTCGTATGCGCCTTCTATTTTCTTGTTCTTGGATCCACCATCAATAAAACAAAGTGTTTTTAATAAAGTTTAAAAAAACTTTAATAATAGAAGATAGTTTTATTTATAAAAATAATTTTTTTTTACGAATATAATATTTTTTTAGTAAACATAACAACTACATATTTACAAACTTAAATCTACTCTCAATACATTCATACAAATATACTTTTTAATAGGTATATAAAAAACAAAGAGAAAATATCAAAATTATGTTTTCAACATGGCCATTGCTTTGTTTCCAACTTCCGGATCGACAGTGTGCAAGGCATTTAAAATCTTCATCGCACTCATATCATCAGTTGCGACAAGAAACTTCAGCATAGTTTCTCCATTGGGCCAAAGAAATAGTAAATGATCCAATTTCAGTTCGCTGCCAAGTTTCTTCCATTTATTGTCAACATCCAAAATCTCTCCCAAACTACGACATTTAGCTTCGTCTTGAAGTAATCGCTTAAAGTGCAATTCCTCGTTGCGTTCATCGATTTCTGAACTCAAAGAATCATCTTCCTCAGTTGAACTGTCATTTTCTTCTTCTGGTTCGTCTTTGATGGCATCAGCTGTTTGTTGTTCGACATTGTTATTACTATTGATGTTGCTCGATGCAGGTAGCTTTGTCATCAGAAGGTCTAGAATTTCTTTTTTAACATTGCCATCTAGGGCCTTTGCTAGATCGATAGCTGTGTGTCCCGAACGGTTTTTAGCATTTACTTGAATTTTTCCGTGATTCAGGAGGCACTTGATCATTTCCGGACTTTGATGTTGAACAGCTAAGTGCAGAGCATTGTTGCCATCACGGGAACTTGCAACCTTTGCAGAAGCATTGCACTTGGTGAGGAGAACCTCAATAAAGTTGAGATTGCCCTGCCTAATGGCGGAATGAAGAGGGGTAAAGCCGTTGTCGTTGGCTAAATTGGCATTGAACTTAACGCCATCTGCTGATGATGATATGAAGGATGCAAATCCTTCAAGACATTCTTTGAGATTTTCGGTGATTGCAATGTGTAGAGCTGTGTCGCCCTCACTATCCTGCACGTTAAGATCGCAATTCAGTCCCAAAAGAGGTCTGATAAACATAGGCTGGTCGTATAGACACGCTGTATGTAGTGGTGTTTGTCCGAGGTTGTTTGTTTGTGACAGCAAGTCGGTCAAGTTGAGCTTCGAAAGAATCTTAAAAAGAATAATCGCATCATTCCTTTGACCGTTCTTTACCATGTCATGAACTATTGTGTCGCCACTGTCATTTTCGGCAGAAAAATCCTCAAATATTCTACGAATTGTTGTTGCAACCTGCTCAGGAGTGGATGGTTTATCCTTGATGGCACTTCTGAGATGTCTCATAGCGGGATGTTGTGGTTGATGTGGAGTTGACATGGGATTTATTTTCTTCGACGATGTACATGGGTCTGAAAACTTTGTTCTGTGTCTACTGTTAGTTGTTTCACCATCTGTTTGGAGTTCACCATCTGGTCCAATTAGTTTACACAGATCGTTAAATAGGTCGGGATTTATATTCTGAGCTAGTTCGGCCGAATCATTTGTGACTTTCAGCATATAACGCTGGAATGATGTTTCATAGGAACTCGTTTGCAAAAGGGCGTTTAGCTCCTCGCTTTTATTGAACTCCTGACTTATGGTCTGCGGTGAATGTGGTGCCACAGGATGCATTCCTGTTACAACAGATTCAGGAAGTTCTGATGAACTTACAGCACTTGAAGTGGTCGATGTCGAATACGATGTGCGTCTCCTCTTCCTCGACAAAATTATTTCACGCGGCTTGTATCGATAATCAACTGGTGTACTTCGTTCATCATCGCTCTTTCTGACCAACTCAATCGACACATCTACGCTTTTGTCAATGTCTTTGTTTTTGTACGGTGGCGTTCTCACCGTTATGGCATATTGATGATGTACATCGGCATCGGAGAAATCACCAAATGCCTCCCAAACCAAATCGTCGTCACGCATCTCAAAGAATCGAACTTGAATGTTTTTCTTGCTTACTTTTTCCACAAGCAATATGATGTCTTCGCCACCAGCAGCACCACCAGCTACACTGCTTAGTCGGCAGATCTTCAATTCACCCGTGAGGGCACTTTTTCGATTGTTGATCGGGCGGGAAAATATCGGTTCGCATATCTTCATCCATCCACCATCGACAATTTTAAAGGCTTCAAAGCATAAGCGAACCTAAAAGGAGAAAGAAAAAAAAAAATTAGAAGAAAAGAAAAAAGAATGGCAAATAAGAGTTCAAGATAAGTATTAAATTTTATTTTTGATGCATATCGAATGACGCAGGAGGTAGATTCTTTATTAATTAATTATTCGGTTCATTTTTCAACGTCCTGATATAAAGCGACAGATTGTCTGGTGATTAATTTTATTTTACACTCTTGAAAAAGTTAATGAAGGGTTAGGAAGATTGTCCGTTTTCTCAATGACTTGTTTTGTTTTCTAAAGTTGATTTTTACCAATGTTGGTTGAGAGCAATCAACTTGCTATACCTTCAAATTTTAACTTAATCATAAAATGCGACAAGAATTTTAAATATTATACCTTAAGAGGCTAATGATATTCCAGCTCAATGTCAACATTCAGCTTCAGCAAAAAAAAATACACATATGACGTTAAAATTAACGCGGTAAAAATCTCATATGCATTTAATGCGCTGTAAATTATACTAGAACAGTAATCAATACTGTCATTTCATTATCATCAATAATAATTATTAATCATAAAGTTTACGTGTAAGTATTTTTCTCAATCATAAATACAAAATATTATAGAGAAAATTAACTAAGCTAAAAACAATAATTGCATTTGTCAGAAGTCGTAAATTGATCATTACAGCTTTCAATGAAATGATTGGTGTTTCGCCTCGTAATTTATTCTTGTTAATTATTAGAATCTAAATTCAAATCTGATAAAAGTACAGTTTCTCGAATCAAACAAAAAAAAACATCATTTACAAATAATACCGTTATCGCTTACGGTTGTTTTGTATTACTATGCATTTTGTTTCACTCTGTAATATGGATGCGTTGGGAATGTATAAAATCAATTCAAAACCCCACATTTATAAAGTGGGAACTCCCCGTATGAAGATTTTACAACGCATCATCATCGATAAAAATAACTTTTTAAATTTAACATTTTACATTATAAATAAATATGTACATAGGTACCTATTCGTATTTTACTAATAAATACAAAACTAATTACCTACTCAATTTTAAAAATAATGATACAAATAATAATGTTGTAGGTAGGTACATAAGTATACCTATCTAGTTAAAGCTTATAAACAAAATTAATTAACATGAATTCGTATCTATTATTCGTACCTGATTCAAGTTCATATGTTTTCCCTCACGTTCTGCCTCATCTCGCAAAGTCTTCTCTTGGCGCTGTGAAAGCTCCGTGAGGCCCATTTCGAATTTCATTTTTTGTTTTTTCTTAGCATAAAGTGCATCGCAAATGTTTTTCTTTGCTGTGTGAATAATTCCCATGTTCTCGAAACGGGCTATGTAGCCTTTTTCCGGGGACACGTAAACATCATGGGGATCACATTCGTCCATGTCATCTTTGCGCACCACTAACTGGTGAGAATGTGGCGACGGCTTGTCCAGATTCGTCTGGTATAAACTGCAACGGATGACTCCTTGCCCGGTGAAGTTTTTCAACTCAACTTCGGGAAAGGTTTTTCTGTTCTTCTCCGATCGCTGACCATTCAGGGAACCATGTGTACCGTGCATTTCCGATTTGTACCGGAAACGGAATTTCTCTGTTGGCTCTTCGTGCAAAATTAATTGACTTGTGTAACTAACTGTTTTGCCATCGATAAGGACACTTGCATTAGGGTCGACTGTCGCCATCGCTGTCCTCTGAATGAAGTGTGATGTGTCGAAATTCTGTGATGCAGGGACGAATGTCATGTTAATATCACTGCTATTGATATCGTATTGTGGAAAGTTCATCAGGGGTAGATTGTTTGCACTGGAGTATCCCGATGTCCCCGAGGACATCGAAGATTGTGAAGAACAGGGCGAGGGGACAGACATTGAATTCGAACAATCACTAAAGCACAACTTTTTATCCATATCATATATTTCGTTATGCATGATGTTTCAAATAATTATGATGCATATACAATTAATTATATTATACTCAAAACAAAAATACACTTTTGTCAGTTATTCAATAAAATAACCTCACGTGAGTTAACACGATTTACTGGTTTATTTCTATTTTTTGTTTTCTTCAAATCAATCTCGATAATTTATAAATAGTCAGGTGTTTATGTTTTATTTTTGTCAACTATAACAACTTATAAGTTGTGTTCCTGTTCATCTCTCGAAGATTGTTAATGTTATACTAAATGCAATTTTAAACTGCGACAACACGATTACGCCTTACTTAGCTTACTTTCTGGTTGGCTTTCAAAAATGAGAATAAATAAAATGTAAATACAGAATAAACTTTCAAGTTCCAGCAAACTCAAGCAACGATTGCGAACGCAATTCCAGGAAAATATACTATAAAAACTTTTGGGTAAATCCCCGAGTCGGTTGATGATTAACAAAACTAATACTTGCATTATATTTTGTTTAAGTGTGCGCAAGGTAGAAATAAAATACAGGGACGGTTTGATGTTGGTGACTTAACGTTGATTGATTTGAGACCTCGAGTATTATTTAAGGGGCCAACAGTGCAAGGCTTACAAAATGATGTACCTTGTACTAAACAAAAATTGAAGCAACTATTTAAGTCTACCATTTCATGCTTAATTGGAGTTTTTTACAATTCTTCGTGTAATGCTCAGCGCCTTAGTGCTTAATGCAAAGTTCGGTCCTGTATCATAAGTTAAAATTGATCTCTTTTTGAATTTTTTGGTATATCAATCCTAATCCATTCGTTCTTTCTAACAATGCTTGCCTTCATTGATCAAAGCAATTTTTAAACATTTTGCAATTATCTTATCTTTTCTCTAAGACTTTTTTTTTACAGACTATGTTAACCTATTTCGTCTCTATATTTCATTTTTGTAGATAACATTCCATATTTTGTTGATTGGAAATTAAGTTTAAAGCTTATTGTTAACTCAATTAATCAATTTAAATTTTAAATTATTAAAATCGCATTATTTCTCACATTCTTTTATATGGGCCTCATAATAATGACAGTGTAAACTTCCGCTCGTGTTTATAATTCATAAAATAAAAACAACAAATATTGTGGTAAATTTTGCCGTTGATGTCGATATGAGCTTGAACGTCTGGATGTGTTTATAACGAAAATAAAAACAAGTTTCTTCATCGTATTGGCTGGCGTATACCTAGATACAGATACTTGGAACTGAGAAATTATATTATTGGTATTGCTGATAACTAAATGAGAATTCAAGAAAAACAACTAAAATTGACAGTGGGACATTGGAAGTAATTTAAATGGACAATTGTTAAGATCTTCAAATATAACGCATCAAAATTTCGGTACTAAATGTTCAGGTTTCTGAATATTTGAACCTCTGATTGCTGTCTTTGTTTAAAAAACCGGAGGAGGTGTTTTTTTTTAAATACTTTACTGTTAAGGCTAACAATTCGGCTTAGTAATAAAAAAAGCGTTTGCCAATATGATTTAGGGCAATTAGCGCAGCGGCTGGCTCGGATAATTTCCAGCCGAGAGGCCTAATTTCAGACAACTTTTCGCTATATAGGCGTGTTTTGGTGCCGTATGTCAGCAATAACGATCTTTATTTTATCTTCCAAGTGTTCAATCGTTCAGTTATATACATTGAACAGCGACTTCACATACCCTTACAAAAAATAATGCGCTCATCGAAATGTTCCTTTAGTGAATTGATGCATCGCGTTAACAAAACTATAATGTTAGTTATAAATGTATACAATTTGCAAACGTTGTTCAAACCAAACTGAACATAAACCAAGTGTTAGCTGTCAAAAAGACAAATTCGAAGAAAGCATTGCCATACTGAAAACCAAAAAATATATTCGTCTCTCGTAAAATCAGTGACGTTTACTCCATACTAATTTTTAAAATGTACATAGCTAAATTTGAATAATAATTAGATTTTAATATGAAGAACCTATCATCTTCAACCGTAAAAAGAAATTAAATGAACACTGCTAAATGTCACTCAAATTTATATTACATTTTACGACAAGTGGCCAATATAAGAGTACAAAAACTTAATTTTCCAAGTTGACTTAAAACAAATGAAATAAATTTTCATTTTCAATAATTTTCCAATTTATAATCTATTCTGTCCAACTGTTCTTCGCTCCCACCGCTCTGCTCTGCTCTGCTACTAACGTATACGTATGATATTCATTTGTTTATCATGCTTCATGGAATGTTTGCGGTTTTTGGGGGAGTTGAGGGGGGAAGAGAAATGTTTATGGGTATTAAAAGTTGATTTCTTTTACCTCATTCTGTTTTATCACAAAAACAAAATGAACATGTCGACTTAAAAAGAATGAAACAAACCCTCCTGATGATGGTTTTGAAGTTATTTTTGTTTTAGCTTGCTTTGTTATTTTTGCCTTTTTTAGCTTCAAATTTTGTTTTGTTTTTTTTTTATTAAGACAATAGTTACCCACATAATATCAGCTGTCTGGAGTCTTGTCTATTGAATGGAGAGTTGCCAGAAATCATTAGTTCCCATCCTCCATGGAGAACACCAAAACAAATCCTAGTATATTTGTAGAGCTATGGTAAATACATGTGAAGCAGGTCAACCCAAATTCAAAATTGTACCTTTGTTGTCAAATTTAGAGATACTTAGAGTGTTTAACAACTTGAGTACTTGACCCATCGGAGAACGTACGTCGCTTGAAATGGTGCATCGGCTTCAATTTTGGAGTCTGATCTTGTATGGGTGTAAATAAAAATCCTTAGGTAAAAATATGGCAGCGATATTTTCGACAGTTAGGACAACCCATATTTTTGCACTAAACTTTGTATTGCCTGCCAACTAAAGCTAGTATTTAGAAGGACCGACAATTGGAGTCAACACTCTTCAAGTTATGGTCACCGACGGTAAAATAAGTTTTGCAAACGTTGCCCGTTCGTGTATTTTACCATGATTAATTGACAGTGATAGTTCGAATATAAGTGAAAGGGTGCGTTCCTAAATTAAATTTAAAGTTGTCAAGTTATTAGATAACACGATCTTAACTTATTTCATTAAGCTTAGTTATTTTAAACTTTCCATTATTATTGTAATCGGTTCGATTTGTCGAATTGAAAATTTTGACATTTCTCGATGTTTCAAGGTCCCTAGAGAGTAAATAAGAGATTTTTACAGATATTTCTGTGCATGCGTGTAGACGTATGTTCGTAAGTCCGTACGTTCGGGAAGTTCTTCGTCGTCCATGGCTTAAGAACCAGTAGAGATATCGACTTCAAATAAATTTTGTTACACAGATAATAATGCAAAAACAGGCAGAAAAGACTCTCGAAAAAATTGAGTGACTTGTTTTTTTTTACCAAAGCAATTTAAAAAAAATTAAAATTTTAGTTAACCCAAAATATCTCATGAGCACATAATGCTAGCGATTTGAATTTAATTTTATATTATGTACAGTGGTGAACACGAAAATAGCAGTAGTTTCAAAAAAAATAAAGCAATGCATTTCTTCTCTAAGTTCCGAACTCACTCATTAAAAATGAATGCGGTCAGATTAAGATAAAATATTAAGCAGTAGAAAAGAAGAGAAAACAATAGCAAGCAATTCATGATCATACAAAAACAGTTACTTTTGCTTTTGTAGATCTTATTTCAAGTGCACAATAAAATAGCAGTGGTCTGTAAAAATTTGATATTTTTTGTTTTTATTTTGAAAAATTCACTCAGAAATCATTTCAAAATAAGTGAGTTATCTTAATTAAATAGTTTTAACCAGGAACTGGCTTTTACACAATCTGTTTTCTTTTTGTATTCACAATAGTGGGTCGTGGTAAGCATTGCACCGGCGAGCAACGAAACTTAATACTTTCGCTGCGCAGAGAAGGGAAATCTTATACAGAAATCCAGCGCATTTGTTCATGCTCCGCCAAAATGATAGCCAATGCTATAAAATATTTTAAAAAACCTGAAAACAGAGGTGGAATAAGGAAAACAACATGCCAGGATGATAGAAGGATTGTGAGATCAGCCAAACTAGATCCAAAAAAGTCAGCTGTACAAATCAGACAAGAGCTGAATTTGAATGTGAGTGATATGACCGTTTATGGACGGCCGAGTCCAAAATTGTCCTGTACGGTGGCACTGGTTCCCGGCAGTTTGTTAGACGTCCTCAGAACACCGAATACCTACCAAAATATACAACGAAAAACGTCAAACACGGTGGTTCATCGCTCATTGTATGGGGATGTTTTTCCTATAACGGTGTTGGCCCAATACACAAAATCGATGGGATTATGGGCCAAAATGTTTATGTTGACATCTTACAAAATATCATGTTACCATGCCAGTGAAATGGGTCT
Source organism: Eupeodes corollae (assembly GCF_945859685.1). Lineage (NCBI taxonomy): Eukaryota > Metazoa > Arthropoda > Insecta > Diptera > Syrphidae > Eupeodes > Eupeodes corollae. Next base: position 207,301,079 of record NC_079147.1, on the reverse strand, counting down.
TCCAGCAAGACAATGACCCGAAACACACTAGTCGGAAGGCAAAGGAGTAGTTTCGGATCAATGGGGTTCATGTTATGGACTGGCCGGCCCAGTCCCCTGACTTGAATCCCATTGAAAACCTTTGGGGCGACCTTAAAAGAGCTGTGCATAATGACAATCCAACCAACAACACTCAACTTTGGGCAGCAGTTAAAAATGCATGGTATAGTATACCAGCGGAGCGTTGCAAGCGTTTGGTAGATTCTATGTCACGGCCGGCGGTGTCAGGCTGTTATTAAAAATCGGGGAAATTCAACAAAGTACTGAAGCAGAATCCTTTTTTTTATTATTATTTCAATTGTTTAATATCACATAACAGTGATATAAGCTTAATTAATACTATCACTGCTACTTCAATGTTACCTTTAAAAATTTAATTTACATTTTTTTTAGTTAACAAAAACGCTGAAATTAAAAAAAGTTCTTTATTATTTACCTTATTAAAATACCTTTCTGAAGAACAGTTTTAATTTTTAAATAAATTAAAGTTTTAATTTTCGTTTCGATATTTCTTTTATTTTTTACCTACTGCTATTTTCGTGTTCACCATTGTATATAATGTAGCGTGATACCAAACAAGTATATTTTGTCAACGGTTTTTTTTTACAAATCAAAAATGCAAAAAAAAAACCAAATTTTTTGACATTTGGTAAAATGTTGAGAAAAATCGAATTGACAGTTTTTTTTACAAGAAGTAAAAACATAAAAAACATTACTAACAGTTGTTAAAAATTGATTTTTGACTCAAATATATTTTGAAAAATTTGAGATATTGGGTTCAAATTAAATTTATCTTATAAAAAATATTGTTTTTAACATTCAATAAAATTTTGAGAAAAATCGAACTGACAATAAAGAACTAAACAAAACATTACTGGTACAAATTAATTTTCATCTTAAATGTCTTTTCAAACATTTGATGACTTTAAACTAATGGAAAGTTATCAGTGTGGGTCGCATCCCAGCTTCTTTACCAGTTGCGTGATAGTTATGTAATATTATTAGTTATATGTTTTTGTAGTACTGTCTTGAATTCAATCCCTGCCTCTACCACCTAAAGTTTTTTTTCCTAAATTCTCTTAAAGTAGACACTTGTCATAAGATGTGCTTTCTCGTTCGGATTCGGCTAAAATTGTAACCTTAAAAATCTGTAAAACAGATTGTGACATCAACCACAAAATCATTATCCATTTTTTGTTCGCTTAAATTATGACCCGACAACAACGCAACAAAAGACATTAAAAAATAAGTACCTATTCATAAATTTATTTTAATTTATTTCAAAATTGTTCATTCTTTACATTTGCAACAAATTTTTCAATTGTTTCCAATTCTTTGGAATTATTTTTCTTTGCCCATTTAATGCTGGTTTCAAAATTCTTTTCATCTCCTAATTTGTAATAAGCTGCCGCTCTATATAACCAAGCACGTAAATTCTTATCGTCCAATTTATTGATTACATAATCGCAATCAATAATTGCTCTTTTGTGTACCTTTAATCTGAAAATTATTCAATACAAAATAATTAATTAAAATTACTCAGAAATAAAAAAATATAAAAAATAATTACTTCATATAACTTAGAGCGCGGTTGTTATAAAGTATCGGGCTATCCTTGACATGATCAATGGCTTTTGTGAACATATTTATGGCCTTTTCGAATTCGTTTTTGTGAAAAGCATCATTTCCTAGTCTGAAATGAAAAAAAAAAACAAATAATTATATTTAGGTATTAACTAAACGTTTAAACGTTAAATAGGTAATGCAGGCGTATGTGAGCACATCTAGTGTGTAGTATTAAATTGTTCATAAGGGCATCTAACGTAGACCAAGTACTAAAATAAATATGTCGGAACACCGTTACATTCACAAAAACTGACTGCTTGGTGTGCTTCACTGAACTTTAAAAAAGATGCTGGCCAGAACGTTACAGTCTAAAGGGATCGGTTAGAGCCATGATTACTGACTTTTTCATTCATCAATTGAATCTGAACTTAGGTTTCAAAAAGACGCCGCCGCCGCCGCCGCGGTGCAACATTGTGTGACATGCGCCACAGTTGATTTATTGAAGGAAATGTTAGCAATCGCACAAATTTACGTTACGAACTTGTGGTCGTAATTTTTATAGTCGCTTTACTATTTTTTGTAGTTATATGTGAAGTCGCTAGTCTACTTCGATAAGATTGAAATTATTGACCACTTTAAAGATCAAAATTCATCGCGTTAAGCCTAGTACATACTTGTGAACCATCTCGTGAACCCATACAAATTTCAGTTTTTGGTTCACCCGTGAACTTGCTCGTGAAGCTGAGTGGAGAACAAAGTGGAGAGTTTTCGTTCACGGGCAATTCACGTGCAAAATGTACGGGAACTGTTGGTGAAGCTGAAGTCAAATGTTCACAACGTGTACTCACAAGTGTGTACCAGTGAGCAATGTCAAAAGTTCACTTTCTCCACTGGCGAACGTTCACTTCACGAGGAAGTATGTACTAAGCTTTATTGTCAATATACGTATACAAATGTTGGAAAAAGTCTTCAAAAATTAGACCTCCAGATTTTCTTTATAATAAGGGCACTCAAGAGGATTCCTAAGAGGAATGCAAAAATAAAAAAGATGGAAACAACAAATTTCACGACAGTGTTCAATCGAGGTAAACGCGATGATATTATCACCAATCAATTTAAGTTCTCTACGTTCAATACTGTCCAAAAGACTTAAGTAAGTTGCAGGAGCACCAACTCAAAGATGGGAGTTATACTCAAGCTTTGGACGTATATAAGTCCAGCCTTGGCGATTATATACCCGGAATCATATTTAAATAATAATAATTATGAATGGATTAAATTTTCGATTTTAAAACAATTATCTTTGTTTTATTCTATTTCAAAGCTAAACACTCTTTATTAAGTTATCTTTCAAAAATTCATCGATATCGTCTGAAAAGCCCATGTTGAAAAACCCCATTCTAATAGCTCATGTCCATTTGCGCACCCAGTTTAAATCTTCATTGATTGTACACCAGAACACTAACGATTAGAAGTAAACTAGTTTTAGATCACATTTTTTTTTGTTAGATGTGGCTCAAGTTGTTGTAAGAATCCATTAGAAGAAATATGGAGTATGCCAAGAAACTAATTAATCTTAAGCTAAACAGAATTTCATTGGAATTTAAAACCATTTATTACAAAAATCAGCCTTTCCAACTCAAAGCATTTCAATTGTATACTATACTAATTTATTTATAACTACTAAGGTTTCACATCTTAACAAATTTGTAAACTTACTTTCGAAAATGTTGCGCTATCTTCTCACGTTCTTGGCGAACTTCATTTCTTTTTTTTGCATCTTGTTCGATTTGTTGCATGAATGTAAATTTATCCATTTGCCCATCAGGAATAACCTTATTATCAGCATCAGATCCACTTTTGTTGATTACAGTTCGATTTTCTCGAACTTTCACAATAAAATTATCTTCATCAATTTCATTAAAACAATCTGATTTTCCGTTAAGATATCTAAATGTAAAACAAAAATACTTTAAGTTCTTTTAGTACAATTCTTTTTGTTTGTGTTTCTAACTCACAAATCAGCATTTTTCATTGCCATTTCTTCTGCTGCAGAATCACCAGAGTTCATATTTTTAAGAATTTTCATAACTTCATTGACTTTTGATTCGAAAACATTGAATTCTGGATCTTCAGAAGTCGGTTTGGACATTTCGTAAGCCAAAAATGTTTGTTTTTTATTTTTGTAAGTTATTTATAAATAAAAACTGTTTGTCTGTCTGAATGATATCGAAGCTGTTTGTTTATTGAACAAACAAATAAACCAATCCTACTTAGTTGCTAAGGAACAAAATATATAAAAGAGTTCTATGTACAAGTAATCCGATTGTTTTCTTACCGGTACTTTGATGAGTGTCTAATATCATCTCATTCCTAAAATATCATTGATGTTTTATTTTCTTATTTGAAAAACAGTGTGCACACCATTTGGATTCATTCGCTTATTCGGAGTTGTAGGACAAGTCCTAGTGAAACCTCACCTGCTGCGAGATGTTAATGATGAATACACAGCTTTCCATCTGGAGGAGGCCAGTGTGCGACGCAAGCTTGCAAACATTGGTAATATAAAAATATAAATTTAAGAATAAAAAATAGAAATTCTAATTCTTTCGTTTATTCAACAGAGCTCCTTAACGTCAGTGTAACTGACATTAACGGTCGCAGCCGTAGATTTCATCCAAGCTTTGAGAGTATTTATCAACGAAAAACACTCAATGGTGATTCAACTGAATTGGCCAAACTTAATGAAAGACTGAGATTATTAGAGTCTGAACGACAAGAGCTGGAAAAGCTTAGAAGCTCTTCAGCAATGCAAAGGAATTTTGTTTATCCTTTGGCTATGCTCTTGTTATTGTTCTTCACCGGTATTACGATATTATTGGTGGTGCAAAATACGCTAGAATTGCTTATTGGAATAAAAGCATTGCCATTAAGTACAAGGGTAAGTTATTGGCATTTTGTTTTTCTTAATTCAGTTTTTATTTATATACTTAAATTTTTGTTTTTTAGCAATTCACACTGGGAATTTCATCACTTTCAAAACTCGGCCCAATTGGTGCTGGGCTAGAGGTATGTCTGATATTCTATTTGGGTGCAACTTCAGCTGTTGGTTTCTATACAATGCCATTTATGAAAAATGTCCGCCCACAAAAGAGAAAAACATCACTGTCACAGTTAATTATGAATTGTGCACTAGTACTGATACTAAGCTCGGCGTTGCCACTACTTTCAAGAATAATAGGTAAGTTTTAGTTTAAGTTATTTTCGTATTTCTGGTTATTTTTTTAAGAAACTGAATCATAATTATATGCGAAGAGGATTTTTTTCGAATTTAAAGGATAATTATATGCAATATAAAATTATACAATCGAAAGTGCTAAAATACTTCGATAAATGTCGAAAATCCAAATACTTCTTAAACGTAATAAATGGACAAATTATAGCAGTCCATATAGAACCAGAGTCTAGTGACGTACAACTCTGGCACCCATTCTTGTGTGCGAGTCATTTCAAGGATAAAGAGGACCTACAGTTTTATGATGAATCTGAACTGCTTATTTCAAGGCAGCACATTTCATGACAAGAATAACTCGTGGGGGATTCGTCAACTCTTCGCAAAAGGCGGTTCCCTTGAAAAAAAACTTTTAGTTGGCACTGGTTGGGATTAAATCCAAGACCTCTGACATAAATGACGCATTGATACAAAACTGGTCATTACAATTACATCTCTGAAATACAAACGACCACAAAGTCAAGTCATTTACAAACTTTTCTAAGGCATATCAAAAGAATTGCCTCGAGGTGTAAAATAAAAACCACCAAGTCTAAAATGTTTGAAAATAACTAGACTAAAGTCGAGCTTTTCGAAGCTTTGAGCTTAAGTTTGTGTTTTAAACTCCGATACCTAATATTTAATATGCCTTAAAAATGTTTGCATATGGCGTGAGTTTATGTCGCTCTTAAGACTACTAAAACAACTTTTATATTTAAAAACATTTCTATGTTATGTAAAAATTGTAATTGATGTTTTTCTCCTACAATACAATTATCAAAATCAAACCATTTTACGAGTTGTAAACTATCAAGCTAGAAAGTTTATAGTTTTGCAAACAATTATTGCAAAATTACATCATAATGAGGTGTTAATTATCATGAAATCTCAATTGAAAAAAAGTATTTAATTTAATTTATTATACTAAAATGGTTTGCCATTCTGTTTTAAAATTGATTTTGGGCTGGCCTGAGTAAATTCCGTCTGAAAGGCCCATTTTTGATCACGTTTTGCACCAGTTGGGGCCGTATGTCAGAAACAAGGCGCCAAATAATTGCTTCAAGGCGTTAATTGTCTCGAAATTATCTGTGTAGACAAGTAATTTCACATAACCCCACAAAAATTGTTAAGAGGGGTTAAATCGCACTCCACAGGCCCACACGACACGAGATAATGCCCACCAGATGATTCCTTCAATAAATCGACTTTCATTTCGTTGTGTAGATTTACAAATGCTGTTCAGTTATAGGGCAGCCCATTCACGACAAAAGTCAGTTTTGAGCAAAAAACGACACACGATTAAAAAAGAGGAAACCACGTTTACGAAGGACTAGTAGAAGAAGAATTCATCTTTATTAAACATTAATAAAAAAAAAACATTTTAACTGATAAAAATTGTTGTAAAAATCTCTTAATGTAATGGTTTTACATGGTTCACGTCGTGTTATTTGAAGCGTTCGATTTGGAGGTGATATGTTTGTATTTTCATCATATAAAACATATAATGATGTTGCCAACTTGAACGGAAATGAGGTGGTTGTCTTTGAGTTTTTGAAAATTTCTGAAAGATCCATGAAAAAAAATGTCGGCATTCAATATCCTGGTCATCCAGGTGGTGTTTGTTAGGGAGAACAAATGCTTCTAACTGAGTATTAAAGCTACTTGTTCTTGAGTGTAATTGTACACTTATACGCTGATTGGATTCTTTTTTACTGTTGCCAATACCCTGGATACTCATTGATGTATGTAGAGAATTCTAGTACCTTGATCAAGTTTGCTTACAAGTAAATGAAGTAGAATGGGATCCCAAGTTAAAGTATCTACACCAATGTTTCATAAAGCATTAAGCATTCTTGTGTGGTATCGTGAAGATTTTTGATAGCTGATGTCAATGGTTGTGACTGGCCAATTATCTTCTGCAATAGTGTTGACGTAAGAACCCTTACGTTGTTGTACAGATCTTGAAGACTGGACCATGTTCTCTTCTGTTATTGACAGGTGTCGGATCAAGTTCTCTGCTTCTCCGCTTAGATGTGCTTTTAGGTACCACATCTTTTGAATGTTGGGTATTGATTGGGAATATAAGTCATAAAATTGTCGCCATTTCATATAGTCACTATCAAATTTTGGTATGGTGACTTTTGGTAAATGCAGCTAGTTGTTGTTGTTAGCTCCGCCTGTTGCATGGTTGATATTCTCTGGATGTACCTTCATGGACAAATTGACAAGTGCATCCTGCACCCTTTGCTCAATAGCGATGAAGTCTTCTTCGTTATATCGTTCACCTATGGGATTATCGCTCAATTCCCAGATTGAATAAGTAGCTGATTCTATTTGCTTCCAAAGCTGTTCAATCTAGCGATCCTTGACCTCAAGGTACGTCAAAGACTCATCAAGAGATAACCCTTGAATTAATCGCTTAAGAGAGAACATTATTGCTCTTTGTCTGCGAATGGCACTTGAAATTCATGTTAAAGTCTTCGGGGGTTCTGGAATATCATTTAGCAAAGACTTATGGAATGTTTGAAGCAAATTTTATACTGCCGTACTAATACAGCGATCTCTTCAAAGTAATTCTTTGAAAAATAATCGTGATTAGCGTCTATATTTGTAACCTCTGTCAGATTTTGATGATGTTCGGAAAACTTCTTCCATTGGTCCTGTATTCTTTGATGCCTTTCTTCAAAGTATGTTTTGTTGTTCTTCAGGTTAGATGGATCCTTCTTGATGTTGGAGATAATTCTCTGAATTTCTTGCCCACTTGCCAATCGAGCCACAATGAATTCCTTAAACGATGCCATGAGGATTGTTGAATGTTAAGAGTTTTATTAAATCACGTCGGGGTCACAAAAATGTAAAGACTCGTTTGTCTACTATAGAAATGTACAAGCACATAAACTTGTTATTTCTTGAGCTGTGAACCAAGCAATTAAACTTGTTCACTTAAAATTGATTATCAAAGTGACGAAATGAGAAAGGAAACGATTGTACAGTTTACTAATGACTGACTGACCATTTACTTTATTTATTTTATTCTTTTATACAAACAATAGTTCAAATGATGTTAAAGTTAAAAAAGTATAATATGCAAACATACAAAATAATATTAACCTACTAAACAATGCAAAGCAATGCGAAACCTAATAAATAATTATTGTTATTTTGGTCAGCATCCAGCACCTGAAGTGTGTGACACAACATAAAAATAAAAATGCATCGTTTGCATTTGTTTTTGAATTGAGTTGATTCATCGATCAACCCGCTGGACTAAACAGTGTTGAATGTCAATCTTATAGTGTTATCTTCTTCTGAAATCTTTTTTTTTTTTAAGTGGTTGTGCTTGTAATCAATGATATACATTTTGCTTCAGTAAAATTAAATTGTAAATACTTTATTGTATCTCCATTGCAAAAGCAAGTACTTTCTGAATTACTTGCTTCCTTGTCTTTCAGACGATTCTTAAATATCATTCGCTCCGACACCTGACTTTTGACTGCATTGGACTTTCTGAAGCCCTTGTTTGTAATTAACAGCTGTCTCGGGCTAGGCATATGAAATGATTTCTTTCAATTTTTGAACTTAACGTTTGTATTCTTGATTTTGTATGATTCTATTGCTATGATACGGACTTTTCGTGCAAAATTGAGATTTTTTTATAAATCGTTAACACAACTTTTCTAGTCTATAGCAAAACCGGAGTAAATGTGTCAAAATAAGTTTGAAACTGACATTTGTCATGCCAAACAAATTTATTTTTGATTTAAATTTGTTTTATTTATTTTCAAAAAGAATCCAAAGAAAAGTAAAAAGAAAAATTCAATTGAATTTTTAATAGAAGATGCTGCCGATGAAATAATACTAATTGAATCGAGCAAAGTTATCAATTAAAAATTTATTTGAAAACTGAATACACGAATTTTCGAATTTTACATTGACAACTGCCACACTGTCAACTACAGCATATAAATTTTACTCAAGGAAATGTTCAAATGGTAGACATGTGCATTCAAGAGGACACAAGCGTCCACAGGTTTTTCTTAAAACCAACCTCTGTCTATCAACTCCTACTCTCACCTCCACGTGGTGAACATCGGGTGCCTAGTACCTCAACTGGAGATTGGGTTCCAACCCCAGTGGAAAGTTGTTGGGGGCAGCAAACGAGAGAGGTGGGGAGAGGTGTTTCCACTAAGGCACCTCTCCTTATCCAGACGGCAGCGGAGGAATTCCCGAGATGGAATCAACGGTGGCGTCTACAGTTCCAGTAAGGTTGAACTACTTAGTGAACACCTTATATGGCTTCTTCGACTTATTCGGAGCCCAGGCCTGTAAGGAGAGGTTTTATCCAGCTCCCCATCCTTGGAGTTATACTTAGGATCTGGCCCTCCAGGTTGGGGGTTGTGCGTCGGGGTGACTTCCTGGCCACGTAAAAGCTTTCAAAGTTGCGAAGCACCAACAAGCCTCGGATACGGACGGATTTACTGTTGACAACCAACGCAAACGAATAAAGGACAACGAACTTCGGATATGCACGTGGAATGTTAGGTCCCTTAACAGACCACGTGCGGCCGAAGAATTAGCGGAGGCCCTAGAACGATATAAAGGAAATACGATGGGATGGGCCGGGCAAAAAGAGGATGAAAAACTGCGATATTTACTATGGTGACTGCTACCACGAAAACCAACAGCGCTTATTTGGATGCGGATTCGTCATTGGAGCCAGACTTAGGCAAGAAGTCTTGAGCTATAGGTGCATCAATGAGCGCCTCATGACCATACGCATCAAGGCTAAATTCGGCAACATTAGCCTGATATGCGCGCACGCCCCCACAGAAGAGAAAGACGACAACACCAAAGATATGTTCTTCGAGCTCTTAGACAAAACATATGAGCAGTGCCCTAGCTACGATATTAAAATAGTCCTGGGCGATTTTAATGCCAAGCTAGGAAGGGAAGACATCTTTGGTGGAATAATCGGGAAAAACAGCCTGCACGACAACACTTCCGACAATGGATTCAGGCTCATAGATTTTGCTGCGGGGCGAAACGTCATGGTAGCTAGTACGCGTTTTCCACACCTCAACATCCACAAAGGAACTTGGACTTCTCCAGATCAATCTACCGTCAACCAGATTGACCATATTGCGATCGACGCCAGACACGCTTCCAGCATTATGGATGTACAAACTTTCCGAGGAGCTAACATCGACTCGGACCACTACCTCGTTGTAGCCAGGGTAGCACTTCGGATTTCCAGACCCAAGGCAAAACAGGGAGGTGCTGGGAGAAGATACAACGTCGAACGGCTACAATCGCCAGAGATCGCCAAATCCTTTTCCGACCGAGTGACAAGTAACCTCTCTCGAAGTTCTCTGCCGCCAACACAATGTATCGAAAACCAGTGGCAACATTGCCAAGATGCAATCAGAGAAGCCGCCTCTGATGTGCTGGGTTTCAAACAGCCACCAACAAGGAACCCCTGGTTTGATGAGGAATGTCGGCAGGCAAATGCAGCCAAACAACAGGCACGCAAAGCGGCGCTGCATAAAAGGACGAGAGCTGCTCGTGAGCTCTATGAGCAGAAGAGGCGAGAGGAACGCCGACTTTTCAGAAGGAAAAAGAGAGGGCATGAGAAGCGTGTGGTCGAAGATGTTGAGAGGTATAAAAGCAGGAATGAGGTTCGAAAGCTTTATGAACAGGTGAAACGAAATTCACAGGTACATAAACCTAGAACCGAAGGCTGCAAAGACGAAAGTGGAAACATCATAGTGGAACCGCAGTCAATGCTGAGGATATGGAAGGACCACTTCTGCAGACTGTATAACGGCGACGAAGAACTGAATCCCGCTGTCAGGCAGGATGACCCATTCGATATAGACGACGAAAGCCAACAATCCCGTCCTCCCGACTTAGACGAAGTAAAGATTGCCATATCTAAGTTGAAGTCTAATAAAGCCGCTGGAGCAGATGGCTTGAATGCCGAGCTCTTTAAAGCAGCTAGAGATAAGTTGGTTAGGAGCATGCACCAACTTATCTGTAAGATATGGTCGGAAGAAAACATGCCCGATGAATGGAACCACAGTATTGTTTGCCCGATCCTGAAAAAAGGAGACCCTCTAAACTGCGCCAACTATAGAGGAATCAGTCTACTTAACATCGCCTATAAAATCTTCTCTGCCATAATATGTGAACGTCTAAAGCCCATCGTCAACAACCTGATAGGTCCTTATCAGTGTGGTTTTAGACCAGGAAAGTCCACAGTTGATCAAATATTCACATTACGGCAGATCCTGGAAAAAACTCAAGAGCACCAAATCGACACCCACCATCTTTTCATCGATTTCAAGGCCGCATATGACAGCATCTACAGGGATGAGCTGTATAGAGCCATGTCTAGTTTTGGCATCCCTGCCAAACTCGTCCGTTTGTGCAGGATGACCATGGAGAATTCACGCTGCTCCATAAAGGTTGGAAACAACTTAACAGAACCTTTTGATGTCAAAAAAGGTTTTAGACAAGGTGATGCGCTGTCATGCGATTTTTTTAACATCGTGCTTGAAAGAATAGTGCAGAGCTCACACGTCAACATTAGAGGCACTATCTTTCAAAAGTCTGTCCAATTACTGGCATATGCTGATGACATTGACATAATCGGAAGAACTCAGCGTGATGTCAATGGGGCTTTTGTGAGTATTGAGGCAGAGGCGGCAAAAATGAGTTTAACGGTTAATGAGGGCAAAACAAAGTACATGCTGTCGTCTAGAAAGGACATACAACACCGACGTTTTGGTCAAAACGTCACAATCGACAGACGTACCTTTGAGGTAGTCAAGGACTTCGTCTACCTAGGCTCCGCTGTAAACGCAGAAAACAACACCAGCGCTGAGATCAAACGCAAAATAACTCTTGCTAACCGCTGTTTCTTTGGACTAAGAAAGCAATTGAGTAGTAATGTCCTCTCTCGAGGGACCAAAGTGTTGCTATATAAGACCCTTATCATCCCCGTCCTGCTATACGGTGCAGAAGCATGGACCATAACAAAAGCGGATGAAAGCACCTTGGGTCGCTTCGAGAGAAAAGTTCTTCGTGTGATCTACGGTCCCGTATGCATCGAAGGGGAGTGGAGGAGAAGATGGAACGACGAACTGTACGGGCTGTCCAGCGACGTAGACTTAGCAAGAAGAGTAAAAGTCCAACGACTAAGATGGCTGGGTCACGTAGAGCGCATGGAAACCAATGCTCCGGCCCGGAAAGTCTTCGAATCCGCACCCGCAGGACAGCGCAGTAGAGGAAGACCGCGGATCAGGTGGCGCGCACAAGTGGAAGGTGACCTCACCCAACTTGGAGCACGAAACTGGAGACATCTAGCTAGGGACCGAGCTAGATGGAGAAGTTTGTTGGGTGAGGCCCTAGTTCACACAGGACTGTAGCGCCACCTTAAGTAAGTAAGTAAATGTTACACTTTTGCAAACGATGTACCGAATCGTGAATATCCTCAATGTATACTCAAAAACATTTTGTTTTAAATGAGCAATTACAATTGTTCAAAATAAGTTCATATCCATGACAGAAAATAACTGCACAAGTTGAAAAAAATTGAGTGAATTCTTGACATAACATAAACAGCTTTTATCCTATGTTCGAATAAAATAAAATCTTCCATCGGTTTTTCACTCTTCATTCTTTTTTCCATTATAGTGCAAATGATGTTATTGCAAGTTAATTATCGCCGAAAGAGTCCAGGGGTTTTGTAGTTTTCGAGAATTTTTAATATTTAAAGCTTAAATTAACTTGTAAAGAAAATTATCTCTTTATTATTTATTCATCACTTTTCATATTTATTTAACTCTTTTTCATTTCATTCTGCTCAAAAAAGCAAATTTTATTTAACTACATGCTGCACACTGCTTTCCACAAATAATAAAGTATTCTTATATGCGTTTTGATAAATATTTTTTTTTTCGATTTGTTCTTTACTTTTTTTCAGGCATTACAAATTTCGATCTTCTCGGAGACTTCGGTGCCATCGAATGGTTGGGTAATTTTCAAATTGTTCTCCTTTACAATTTGGTTTTCGGAACCACAACAGCACTCTGTCTGGCTAATAAGTTTACAGCAACTGTGCGACAAGAACTTTGCGCTCGGTTAGTAGAAAACTACGTTATCTTCACGAATTACATGTCATTCATTAACTGATGTTTTGTCAAGCAGAGACCAACAGTAGCAGCAGCTTTTGCTGCTGCTGTTGCAAGGACTGCACGCAAAAGGCACAAGTTTTAAGTGATTAATTTAAAAAAAACATACACATTTTAATTATAATAATCTACATTTACATATTATCAACATAACTGCTTCAACTAAGAGCTACAATATAGCGACTAAAAAATGTTAAATAATATTTAAAATAAAATAGACTGCCTTTAAAGTATATTTAATTTTAGCTCTTCAATCATGCAGTTCCACTAATCGATATATAAACTTATCACAGAAAAAAATGTAATTGTAAAAACTATGAATTTGATAAATGATATGAGAATAAGTATGAATTTTTCGAATTTATACAAATATTCCGATTATGAAAGATTCTGTGAGAAGCTTGATTTTTTCCAATACACAATAGCTACTAAATTTTCAATTTAAATGCATAACAAAAACAAATTTGTATCGCAAATATGTACATAAATTGAAAATATGAGTACCTTATGGGTATACGAAAAAAAAATATTGCTAATTCAAATATCGAAACAAATTAATTTTCAGTTTTAAAAAAATGCACTTACTAACAATGAAAATACACTAAATTATTGTCAATCATTATGTACGTTATGTACGATTTCGTTAAGAGTTTGCGTTAAATATTACATACTGTACTTATAAATATATATATGTATTATCTTATTTAATTGTACTTTAAAATAATCCTTACATAGTTATAGTTAAAAAGCCAAGAAAGAAAACAGAAACGAATGCTTTTTCTTTTCATGCGGCTGTTTTAAATCTAAAAGTATGTTTAGTTTATGTATAAGTTTTACCAATTTATTTTTGTCTTTGACTGTAAAAGAGTGAGTTATAATTTTAACAAAAACAACTATTTTTATCTAAAAACAAAACTGCAAAAAAGGCAAAGAAAAAAACAAAAATTTACAATGATATCACCTCCCTAGTCGTTTAAAAATTTCATTTTATTATGTATAGATTTGAGATTTTTTATATGTATATTTTTAGATTTAAAATTTAAAAGAAAAATAAGGAAATTTCATTAATTTTCTTTCTTATTTGTGAAGAATTTTTTGTATCAAGTTTAAATCTTATCGTTGTATAAATTCATCAATTTAAAATAATTATTTAATTATGTTTATTAAGATTTTTTGTCTAAATGATAATACTATGTATTTTTCTTCATTTTACATTCTTATTTTGTTTCCTTAAAATGAAAAAAAATAAAATAAAATACTTCAAACTTATGCAGCGATATTGTTCAAAAAATTATTACTAATCTTGTGACAATAAAATATTTAAATGCTACTAAAATTATAAAAAAAAAATAAGCTACATTACACCACAAAGTCATAAAAGTAAAAAGTATTCAGTTTAGAGAGAGAAAATAAAAGATTTTTATTAAAATTATAATACTTTGTTCATTAATTAAGGCTTAACTTCGTTTCTTTAAAGATTTTCATAAATATATAATATATTATACATTGAAAATAAAGCGACTACAGTTGAATAAAAAGGAAACATTTATCGGTTAAAAAAACGATTATGGTTAAAAAACGAACGAGGTTCAAAATCTATGTTAAAGCAACGTAACGATATCGAAGGATTTCGAAAAAAGTTCTTAACTTTTCCCGATTTAAATTTGTTCGCTTTTTAATTTAAGGTTTATTGGTATACCCCTTAAAACTACTGTAGGGATATCGCTCGAGAGAGCCTTAAATATAAAATGATTCCACTTTATAAGATTTGCTGTACACTTTGTGGTCGCTGTATATTTCCATCTAATAAAATTAACCCAAAGATAGCTTATTTATTGTGAGCCAGAGAAATGGAAAGGATTCTTAAAAAATCACAACGCCATTTTTATTGGAGTTAGGAAAATAAATCTCACGATGTTAGATTTGTAGATACCTCATTGAAGGAGTTGGTATCTACAAATTGAGATAGCAAAAACTAAAATCAACTTTCAGCTGTTCACAAAAAGCAGTCAAACATTCAGATTTCGAAGTCGAAAATTATTATAAAACAAAATTTTCAATGGATAATTTTAATAATGTATCGGATTCTTCTTTCCAAAAAAATTATAAAAAATTAAAATTGATTTTGTTTTTGTTGTTTGTTGTGTTCTTTCAAATTCAACGTACTGTCAGATACCCACATATACTAGAATTTCTTGGATACTTTTAGATTCCCTTTTAGCATCCCAGCTTGTTCTTTCAACGTAAAACACCAACAAAAAATCCGGATATCTGAGATTTTCTGTTAAGTAAAAATTTGCCGTTTATATGGACTTTAGAAATAAAAAACAAATTGGTAGACTCATTAGAAAACATTTTTTTTGACAGATGACAGAAAGAACATTGGCCGCATTCACAAAGCTAGTGGCTACGTAGTCAACATTCAACTAGCTTTATGAATGCAAAACTACACGGCAAAGCTAGTCAATCTAGAACTGTCATATTATTGACAAATGGAAATATATAAAATAAGAAACATTTTTGAATTGATAACTTTATTTATCTTTTGTGTTTTTAAATTCAATTAAATCAAATTTAAGACACAATTTGCATGATTTATATTTGTATTTAATTACTGAACGATTTATTTCATTTTGAATTCGTGTGTCTTTACCGAGCAGCTAATTCTGAAACGTCAAAATCATTCTCCACTAACTTTGTAGCCGAATTTTTTACACTACGTCGGAGGGGAAATTTCAACTATTTTTGTAGTTAGATTTAGCCAATCAGAATCCTTTGACTACGTAGCCACTAGCTTTGTGAATGCGACCATTAATTTGGTCGTGCAAAACCATTTTTAAAATAGGGTGTTAACATTATTGATAGAAAATTAGTTAACATTTTTTAATAAAAATCGGTCAATATGGGAAAATCTTTTAATCGTGTACACTTATGTATGTAGGTTAAACAGAGGGTTTTGGAAGAAATAAAAACTTTAATTCACATTTCAACCGTTATGTTAAAGAAAATGTACTAACATTTTGTTTTACGTCATATGAATGACGTTGTTATTAAAATCAACTAGCTTTTGAAATAAACCTACATACACCAATGTATATTTTTAGAATGTACTACTTTTTTTTTTTACCGCCTCGTCGCAAGATTCCTTTTTCTATCAGAAATTTAGTTGCGATCTTTTAAAATCGGTTTCATTTCTCTTTTTACTAACAATTGCATGCTTAAGACTTTTTGGTTCATTTAAAATTTAATGCTTAATGTTCTTTTTTGCTGCATTTAAATGCTCAAAAGAAAATAAAGTCGTACATACAAAACAAATTTTTTTTATAGAAATCAAAACGATAATAAAATAATTTCATTTTCATTTGGGAGCAGTATAACTTTCAAAATAATGAATATTTAGTATGCCAGTCATTGCAGTTCTTTATCCGTTTTTCTGTCAAGAAAGCCCGAAATTCGCCGCTTTCTTCGTTTTCTTAAAACCCGAAAACTTTATATTTACAAAGTTAGCATGATACTTTTTTGTTTTTTTTTTTTAAACAAAAATTTAAAAATTAAATTTGAATTTACACTCCCTAAATTTTTAGAAGTATAAAGTTAGCATTATAACGTTTAAAATTTTGAATTTTGAGCATGCCAATAATTGCCGTTTTTTTGTGCCGTGAGAGCCAAAAATTTGTTTCTGTTTTTAGTCAAAAATTAATTTTGAATTATATAAAGCATGATACTTTGTAGTTTTTTGTCAAAGATGTATTTAGAATGTTGAAACAATGACCACCTTTTATTCGTGAAAACCAAAAATTTTGCCATCCTGCTTATTTTACAATTACAAAAAAGGGTTTTTTATGCTAATTTATAAAAACTGATTAAATATTTATATTACCAAAGGTTTATTTTAGAAATCAGCTGAATTGTAGCTCTAGTAAAGCTTTAAACAATTGGTTTAAGAAAAATATATGAAGAGAGGTACTTACGCATATACGCAATTACTTGTTTTTGTATTTTTGTATGAAACCCTTTTTGGTAAATTGTGGAAAAACTAGCAGAGCGGAAAATTTTTGGTTTTCATGGATAAAAGGCGAAAGTTGTTTTCATATTCAAAATGAGTTTAACTGGTTTTTACCAAAAACAAAATATGTATGCATTAAAAAAGCAGGATTACGATAAACAGGAAAACCATGAGAGTGGCAAGTTATTGGTTTTCACGAATTTTGTATTATTGTTATTGGTTTTGGCGAAAAACAGAAACAAATGTTTGGCTCTCACGGCACAAAAAAACGGCAATTATTGGCATGTTCAAAATTCAAAATTTTAAACGTTATCATGCTAAGTTTATATTTCTAAAAATCCAGGGAGTGAAAATGGCCCCTGGCTTTTAAATATGTATACGATCAGTTCCAACAAGATGCCATACTTGGAATTTTTTGAGACAATAATAAACACCCTATTTATATCATACCAAAAAATATTTAATCTCGACCAATTACATTACCTCCAAAATAGTTTCGATGTTTTTAGGCACAAATATTTGTGAGTGTTAGATTTTTACCACTTGAGCTTATCTGATTTATTACAAATTTTGCATGTTATGTTTACGAATTTCTTCCTTAAGCATGCTTAGCATTGGATTTTGAAGCTATATGTTGGAAAACAAATAACAACTCCATGCTTTGAAACATCGTTACACACATACATCTTCACAAAAGACATAAATAAATTTTCGAATCCATTTCAAAAACCATTTTCCATCAATATTATTTAATTTTTATTTATTACAGATTGGGTTCGTTGATGTTCTTTGTTTTTGGCTGATATATCTTTTCATCTTTCCTTTTTTTTGTACATACTTCGTTTAGCTGTGATTTTAATAGAAGTAAATAATAACGAAATATATTTTATACTACGAAAAGTGTGTTTTTTTTTTTTTTGAATACTTATCATGTTTCGTAACTTTGATAAAAACAGAAAGTGGTTGAGTATTGATATTTTTACTTTAGAATATTTTTATTGTTCATTCCTTAACACGATCTATCCTTTACAATTTTACATAGTTATTTGTTTCAGTAACTTTTCATATGCCTATACAATACACACAAATAGAATTGGGTGGGTGAGGGTTATATGGAAATAAGAATAACGTAAGTTTGCATTATTTAAAGATACAAGCATTTATACGTTTTATATCAATTCCCTGACTAAAGTACAAGTTTTTTTTTATATTTACTTAAAAAAGGAAGAAAGTACATTTGAGAAAATCTCATATACTAATGCGCAGCATCTTCGATAAGTGATTCCTCGAATTCTTGAACATCCAAGTCGTGTAATGCTTTTTGCACCATTGCAGCCAATTCCGGTGGCAAGTCCTTAAGATCGTCTAAACGTTCTTTGGCAATAGACGATGTTATCGATGTAGCCTTCTTGGTGTCGACATCTTTAAATGGATACAACGAAGTCATAATGTCACTTGTGAGCAAAGAACATTGAGCTCCGTTGCCAATGCCGCTACCGCTTCCAGCGACATCATATTCAGAAGAGAGAATACTACGACCAGATTCGGTTGATAACGATGATGACATACCATCTTCTTCGGAGACTCTTGAGGTTTTTTGTGAATCATCAGGTTCCGATGACATTGTACCGGAATCTTCAGTAACGTTTGGGGATTTCGGTTCGGTGTCAACACTGGAGGGACAATAGCCATTGAGAAGAATTTGTGATGGCGAAAAACATATAACATCAGAGGAACCAGATTCACAGCCAGAAACAATCTGAATTCGTTGTTCCAGTTCGGCTATTTTCGATGCTAGGATTCTAAATGAAAAACAAAAATGTAGACTTATAGAATCTGTATAGGTTGGCTACTTACTTATTCGTTTTCTTTTGATGATTTAGAGCGAGATTCTTATCGTTGAGATTATCCAATAACGCTAAGCATAGTGATTTCAGATCGGCTATGGTTTCTGTTTTTGTAGGCAAGTCAACACCGTTATCTAGTAATTTTTTCACTACAAAAAAGCATCGTTTTAAAATTAGTTATAAAGAATGTAGTTGTTTCGTGTGGGAACAAGTCAGTGTAAAGATTTATACAAGAAACTACAAAAATATTAAGTTGATAAAACAAAAAATTGATAAATGGGAAAAGCGTAATTGAATAAAAAGAATTGACTAATGCAACAATTTACTAGCTACATAAGTAATTGGGTTTTCTTGCAATTTATTATCTTCCTACTTCTATTTTGTGTTTGTTTGTTTATTTGGTTTATTAAATTAAATTGCTAGTTGATTTTAGTACAAATGTCCTATGTAACACCCTGTTTTTTATAGATTTTTTTTAAGAGTATAAATATAAATTTAAAAAAAAAAATATTGTGTTAACATGAATTGCATCGTTCTGAACACTCCCGCCTTAAAAAATAGGTTCGCACTTTCTCAACCATTCCGGATGATTGGCATATCTCAAACTACAAACAAATGAGTGGCGATTTAATCTCTAATCCCAAATGTACGGAATGGACACCATATTCGAATGAATATACTAAAAATTGGACTTTTGGTAGACATTTAATAAAAGTCGAATCATTTGTCAAGCCTTTTTGAGATACGATGGATGAAAGTTATTAGTCGTATTTCTTATTTTTTTGAAACACTTTCAAAGCTGATTGTTCTCTTCTTGAGTCAGACTTGGCCCCTTTAAGAGCATTCTTACGAGCCGCTCAGAGCGTGAGATTCGTTTTTCATCGTTTCGTCCATACTTTATTCTAAAAAACACCTTAATTAAAGATGATAACTGATAAGTATCTGGATTTTAGATGATGTTTGTTAGATACTCATTCCAAGACATGTAACTAAACACTACGCCAAGATATTTGTATTGATTAGACACACCACGCTACTCTTCTGCCACCATTGCGAAATATTTATATTTCCGACTTATCATGAATGCAGTAAGTCTTAAAACCCTCAATTAGCTGTTGCAAACTGGAAGGATTATCTGACAACAGTACAATATCGTCCGCATATAAAAGGGCGTTAATTTGAAGATCGTCTAAAAGAATACCGATTGGAAGTTCCGCATGAAGATCATTTAAAAACAGAACTAAAATAAGAGAGCTTAGCACAGATCCTTGACGAACACCCTTCTTTGTGGGAAAAAGTCTGACAAACACGAACCATCCCAAACAGCTGCATTAGTATCCTTATAAAGAGACTTTATAGTAGCCAGTATCTTCGCAGATATTCCCAGAGCCGATACCTTATAGATAAGAGCATTCCTGTCAATGCTATTAAAAGCGGCCTTAATATCGATGAAAAAAGCGACGAGTTTCTTCTTTTAGCAGGGTTGAAGTTGAATTATGCATGAATGATTATAAACTTGGTCCACAGTAGAATAGTTGGTTCTATATGCAGCTTGAAATTCATTGATGATGTTGTTTTTTTCTAACCAAGCTGACAGTCTGTTTAAGAGAACTGTAGTAAACAACTTATAGAGCGTATTAAAAAATAAAAGTCCTCTGTAGTTTGATACAACATTTGTATCTCCTTTCTTGAACAGTTGGTATATAATGGATATTCTGAAAGATGATGGTAGCGATGCAGTTTCAAGAATCTCAGTGAATAACTTCTGTTTTTCAATAAGAGATGGAGATGCTGTTCCATAAAAACTAGGAGTTTTCAAATCTTTTGATGAAGATATAGCAGAATATATCTCGTGCAGTTCAATGGGGTAATCTAACTCAGGAACATGTCTCTGAGGAAGAGCGTATGAGATACTAGCTGAATCATTTGATTACGAGAGTAAGCTTTCAAAATGTATTTTAAATTCATTTACTCTTATCGACTATCCGCGTATTTGCTTAGCAATCGTCCACCACTCTCGGGCTGAATGAACATATTCAAGTAAGGTTAAGGTTAAGAAATAAGCTTGTTTTTTGTTTTGTATACAATTCTATTTTTTTTTTTAGTTTCTACGACATGTTTCCAGGTTCAGTTTTCTGAAGAATTTAAGGTTTTTAAGAGTATTTTTCTTGCATGGGAGCTCCGTTTGCTTCATAAATACAGCTTTTGATTGTTTTGCATCGTTCTTCAATTGAATCTGTTGATATTATGATGGAGGGTACAATTGACTCGAGCTTATTTTTATAAGCAACATACCATTTTGGGTCATACCATTTTATTCTAGAGATACCTTTTTGGTTGGTATTTTCTGCTGTTACGAAAGATTTTAGGGAACAAATTGGAAATGCTGGAATGAGAAAAAGTCCAAATCAACGAATTTAGAGATTCTTTATTCTTTTGTGTCTCTGCTCCCAAATAACGATGGCTTCTTGAACTTCAGATATTAGAGGTAGTTTATCGTGATTAATTTATCGAGCTTATTCTTAGCTTCTGCTAAAATTGATGTTTAGAGTTTTCATTGGAGGAAAATTTGTGATGATACGTTCCCCAAACTTCCTTTTTCAAATCTACAAGAGAATTTTCTTGAATAACTCCATCTGTAAGTTTACTTTAACAGCCCAAACTCGTGTTCTCATTCTATTTTCTACGTTGCAAACACATTCTTTCTTCGTTACTACTTTTCCCAATATTTTTCTACCGACCTCAAACGCATTTACATGATGGCACTTTTAAATGTTGTTTCTTTAAAAGGACTTCAATTTTTTAAAAATAACTTTACTACCGTATCTAAGAACATGTTAAGAAAGCACTTCATGCAAAAAAGAGAAACAAATCGATTTTTTGAGCCCATCACATGGCTTAGTAACGTTGTATTCGTAGTCGTTTATCCAAGAAAATATTTTTAAATGTTTAAAAATTTACCACAATGATTTTCACATAAAAATCGATTCATCGAATAAATATAGAGCTTGGTCAATTTTTACTTAATTCAATAAGACTGGACTGTGGACAATTTTTTTAAAAATAAAATCAAAATAAAACTAAATTTAAGCACAAACATAATAAAAACAATAACAACAACATCAACAAAAACTAGCGCGTTTACCTTGCTTATGGGACATAATATCTTGACTGTTATTTCCTAATTTAATGATACCTTTCTTGCGTTTTGCATCCAGCATTGCCTTGAATACAAATTGTGTGATAGCAAACAAATGATTTTATAAGACACAAACATTGTTAGTAGCTTATTCTCTCTATATTTTGGATGCAAGTAGAATTGGACTAATCTTAATTTAAAATCTTTACCTTATACTTGTTCATGGATTGTGTGGTAAACTCAAGTTCGGCTTCGGAATTCTTCAGTCTCTCTTGCAGGTACTTATTTTCTAGAACTATGCTATCAACGTCAAGAAGCTAAAGAGGTATGAAAATACAAATATAAAATAAATAACAAGAAATCGCAAAACAAGAACTACCCTTGGATGTGATTCGTTGGCCTTGAGTGCGAGCAGTAGTTCATGGTTCAACCGATGTGCTTTGCATTTGTAAGCATCTCTCTCGGTTACAGCTTCTTCCTTTTCGTCCAGAATTGCCTTTAAGTCAAAGGCTAGCTGGGCATTCTACAAGAGAGCAATCTAAACATGAACCACTCTACAAAATGCAAATAGTTTTCCTCTTACTTTCTTCTTGAGATTCTCTAAATGACAAATGAAATCCGCCTTCTCTTGCTTCCACTGATCTTCCTCCCTATTCAAACTGCTTGATACCGATGGTTGGACTTCCTTAGACATTCCCACTGAACCTCGAACTCTTAAAACTTCAATGTCTCCCTGTAGTTCGCTAAGTTTTTGTTTCATTGCTTCCAACTCTGTGGTAAGCTTGATGTTCCTTTCCCTTGTGTCATGTAACATACTAGCCACCGACGACTTTCCACCAAAGCCACAATTGTTATAATCGGTATTCCTACGAACAGCCGAGTATCGTAATTGCAGAGTCTCTGCCATTAGCTTGAATTGATCTCGTTCGGTGCGAAATTGTTCGAGTTCCTTTCGTAAAATGTGTAGGGCCTCGATTTTACTTTGTAACTTCCGGTGAATGGCTGAAGCCTACAATCAAAAAGAATTTAAATGAATTTAATTGTTTTTATTGTCAAAATTATTTGATTTTAAATACTTCGACATTATAATTTTCCATATGCTCGCCAAAAAGTTCCAATTGAGAACCGTGATGTGAATCGATTTCGGACATTTTTGTTAAGACTTTATTATTTTTGAGGAATTATTGTTTGTGTTTTTCTTGATTTGAATGAAAATTCATATTTATTTTTTGGTGCGTTATGAGAAAATCAGAACGCAGGTGAAAAAAGTAAAATTCTTGTTTTTCTGCTGAAGGTTTTTCGATTTTTTTTAATTTTTCCACTTTTGACGTATACATGACATATAGATCTGTCAAAATATTTGTTTTTGGAAAATAGACGTGTTCCATGATATAAATATTTGAGGCTGTATGCTGATTTTTTGCTGAACACAAAATTAAGTTCTGTATTTTTGTTAAGGAAAGTTTACATTGTCTCATTGAGAAGAAAACCGTCAAACGTCAAATACACAAGAAATTTTAATTAATGCTACACTTCGAACAGATTTTCTTTAAAGTTTTTTATGAAAGAACGTTACTTCTATAATTGAAAAATCAATAGGATAAAATAAATTTCTAAAAACAATAATGAAATTCAAAAATTCAATATTTTAGTTCCGTCTTCTGCAGAAAGATTTTTTATAGTTATGAAGGTCTTCTTTTTGATGGGTGTTGTCTAAAAATTTTAAAATCATGTCCACTCATATAAATGATATTATTTTTTTCATATACAAATTGTTGCTTGTTGCTGACGAAATTGATAGTTTTAAGCATGATTTTGTTGAACTTTTGGTTTGGGATACGGCCAAGACTTTAGTTATAGTTTTAGACGTAACATAATATTAAAAGGAAAACAAATTCATACTTAGTCTTATCTTATCAAAGGCCTCATACCAAAAAAATTTATAATAGGTCTTATCATATTAAAAACATTCTGTTTGAAATTTGCAGTTTGGTTAAATGTGTGTTGCACTTTTAATTTCTCAAAGGGGAAAAAAAAGTATTCAAAAATCAGACTCAGCTTTATTCCAAAAACGTATGAAAATAACTCAAGGATATTCTAAATTTCCAAAAAAGGAAATTAACGCCTTGTGGGAGTAAATTAAAGGAGAAAATGGGGTTTTCCAAGGGTAAAACAAATCAACTTCTTCTTGATCTAGATATGTCAAAACACAAATTTACCCCGTTTTTGGATTCTATAGGGTAGAATAAATTGATTTGTTTTTGATTTTATATCAAACTCGCAGATCTGGATTTTTCGTCAGACTTTCCCCTCTTTTCAATAAAACTAATACCATTTTTTTAAAAATGTTTAGCTGGGAAGTTGGCACTGCCAACTTGGCAGTTCTACTGCACTAGTTAACACTTTCACAAAGTTAAACTAAAACAATGAAAAACAAACACCAATCGTTTTGATGTCGTTGACTTAGGAGGGTATTGACAGCCTCTTAAGGGAACAAATCAAGTTAAAAAAATAAATTCACATCAAAAGTGAAGAATTATGAAAAAATCAGAAAACAAATGCTGAGGAGATTTAAAGACACTTACGCCAAACAAACAGACCGGTAAAAACTCTGTGAGATTGAAGAGGTAAAAGGAATCGAAGAAAAGGAGAAATTCTACAGCAGAAAAACGAAACTAAAATGCAATTTGACCAAATTGAACAGTCGAGAACGGAATACAGTCCAAAGTAAGACTTATCATCTATAAGGACACACAAAGGCTTTTTATAACGAAGGCTTTGTCATTTTATTTAACTTTGTTTTCAGGTGTTACAAATTAATTTCAATTATAAAATATTTATGCTGACAAATGAATGTTACTGATACTTTGTCTTCGAATTTATTAAATGCACCTCTTAAAATCTTTAGCTTTAATTTCCCTCTCTTTTGGAAATTTTCAAAATTTATATAAAAAAATTCAATTGCGTTTGAATCCATTTTTGATTAATAACAAAAACGATTATCAACCTATCAACACATTAACAACAAAAACTTAAAATAGATTTTTCTCTTCATATTTTGAGGTAAAGTAGCTGCCTTAAAACTCCGAAAAAAGATTTCTATATGGTAATGATATTTTAGATTCGTTTGGGGGTTATGAAGATATATACATATACAAAAATTCCTGAGCTTCGAAGGGACTCTTTATAGGGTGCGATTATCCTTATTTTCATTAAAAAATTATTAGGCAAAAATATTTTGAGATCTTTTTATTGAACATTTTTTTTTAAATACAAAAGAAAACATTTATCGCTTCCACTCAATTTTTCAAAATGCAAAGTTTTCTAAGCTGAATCAGTAAAATTTCGAGATTTTTATTATAATATGTACACGATGCAAACACAAATTAACTTATACAAAATGTGTTAATTTTCTTTTTAATAACTTTCAGTATAGCATTTTATTTCGCCGGAATGTCTTGTTGAAATGCGTTCTGGCATTATTTGAACGTTATTGCGATATTGTAATATCCCTTCTTGTCGTAACTTTCGAGTTAAGTTTAAAAATTTGTTGTAGAGACAACCCTTTGGATTTTTGAGCCCATTTCTAGCTGTGTAGTATGTGTTCTAAAAATTAAAAAAGAAAATACATACATGTTTAATAATAGGATGTGGATTCAGTAGGTATACATACCACATCTTCTCTAGGAAACATTTGAATGATATCATGTGATATTTTAGCAAAATCTTCTTGCACCAACCACTTGTTCTGGCGTACAACCTCATTTATAAGCAGAGTAACAAGCCTTCTGCGATGGCTATAATCGAAACTACCATTAACTTCATAGTAAGCAATAATTTGTTGTCCTTCGGGGCTATTGGAAAGAATTTCACTCACATCCTGTTAAAAAGTTTTTATTTATTTTTACGCTAAGAATCCTTTATAACATCGAGAAAAGAAAGAGTGGTTTTTAGACATTTGTGGTTTAAATTTAGAAATACTTTTTCGGAATTATTCTTTTTGGCAGCTGTCACTTGATTTATGCTCAATTTGGTTTGCCATTTTTTTGTTATGAATTTGCTTACTTCTTAGCAACGTTTGCAAATCGTGCATACATATTTATTACTATAACAATGCAATGGTTCAATTTGAGTGACACATCGCGTCTTAAATTTGATCTACATAACGGATCAGCAGAGTCAGTAAATTTAGCTATAGCTGATGTTGGGAAGAAGAATGAACCCATCCGCAATCGCCATTTTTGGAAGGATGGAGCCATTTGCAAAAAATTATTTCTAATAATAGCAAACTCATATTTTGGCCTAATATTAAATTATATGCGTTTTATTTCTCTTCCCACACGTCTGAAAAAACACCCTTTCTTTCAGTATGACAGTTCTTATAATATTTAAAAAATTAAAATACTTACAACATTACAATTATTACTGTTTTTCTTTGTCGACATAGTAACATTAAATTTCTTCGCTTCTGGTGTTTCCGAAAATGGACGTTCCAAAGATGTTTGTTCCTCTTCTTCTTCTGATTGATCTTCATCAAAACCACCTCCACCACCATTAACATGTGGTGGAAGGATGATGTTCCCATTTTGAATTTGCATATGTTCACTTACTTCTTCTGATTCATAATCAGAATGCATTTGTTCATCCTTTACGACAGTATTTAAATGGGGGATATTATTTGTGGGCGGGGGAGTCTCTTCACTATTACTTGCTGATTCTAATTCAATTCTGGGGTCAATTCGCAGTGAAGATGACATTGCTGGTGGTGCAGATCTTCGTTTATGATGAAAATTCCGTCGACGCCATTCTTTAAGACTTGATCGAAAAATTGCTCGTCTACCAATTCTTGGTATAAGTTCGCAAATGTCTTTTTCAGTGAGACACAATAAAGCTCGAGATTCGATTCGGTGTACTAAAATATTATATAATTTAATAAAGAATATATAATCGTAAGAACGTTCAGAGTAGGTAAAATAGAGATATACGTGTACTAACATTTGAATTTTGATTGAAGATCTGATAAGCCCCATGATGAAAGCAATGAAGAAACATTCGTTTCTTGAGACATGGTGTTTCGCATATGGATTCTTTGGTGATGTCCTATTGAAAAAAATTAAAAACAAGTGTGTTAAGAGTTTTTTTTTAAAGTTGATTCAAGTTATAACTGCTCCTTGTCGTCGCAATACATTACAGTAATAACATAAAAGCTTTGCTTTTTTTACTTTTGCAAAACTAAAACTACTTGTGTTCTTAAATTAAGTAAATATGTACCGTTATATATTTAAATAAACTAATTGAAAGTTAAATTTTTTAAAATACTTACTTATACTTATTAATCAATTCTTTTTTAAGCATTTCTGACTTTTTCATATATACAAAAATATTAAGTAGGATTTTCAGTTTAATGTCTGGGTCCTTTTTTTAGAAGTATAAGCTGAAGTTGGTTACACTATTTTAACTAGCGGCCATTTTGTCAACTTTCAGGTGATTTACTTTAAGTTTAGTTTGGCTTTTTAAACATAAATAGACTGACGCCTAAACAACGCTTCCAAATTGTGAACATTTATTTTCAAAATCGTGGTTCTGTTCGAAACATAAAATAAGCGAATTTTCTAATAAAGTGATAAAATCTGACTATTGTGCCTTATGAGTTGGTGGAATAACTATGGTGACCTTCATAGAGCCATAATGTGCAGAAGTAATGGTATGAACAAGACGGCATGGTGGGCAGCGCAACATGTCGAACAGATAATGCCATAATTGAATTATTGAAAGTAACATTTCATTCATTAGGGGCCTCAGATCTTCCAATTTAACCTGGCTTGAATAATTTTTGAGTGGATCTGTGAAGCCAATAGTATACACCGATAAGACCAAAATTATTGAACACCTGGAGAACAACATTGGCTAATGTGAGGCCATAAATATTGCAAAAACTGATCGAAAATTGACCTCTAGATTTGAATATATACATCTAAACCGGTCGTGAAGGTCATAAGTTGAAATCATATTGAAATTATAATTCCAAAAAACAGTCTTTGCTTTATGCCATATAAAAAAAACTCTAGAAACCTCTAAAAATGCTCTCTCTTAAAGGAAGCGGTTAAAAATAATTGATAAATGTTGTGTCGAAATTAACTTGCAAAATCGAAATAGACAATGGTTTCCTCTTGCTCTTGGAGGGAGTTAAATAAAGTGGTACAAATAAAATTTTCTGAAGTATCTAACGATGAAGACATTTAAAAAATGACATATGCAGGTATTAACACGAATGTACTTGGTACAGATATTCATACTCATCAGTTGAACTAACCATAGATTTCTAAATAACCTGCTAAGAAAGGTTGTAAAAGAATTCAATCTTTTGGGAATACAATTACTAGCAGTGTTTTATTTTTCCCAAGGTTTAGATAAGGATATTTATTTATATGACTTACAACAATAAAGCGAAAACATTTTCTATGTTTGGATCTATTCTTGAGATCCAAATATGAGTTTTTCTATTTGACACCAGGTTACATTTTGTCTGTTAGATTTGGTATCACTTCCAATTATTTTTATAAAAGCAGTGTTTCCGCATTACTATTTTTATGTATTATATGGATTAGAAATAGACCCTCTCCCATAGTAAAATATGCTTGTAGGTATTAAGCACCAATACCCGTTATTATATCCAGTCGACAAATTTATAATAGTCTCACCTTTATATTCGCCTGAAGCCTTTGGATTCACTTGAAGTCTTTCCACTTTAATTTACATATGTACTTTATTTTATTTTCCCTTTTTCTAAATTTATGTTTTGATTTTGAGTTAAAGTTAGAATGAATTGTTTGAAAAATCTTAATGTCTTCCATTATTTATATATTTGTCAGTTAATAATAATATTTCTAATATTTAAACAGATAATTTTAATCGTATGCTTGAATTAAATTAAACTTTTCTCACGGTTCCAACAAAAAAGTAGCTGGTCATCGTATTTATGAAGACCAAAATATATAAACTGACCCATTCACTGACCCACGCAACGCAACCATATCATTGTTAGTCACCAACTTTCGATGTCATATGTCAACGGTTAAAATTAAAAATTTAAAATGTGTAATAAAATTTCACTTCACACTTTCACACTTTAAAAGAATAACAATGTTTCAAAAAAATGCAAAGACTTCAAAGGAATACAATTATTTCAAAATAAAATGAGGCTCAACTTTCCATTACTGGCAGCACGAATTTCGCCTCGCGGTTTTTTTTATTCGATAGATAGGTATGTGCATATAAATAAAAACTATATTTCTATTTTAAATTAATTTTCAAAGTTCACTTTTTTACATACAAAACACAGAAAAATGGCGTCAAATGATTGAAGACAAAATTATTGCAATTTTTTCAAGTTCAAATTATTGCAGATCTCAAAATTTTAAGCTTAAATCTCTAGATGAATTCAATGAATCCAATTTTTGTATTGAAGTCATAAAAGATTACATATCCAAAAAATTGCACTATTTTACAATCTTGCTGCTAAGTTTATGGTCTACATGGGTAATTTAATTCATCAACATAAAAAATAAAATTCTAGGAACGTACCTACATCGCTCATAAAATTACATTCTTTTCAATCTTTAAATTAATAATCATCTATTTACCTATTCAAGTTAACATATAGTTAAGACTGCTTCACTTTAGCGGTATTTCAAAACCAACGACAACGAACCAACAACACACATTCCGGATTTTTTTGTTTATTTTTTAGCGGCATATTCCAGACTTAATCGCCATCGTATTTTTGTTGCTATCAAAAGCAACAGTTTAGTTGAAACCAAATTTTCCAAACAACAACATGCACTTGTAACGAGTTACGACTACCGCACAAAAGCAAAAGGGTAGTTTGTTTTACAATAACCAGCTATATCAGCACATTCCTCAAAAAAAAAATGGGGTGGTAAAAAAATTATAATTTTTCTCCTATAGACAACAATAAAAAAAATACTCAAAAAGATGCACACAAGAATACAACTCTACGTACCTAGCACCAGATACATAAATTGTAAAACTTTTTGTCTCTCATATTGGTTCATGGTGGAAAATAATATTTTTCAGCGCATGCCATTTGATGTCTGCCATCGCCACTGGCACTGGCGCTGGCTCTGGATTTCTAGTTCTTACCTTCCTCGTCAGCCATGCCTTGCGTCAATCGCCTTTACCACCTCCTTTAACTATAGGTATATATTATTTTGTATTAAATTGTAATTATTTTATTTTTTTATTCACAACTTATTATTATTGTTTACACTTCACTCACACTCCCGAGGTAAAATCCAAAATTTTAAAACAATTTGAAAATGCAAACGAAGACAATATTCTGCCGACAGCGACAACGAAAACGAAGCAAAACCAAGTGGAAAACAATGAACAAATCAAAAATTGTTTTTTTCTTTTTTCAGATACATAGAAAGGAATTATGCCGGGTGATGAAGTTGGAAGACGTAAAACTATTTATATGGTATTTTGATAGAATTAAGTAAATTATAGTTTTTAGAAAGTTCCTCTTTTAACAAATTGATATATTTTTGTTTTACAATTTTTATCTTGCGAGTTCTGACAACACTTTGTTTTCCTGGTTACTGCTTCTACCAGACTCAACCAGGGAAATACAATGCCTTCTACAAACCTGGAACAATTGTATGTAGTTCTTGTGTACCTACATAATATACAATATGTACAATAATTAGGATATACTGTTCTTACACAGGCGTTTTTAAGGGGTGTGTGGTTAGCGTTGTCTCATGTTATTATAATTTTGTGTTTTGAGAGCAAATTGAAAATCGATAGGTGACTGTGACTGGAGATTAATTCGAATATCTAGCTACATCATCAGTAGGTAATATAGTTTTGTTGTTTTTTTTGTTTACATTTTGTTTTTATTAGTTTCTAGGTATATTTATACATTTGGTAAGACAATGATATTTTTTATTTATTTCAAAATCTTAAGGTTGTTTTCTTTTGATGATGGACTATTTAAGATGTTATTGTAATTTATTTCTAGGCACCTAATATTCAAACAAAATATTATATTTAAGCTGAAAGTAAAGGCTGTGTTTTTTTTTTATGTATACATCTTTGAAATGTAATAAAAGAAAGATTATGTTTTTTAATTAGCACGAAATTTCTTTTTTCTTAAAGATAATCTTCTGCCATTATAATTTAAATATGATTTATAGCATTTGAACAGCACGACTTAGAGGCGAATTCTTTGGGCCCTATTCCTAACGTCAATTGTGACAAAAGCTGTGTACTTTTTGAAACCACAGCTCCTTCGCATCACGGATGTTTAATAAATGACCAAAAAAGTCAGTAGCTAGCTTCACTATCACCACGTTCTGGCCAGCATCGTTTTTAAAGAAGTACGAACCAATTATTCGAACGACCCGTAAAGCACACCAAACAGTCCGTTTTTATGTATGTAACGGTAGCTCGACATTAAATTGAGTATTATCATCAATCGAAATACAGCAGTTTTCTTGATTGTCTTGTTCATTCAACCAAAAGTGAGCTTAATCGCTGAATAAAATAATTCGTTTTTGAAAATTGGAATCAAAATTGATCCTTAAATGGCTTAAATTCCTGAAATACAAAATCAAAGAAAATGATTTACAGTTTAAAAAGTGTTGCCAACTTAAAGTTTTATAACTCCATTGTTTAAATGTAATTTTAGATTTGAAAATTTGAAATTCAAACGTTAAGTTGATCAGAGTTTGTCAATTGCCAAGAACTATAAACTATTTTTCAAAAAAAGTGTGAATGAGTTAAAAAAGCTTTCAACTTTATACTTTTTTGAGATACATATTAAGAGCTTGACGTTTGTAAGTCTTTGAAAATATAGGCAAATGTTACTGGATTTAAATACATCTTTCTATAAGTTTAGATATTCTTTACGAAATGGATTTTTTTATTGTAGAATGGAAACATATTTTTTATTCCAAATTTATTTTTAAGAGCAATCATGTTTATAATTAGGAACGTATTACTTTATTATCTTACGATAAAACAAAATACTGTAGAAATAAAACAAAAAATGTTAAAAAGTTTCTTTAAAGATGTTTAAAGCTAATGACCGATACTATCTAGATAGTATACGTTAGAGACTGGGATAAAGAGTATTTGAAAACTTTCGTAGACATCTTTAATCTTAAAAACGAATCTTATGCTGTCATGATTTTGACAAAAAAGCTTTTTTAGTGAAGTTTTGATGATAATACCGAATCTGAAGTCTGACTTTAGCTATGTGCTTGAATACGCTAAAATTTAAAAATTCCTGTTTTCAAAATTATTTTTGTTTTTTTTTAATATAGGAAATTCGTCATAAGAACAAAACATTACTTTTATTACGTTTTTCTATTGAAAATCACT
Source organism: Eupeodes corollae (assembly GCF_945859685.1). Taxonomy (NCBI): domain Eukaryota; kingdom Metazoa; phylum Arthropoda; class Insecta; order Diptera; family Syrphidae; genus Eupeodes; species Eupeodes corollae. Next base: position 207,268,612 of record NC_079147.1, on the reverse strand, counting down.
TATCTGTAGTTCATTAAGAAAACTAATGAGGAATTTAGTTAAGGTACAAAATTTACTGGAAATATTTAAGATAAGTGTTCTACATTTCGAAAATCATCACAAATTTTATAGAAGTGCACTACTGGGTGGCAGGAACATGCTCCTGAATCAAAAGACACTGTTTACAAATAGTACTTATATTTTAAAATTTAAAAATTAACCTTTAAATCAAATAACTTAAATAAATAATGCCATTTAATTAATCAAAAATGGGAAAATAAATTTAATGGTTCGAAAATCGTTAGAGAATTGTTTTTAAATTGATTTTTAGATAAAATTTTGTTGGAATGCAGTTTTGAAGTGGTTATAAATATTATATTTAACATTAAAATTTCGTTACAACATGTTGACCTTTTTTCAAAATATCGAATTTATAATAAAATATATTTTTATCTTAATTCAAAAAAAATATATGTACTTTTTATATCGAGCTTTTTCTGCCATTTCATCGTAAGCGACGATATAAATAAAAAAGAAAATTAAAATTTTCTAGTAACTCATGAAGCCTTGAATGCTATTGTCATGTCTTAGTTTAAGCATAATTAATAATTTAAAATACTGCTTTAGGGTATAAGTGGTTTAAAAGACAAGTAGTAAGCTTTTGATTTGTCTTGTTCGATTTAATTATTTTGGCACTAACGATAAATTGGCAGAAAGGACTCGATATGTCGCAAGTAAAAAAGAAGTTCATGAGTTAAAATAGTCTCAAAACCTAAAAATGCTGTTTAGGTCGTTTTATTATTTCTTTAAATTTTTGAGTTCCTTGTAACCTTAGCTGTTAACTTTAGGAAATAATTTCTGTCTAGTATTGCTGTTTATAGTAATAGATTAGCCACATTCTGAAACTTAAGATGAAAATTATAATTTGGTTAGACATTTCATAATGAATAGATGAAACCAAAACAATAGTTCGGCTGGAGCGAAGCAACAAAACAATCGATTTATGGAATGAATCTTTTGGTGAGTGCATTATCTCGCGGCTCAGGTTTGTGGCGTGGCCTCAAGGGTCAGAGGTCATTAGATTTAACACAACTGGACTTTTTTGTGGGGTTATGTCAAGTCACTTGTCTACGCAGACAGGTAGGCTCCATTTGCTAAACAAATTGGACCTCATGTCTGGAATTTATATGAGACATCCATGATAGGAACTTGCCCAAAATTATTTAAAAAAAATTATTACAAACCCTTATATTTATAATAAAGTTAAATTAAAAAAAAAAACTTAAATTAAATGCTTTTTATTTCTTCTTTAAAACTACACCCCAGCTGTTCGGAAAATGTACATATGAATAGTCGAAAAAGAACTTTCTTTTACAGTCCGAATGAATAAACGATCAATGATGTGATAGCAGATATCATAAGTTTCTTTCCGAGCGATTAAATAAAATAATTGTATGTAACTCCATTTAAACCTGCCTAGTGCAAACAAAAACAAACAAAATAAACTATTTATTTACTTAATAGTAAGCTGTTGATTTGTTCATTCAATTTCTGCAAAATGCAACAGTTACAGGATACACAATGTGTGAATGCCGAAAAGAACTTAACTTTGTCATGAATGGTATGAATCCTTTCATGTATTTTATTATTATTACAACCTTGACTTCGTCTATTTTGGGGTAAACACGACGTTTTACTTATTCGTGTTTTCAAAACAATCGAAACGTTGCCGAAAATTTTATGAATGAATTTTGATTCTTTAGTAACCAAGGTATTTCTTACCGGTTTAGGCTCTCACCGCCCATCACCAACGACGCGTCGGTTCTATTATCACGATTTCTTTTCACGAACAGAATTATAGACATATTATTTTTATAATTTATTTCATTCATTCCATCAGTTTGATGGAAAAAAAATGATAATGACAGTAATATAATATTCTTGTTTAAAAATACCATCGCATTGCGTTTCTATATCAATTATGTTTGATCAATACTTGAATCAATTGTTCGAAAGAAATTCCATCAGTTTGACGGAATTTCATATACGATTCATTAAAAATATAAAAAAATAGTGAAAATATTCAAAAATAATATTCATTTGTGCAATAAAAGGTAAAATATAATGTTTGTCCATAAAAATAATCATGGACCAGGCGATTCTGGTAGTTCTGACGATGAGGAAGAAGTGGGAGACATATTACAGGTATATTACAAGGACATCATCATTTTCATATGGATTATGTAATATATTTTTGTAAATATTATAAAACAGTATTGAAACTAAATGAGAAATAACCAAATTTCAGATGTATCACTAAAACATGTAAATATTATATTGTAATCGTTTTTTCAGTTTTAATTGCAAACATATTGTGTACTGTTTTTTAAGACAAAAATTACATAATATGAGTATAACCTTCGAACAAAATTTAACTTTTAATCTATATTTTTATTTTTTTTCTCCAAGTCTCAGGTCATAATTTTTGGTTGAATAATTGCTTTATGTAACATAATATTACTAAGCATATGAACATATTCCTATTTTTCCTACGGGATGATTGTTGAAAAAATTGTACTTTAACGAGTCAAAATTTTTGGAAATTTAGACTATTTGATCTTTGCCTGTTCCCGAGTACTAAATGGTTTTGTTAATGCAAAAATGTATCCAAAAGCTGTTTGTCGTTGTTTAAAATAGGTGTAATTAAAGGTTGTCCCAAAACTAACTCAAGATTTGAATTAAATAGAAAACGCCGTTTTTAGTCTTTTGATAGTTATATTTTTATTGACTCGTAAAGTACATAGGATAGGGTTATGTATGGAATAACACATCGGACAAATGGCCTCCACGGCTTTGCATGCACATGCGCACTCTTTTGTTGAAATTTTCCATGACCATTCTGCATAAATGTGGCTGAATTTCATTGATGCAGCGTTGAAACTCCTCCTTTAATGCACGGGTGGTTGTGGGCTTGTTGACATAGACTTGTGATTTCAAATAACCCCATAAAAAGAAGTCTAATGTTAAATCACACGATCTAGGAGGCCAATTTTGATCACCGAAACGAGAGAGTACACGACCTGGAAATGTCTCATGCAGTAATTAAATTGTTTCACGGGCTGTATGACATGTGGCACCGTCTTGTTGAAACCACATATTGGACACATCAATATCATCCAATTTTGGCAGAAAGAACTGTGTAATCATGTCGAGCATCAGTAACAGTCACTGCTTGACCAGCATCATTTTCAAAAAAATATGGCCCAATTATGACTCCAGCCCAAAATCCACACCATACAGTCACGCGTTGTGGATGTATTTGTTTTTCGAAAATCACATGTGGGTTCTCGGAACCCCAAATGCGGCAATTTTGGCGATTGACAAAGCCATCAAGATGAAAATGTGCTTCATCGCTTAGGATGATTTTGCTCGAAAAATCAGGGTCCACTTGTTGATGTTCAATAATCCATTCAACGAACTCTCTTCTCTGTCCATGGTCATTAGGCTTCAATTGTTGTGTTAATTGAATTTTGTAAGCATGAAGACACAGATCTTTGGTGAGTATACGCTGTAGAGAGGTTCTTGAAATTTGCAATTCTTGTCCACGACGTCGAATTTGGACGACCAGTGTGTTTGGCGTCTCCAACGGATCCAGTCTCCATGAATTTTTCAATTAATCTCTTCACAGTTGGCGAAGTTAAAACACTATTCCGACTATATTTTGCATCAAATTTTCGAAGTGTAGCCGCCAAGCTTTCACTATTTTTGAAATATTCTTTAATAATGAAGACACGTTGCTCTATCGTGTAACGCTCCATTTTTAATAACCCTATACTGTTAGCTGTCAAATTGCTTTTTTTCCAGGGTTGCCAACACTTCACTGCAAAAATGGCGGTAAATTCAAATCTTGCGTTAATTTTGGGACACCCTGCCTCAAGATATAATAGTAGAAGAGAAATCAGTGGATTTATAAATGTGGATCAACTTAGTGAATAAATCTCCACTAGTCTTCTAATTGAATTCAATAAATGATTTTAAAAGACTACATACATTCACAAAAGACTGGATTCTTTTACAAGTCTGGTTCGAATAAATTGATTAATTTCTGATTTAAAATCAGTTTTATGAACGGAGTATTGTGATTTGTTCAATTGTAAGATTATGGTAAAAATATTTCAGAAATATTTCTTCCTCCAATATGAAAGCAGTAAAAAATTAATAAGTTTTGGTAGTTGGGAAGATATAACTTCTCACTTAGTTTCTAAAAACGTAAGGGGACTTCGTAATAAGACTGCTAACATTTTCTCAACTCTTAATCATTTCCACGTGCCGTTTTCGTTTTGACAGAGACTTGGCTTAATTCAAGGTTTTTCCGACACAGAACTTTTCAGCAAAGAGTTCGGAGTTTACAGAAATGATCGTCATGTTGATAATGAAAAGGATGTAGGTGGAGTTGTTCTCATAGCAGTAAAAAGTACATATTTCTCTTCTTCTGGTATGTGTAAAGATAATGGTACAGACCACGACTATTTTTACTTTAAACGTTTATATTCCTCTAAAAAGTTAAGAGTCTGTTTATAGCGATCTCTCCTTAGCATTAGACTTTGTCATCAGTTTGTCCTGCTCTGACACCAATATTTTACTTATAGATGATTTTAATTTACCACACATTGACTGGATTCCATCGGAAGACGAATCTTGCCTTAAAGTCTCTCTCTCTCTTCTTCACAATTGGAACTCGATTTAGTATTTTCTTGTTCTAGAATCTAGATCAGGAATTACTAATATTGATAAATATCACCCCCCCCCCCCCTTAGACATTTTTCTTGACTTAAGTCCTTTGATTTCTTATATAATTTTGACTTCAGAAGAGCTAATTTCCAGTTGTTGTCTGAAGATTTAACCATTTCTGGAATTGCTGATACTTTAACATTTTCTAATACTAACGAAGCAGTTTCAATTTTTTATAAGACCCTTAATAATTGTTTAGAAAAAAATCTAACTTTTAAGAAATCAAGAAATACTAACTTTAAACACCCTGGGTACACGAAAGAATTGCGTTCAATTCGTAACAAAAGAAATAAGGCATGGAAAAGTTATCTCAAAACTCTGTCTCCAATCAACTTCTTTGCTTATGTTAAATTCTTTAATGAATTTAAGTCTCTTTCTGATTTTGTGTACGCTTGTTATGTTACTGATATGGGCACCTCTTTGAAAGAGAATCCTAAACAAATTTGGAAACTTGTAAACTTAAAGAAAAAATCAGATGGCTTTCCAGTTAACTTCACTTACAAGACCTTTCGTTAGATAAAACTGTTGATATCTGTAACGCTTTCGCAACAAATTTCTGTGAGTCATTTGTTAATAGCCCTCAAGAAGTTGATCTTCAATCCTTTTCGCAGTAGTCACGTCCCTGTGCTAACGGTCCTTGATCTGTTATTGAATGATGACTGCTCAGGTGGTCCCGATGCTGTTCCCCCGATAGTATTAAAAAAGTGTAGTAATGCTTTAGTTGAACCCCTTATGTTCTTATTTAAACATTCTCAACTATAATAGGCATAAGCAAACATAAGCTTATGTCAAAAACCCAACGAAAATTCACTTAAGTTTGCGAAATTACTGCATAGCCATAATGCAATTTTACTCACGTATCTACATGTCAGATTTTACTAATGCGGCGAGCGACTGGGATCGCTCTTGCTTAAGTGTGCTTAAGTTAACGAAACTGAGAAAAATTGAACGAAACGGAGCTAGACTCCATTATGTTCACTCGTATTGAGATTCTTTGTATTCGCACGTTTACTTATGCGCGCATATGCTAGCTTATGCCTATGTTAGTTGGGCCTTAAATCTTACGAAAAGTTTTATTGCTTCATGGTTGAATGTTAGACAAAACTTCAATAATTGATGAAATTTGGGATCGATTTCTGGGTAGTTATTCCGTAATTTTCAAAACGATGATCGTCAAAACGATTATCATTAACGATATCGTAAATAATTTGCTTCACGTAACTTTATCACTATCGTCTCGTTCAATCGTTTTCAGTATAAGTTCGTTGAGTATATTCCAAATGTCAAAATGAACTCAACGAAAGATAATGCTTGTTCAATAACTTGAAAATGTTATTAAACTTGGTTTTTCTCTATGGGAAAATTTGAAAATTTACAAAATATGTATTGTTAATAAACATGCCAACTGTTTTGTAATGTTTATTGTTATTGTCACTTTTTGTGTTTTAATTTTTTGCCGCCGAAGAATAAACTATAATATCAAACATTTTGTTCAATGTCTGATATTTTTGTAAATCAGCTGCAGTAATAATCCCAATTTTGTCCAAGGGAAGGAAGTGAAGACTCCATTTTATCCACAAAGAACATAACTTGGCTTCAAAAATATTTGTTGTTTCCAAAACTTCTTTGGACTAGTGCTTTGTGCAAGAGCGATACTAAAATTGTTGCCTGTCGAATATACCAATGTTCCTCCGCCCCAAAGTTTAAATATATAAAAAAATGCTTACATATGGGTTAGAATAGATAGAAGGTCATATTCATCTATTAATTTTCTTTGTTACCGAATTCATTGTATTTTTTGAGTTTTTATTTTCATTTTGTAACAAAACTAAACTAAACCGAAACTTTTTTACTTGAATAATTAATAGCAGACGATACCTAATTAGCTATCGTGCAAATGCTATCGTTTTGACGATATCACTTTGACGATTATCGTCTTACGTGAAGTGAGCCAATCGTCTAAACGATATCGTCTAACTATTATCGTTTTACGGAATGACCACCCTGTTATTTGAATGTTTTATGTCGTGAGTTTGCTTTTCTTCGTGTTAATGAGTGAAACCAATCATTGGAATTTTTTTTGACAGGTCCATTATAGCCATATCGTGTTCGAAGTATTAATTTTGGTTTTGAATCATTTCTTGTTCAAAAGTATTATATTGTTTAGATTCAAATTAACCGACAAAAACGTTCTGTAGTTCTCATATGGTTTTGAAAATAGCGATGCACACAAATATTTTATCAATAGATAATAAATCTGCGATTGACTGAAGATAATGAACAAAAAGTGTGAGAACCCCAATACCAATATTGGCAATTTGAACCATTCACAAAAGATCTAAAATCTGAGCACGTTCATGGTGTTGATAGTTGACACCCGTAATAGAGCTATAACCTCATGAATCTAATAAGCGTACTGCTGAGGGAATCAAATGTCAATTTTGACATTTCTACAATTGTCATTTTGTTATCGAAATAATTAAAATTATTTATTTATTTTGTATGCTTGTTATAATTTTCTAAAATAAAAAACAATTCCAACTTTTAGTAAGTCTTGGACAAAATAGTCATAAACTACAAGTAGTAAACAATTTTCTTACTCCGGTCATCACATCAGACCTTTTCAGTGTGCCCAAGGATTAAATCAACTTCAAATAACTTTGATTTTTTATTATTTTCGTTTTTAATTATACTTGATTTTCCCAAACTAATCATTTTTACAAAACTTTGAAAACTGGTCCGTATTTTGCTTTAATACTTATTTTTAATTTTGCATTTGGAGTGTAGAAATTCCAGATATTGAAAACTTTGTGAATGTGTACAACATGTATTCTAAAACCTTAATTTAAATTGAATTTTATTTTCAGAGATGAACAAAAATTTTTGAAACAAAAAAATAAGTTTCATCACTCTGTAGTTCCATAATATGTCGCACATAAAATCCCAGAAACCTTCATGAAACAAGCATGCACCTCCCCAAAGCTTGCACAAATGAATATTTTTGAAAGCATTTTACACACATTTTTGCTGTAAATATGCTAAACTATACATGTATTTTTTAGATTGAAATTTTTAAGAAAAAGGGAAGAATTTTCCATAGTTTTTTTTTGGAAAAAATCTAAATTGAGATTTTTTGATTTTTGTTCTCAATTTTTAATAAAAAATAAAACGAAAACAAAACAATTTTTGAAAAAAAATCACGCACGAACCGTTAAATCCAAATAACACCACACCACCGTAAATGACTGAAACCGATGATGAAGCGCAGCGTCGACGAGAGGAATGTGAACGCAAAGCCCGTCGAGGTGAAATGGATCCTCGTCTGGAATTCACATTTCAGCTGTTGATTGATGGGACAGCTTTGCCCCGACATCAATTGATGGACTACATTTTTGAAGGGGACATGGTAGAATATCTCAACTTTCTATCTATTTAGATTTTAGCATTCTTTTGTTTTTGTGTTAAAAAACAGTTGGATGAAATAAATCAACTCTTCCTGCCCAACATGAAGAACAAACTCTTATGGTTCTACCAAGAAGTAGACGAACCGGAAACTCAAACTGTTCCCGATGCTAATAAGCCAGGTCCATCAAGAGCCGGGGGTGTTTCGACCAGCTCAAAAACTCCTCAAGGTTGGAATACGATTTTAAAAATTGTTGATAAGATAAGAACTTGAATTATTTCTTTTTATTTGTAGGTGTTTCACCTTCGGGTAGTAATCCGAAACCGAAGAAATTATTTCTCACCGATGGTTGGACGTGCGCCTTTACAGGCGTTTGCATCTACATTTTTAGGATTAACACTTCAAAACAATTGCCCGAAGAAGGATTTCAAAAGGATTTGTAAGTTTTTGCATTCTAGTTTAATTTGTCTTGAAGGCAAATACCTTTAGTGGGTGGTGCGTAGTTTGGCAGATTAGCACCACTTGGATTGTATTTGGGTGTTGGAAAAGTTTTCTTATCACGTTTGTTTTTTTTTTCATCTTGACTAACCTACGCATAGATTTGTTTTGGTCATAGAGGAGCTACATATGTACATATGTACATATACTACACTATTTATATACAAATGTACATAAAGTTATATTATGATACAAATTCTCTATGGTTAAGGTTCTGATAACTCAAATAAAGACAAACATTAACTATTTCACTTCCAAAATTTTATTGGGTACTATACTCGGAGTACGGAATAAAAAGTAAAAAATAGCAGAGAAAGTTCAACCATAGCAGCTTTTAGTCGGGGATATTTGATGGATGCAAGTAATTTGGAAAACACTTACAAAATTAATTAGAAGAACCATGTTCTTTGGAATTTGTTAAAGTGTGGGTTGAAAATTATTAATAATTAAAGGTTTGGCGCTTGGCAGTTAGTAATTAGCACATAGCAACAAAACTGTTTTTTTTTGGTACTAATCGATCAGCAATGCTTTCCTAAAATGTGGATAACCATTTTTAGAATTTCGACTAGTAGTTTTTCAAATAATTAACAAATTGTCAAAGATTTGATAGATCTTTTAATTGGTCTATTTTATTTCATGTTTAGTAACATTGTTCATAAATGCTCTTAAAATTCAAGAAGTTTTATCCGTATTCTCACAAAAATGTGAACTTAGAATTTTACGAATTTTTAAGTAGAAAAAAATACTATGGAAATTCGGACTGAAGTCTTAGGATTTTGAGAAGCACAAATAAAAAGTTATTAACAATCAAAGTTCAGTACATAATATTTCTTTCTTGAAATGCAGGGCTTTTCGAAATTGGGAAAACGTTCCTAGGAATAGAAGCAGATAAGAATGTATAGACAATGTAACTGAATATTAAAACCGACAGACCGCCCTAGGAACGTAATAATATCAATAAATACAATTATGCAAACTGCTGTTCAAATTTCTAATTACGAAGCTTATGTGTATGTGCGTCAATCGGTAATTGTTTATGGAACTGTCAAATCTTTAACATTTTGTTAATTATTTAATAAGCTTTGCTTCTGCAATTCTACAAATGGTTATCCAAATTTGAGAAAAGCATTCCTGATCGATTGTTACCAAAAGCTAACTTTTGTTACTTTGTGTTTTTAACTATACCTCAAGTCTTTAATTGATAATAACTTTTTACGTGTTCTCCAAATTCTGAAAATAGTTATTCTTTTTGCATCAAAAAATTTGAGTTCCCAACCTACTGCTTGTTATATGGCTGTAGAAAAATAGAAACATTTTTTTTTAATTTTGCTCTACGAAGTATCATCGTATAAATTCGTGCCGTTCCCTGTAGTGTACTAAGCAGGTTCAGACAATGTAATGCACTTGAAAGCAAGGTAAGTTTGCCTGCCTTTGCCTTCGACTTAAAAATTCAACTGGAAAGTTATTCAAGATCTTGCTTAGCTAACTACGAAACTAATCAACTGCAACTGTCATATTAATTACAAAAAAGGAAAATATGTAAAATATAAATATTTGCGTTTTAAGAACTTTAAATAATATTTTTGTTTTTAAATTCAATAAAATCAAATATAAGATTATATTATGAGTAATTTGTGAATATTAACATTTAAATAATGAACGATACATTTCAATTGGAATTTTTGAGTCCTTAACGAGCAGCTGATTGTGAATATCAAGTTTTTTCGATGTTCCAATCAGAATTACTTGACTACGTAGTCACTAACTTGGAGAATGCCCCCAATCAAGACATCTTATGTCAGTTCATCATTTTTAGTTTTTCTTTTTTGTTGATAATAATTTTGTTGGTAATTTCTGAAATATCAGCTAAAGGTAAAATATTCTGAAGTAGAGTTCCAAGTTTAAAATTTACTATACCTGAAAAGATAACTAGTTGCAGTTAACTGCGAATGATCTTATGTTGTCTGAACTGAACTGAACGTGCCCATTAAATATCTATACTTGTAAAACTGACACTTATAAATTGGGGATATTAGTCTACATTTGGCCAGTTTATATTCCTAAAATCTGAGAGATTCCCGTTTTCTCAGAAATTTAAACAATTTCAAATTTTGCTGTCCGTAATCTGAGAACAGAATTTGTATGATTTTCTCAAGAATTCTCTTTCTAACAATTAAAAGGGGAAGAAAAGAAATGCAAAGCTAATAATAGTTTTGTTTATTCATTTTTGTGCTCTGTCAATCCATCTGCGAAAATTTAGACAAATCTTAAAATTATAAACTGACCGATTGTGTAACGATGTTATTACAAAAACTCCAACTACCTCTAGAGATAAAAACTCCATTTATCAATCCTCATCTAGATATGATAACTTATTAAAGGTTTTTCTTACATTTTACTTAAGTCCATATCAAGAATTTCACAAGTTAAAAAATATAAGTTTAGTCCATCTTCCATTTAAAATCGTCTTCTATTGTCTTTTTCAGGTATTGTGGTGTGATTGATGCCAAAAACATCGGCTTAGTAACATCAATCGAACGCATTGTCGAATATGTATTCATGCAAGCTTTGGCTTTTCCAAGTCTTGAGGGTGACGACGAAGATGTCAGCTGTGGCCTCATAAAGGGTCAACTATTGCCAGGATTAAGATCGTTTTGCAGTGCACTTCGTGTTTGTGAACAAGTTTGTGATCATTACAATGTTTTTGCCGATGGAGCGGGAATGTTCGAAAAAATTGACGAAATCGAAGAGGTCAAAGAAATGGCTAAAAATCAAGAGTTCTGTTTGCAATTGGAAGAAAGAGTTGCCAATTGGATAAAGGCAATAATGAAGATTCTTGGTGAAAGTGAACAATTGAGAATGGAAAACGATCATAGCGGACCACAGGACGAATTGGAATATTGGAAGAAGAGAGGAGCACAATTTTCACAATTGTTGGCACATTTACAGGTTTGTCTTTTACTATTTCTTTTACCAAATATAAAAACAGGTTATGATTCATTTGTGTATTTCTTTTTCTTGAAGGACAAAGAAGTTCAATTTACTCTGCATTGTTTGTTTCTTGCTGGATCAAGAATTATGCGTCACTGGAAAATCACTGATCGCAAAATTACGTTTTGCTATAATGAAGCACGAGATAATTCGAAATTTATTCAAGCAATGGAGTCATGCTGTCACTCTTTATATTTAGATGATCCGGTAAGTGTTGGAATTAATTTTACTACTTAAAAAACAGCATGGAAAATATTTTTTAGTGACATTTATGAAAAAATTTAAAATACAGACCTCTTGACTATAAGTTAGTGTATACGATTGGAAGATCGTTTAATATCGGCAGATTCATAAACAAGTTTATCCGTCAAAAGTGACAGAAACAAATTTGGCAGCCAATTTTCTATCAAATTTTAATCATAAGGTTTTTGAACAGGTAACAACAACACTACTGAGTGTAGGTTGTACGAAGTATAAACTACTTAAGAAAATTTTTGGCAAGGCGTTGTCAACGCCATTAAGATTGCCATCAACAAATGTAAGGTCAAAAGGTATAAAACCCGAGCACAACCTTTTAACCGTATCAAAATGGGGACAAAAACCTGGCCTGGGGTTTGGCGACAATGGTCACATTCACAGAACTAGTGGCTACGTAGTTCATTTTGAATCCGGGTGTCTTTAGCGAGCATATGATTCTGAAACGTCAAAATCATTCTCCACTAACTTTGTAACCGAATTTTTTACACTACGTCGGAGGGGAAATTACAACTACTTTTTTAGTTTGATTTAGCCAATCAGAATCCCTTCACAACGTAGCCACTAGCTTTGTGAATGCGACCAATTTTTCGAATTCCTTAAGCAGATGCTGTTTTTGCAAACAGAGTCTGCCAACCATGTAAAAAAAGAGTTTGAAGTAAACTTTCAGTTGAATGAAAAACATGATAAGCTTATCTTTTGACATATGTAAGTAGACTTCACTTGGTTTGATAGCAAGAGAGATTTTTACTGACTGCCTTTCCAATGAAATTTCCAATGAAGTGACCTTTATTGGAAGTAATTTTTTGGGAGTTCCCCAATCAAGTGCTAGAAATCTACCTTACCTTCAAGTAAAAAATGGACAGGTTTAGACAATATGAGGGACATCATTTGAAGTCAACTGCATTCTTTGAACATTATCTTTTTACTAAGAGAAATACATAGTTAATTTTTAAGTTTCAAATTGGGAACTTTACTTTACTATCCTTCATTTAATCGCGCAAAAACATTATTGTTTACAAAATACTTTTTTGATATGCAACAAGTTCACTACTAATTGTATTTTGTATTGTAAGGAAATATTGAGTATTCCTTTCCGGACTTGACAAGAAACCATTACCTATAGACAAAATATTTAATAGAATTTTGAGGAAAAGGAATAAATAACAGCGTTATAAAGTTCGGCTTTCAGTTAAATGAAAAAAATAAATGATAGCTGTCATTTAGCATAACTGGACTTGACTTCATTGTTATGAAGATTAAGTCTCCAATTTTTGGCAGCTGGCCAATAAGTTACTTGATACTTGACTTATTTCGTCTGAACTAGTCCATTCACGTTCTAAATGGTTGGAAGAAAGTAAGGAAAACATTTCAGCCTACTCATATTTACCACCCTGCTATCTGTAAAAAAGATGTTCGAAAATAACATTTTAAATACTTGATCTTTTCGTCAACATTTTCTCTCGATCTCAAAAGTTAATTAAAATCAATAACTTCTTTTACTTACATAATATATGTATTTTATATTTCTAGGTCTGCATGAAAGAATCAATATTGAGTCTTCTTCAAACAGTTCGTCTAATTTACAGTGTTTCACAGTTTTACAACACATCCGAACGGACATCTGCACTTATGGTTAAGGTAAGTTATTTAAAATTAATTAATGAGAATTCAATATATGTTTATCTTATGAAATAGTATAAATGTCTTATATTCGTAATTGATAACAATAACAAAAAACTTAAAATCTAACTTATTATAAGATTATCATCATCATCATAATCATTATCTTGCACAGACGATGCGTTGTTCTTTTCGATTTCTTTATTATTTTTCGCATGGGCATCTGTGAGAGCTTTTCTGCGAAAGAAATCTCGCCGAATGCAATGAAATTTGTTATAAATTGGAGGTCTTAATTTTCTTCCTTTGCGAACCCAATAATCCTCCTTTAGAAAAGAAAAATAGTAAATTTAAAGAAAACAAATTCTCAATTAAACAAAATTAAATTTACCATTCGTTCATTTGGAAAAATTTCAATTATCTCCTCGGCTATGTCCTTGCAGTAAGTTGGTGTGATGTGAATTTTATTATCGAAACAATACTGTGCAACGACTTCGACGAGGAGTCTCCTTGTGCCTTCATCCAAAATTTCTTCGGCAACATATCGTTTAATAACACGTCGCCCAAGTTTCGAGGTCATCAACACATTACGAATATCCTAAAAAGCGATAGAAACATGAATTGAAAAATAATAATTTCATTCCTAAGTTTACAGAAAAAAAAAGAAAACTTACAAGTCTTGTGATGTCTCCTTTGGCTTCTTGGGTATCCCCGGATTTTTTCAAATTCTGAGATTCCTGTGAATCCTTGAAGTCTTTCATTTCCGTTAAAAGACCTTTTTCGTTGTTATTATCATTGTCCTCATGATCTGAACGTGAATCGGAGTCCAAAAGTTCATCTTTGATTAAATCGGGTATTTCTGTAACAGCATCGGCTAGTGTAAACTCTTCAACTTCTGGATTTGGCTCTTGTTCTTGTTCTGCCTCTTGTTCGGATTCTACTTCTGTTTCGGGTATTGTTTCATGTTGATGATCTGTTTCAGGTTCTTTTTCCATAAACGGTAGTTTGTTCACAGGATGTGTTTGTTTCTCATCAAACTCATTAGAATGTGTTGCATTCCATGTGTCTTCGTCATTGTCTTCAATTATTTCGATTGGTTCCTCTTTGGGTATTAAAATAGTTTTTGGTTTTGGAACCTCAGGAGACTTTGCCGATTCTGGGGATTTTTGAACTACTTGTGGATTTTGTAGTGTTTCAATGGGTTTGGGCATTATTAGCGGCTTTGGTGCAATTAGTTGCGGTTTGGTAGTTTTCTTATCAGGAGTGAGTTTTTGAATTATTGTTGTTCGCTTGAACTTTCCTACAGGATTCTGGGAGGATGGGTCTCCCGCATTTGGATATTGGGTTTCACAGTTAGTTTCGACTCTGATTATAGACGTCGCAAATGGTGTAAGATCTGCTTCAAAGTTAGAACCAGTTTGGTTGGGTTGAGACAAACGAAGTAAGTTATCAGAATTAATAATTCTACTAGAAATCGGCGTAAGGTTCTGAACAGAGACTGGAGTAAGAACAGAATTAGAAACTATATTGTGAATCTGATTAGGGATTGGAGAGTGCATTTGCGGAGATGTTGATTTTGTGATGGAAGGAAAGCGCCGGCATTCAATATGTGGTGGAAGATTATAAAAAAGAGAAGTTGGAGAACTAATTGCAATTTTTGTACCACCGGTAGGTGCTGCAGCAACAGCTGTTGGAGAGGGAAGTCGGCAAATACCAGTTCCTGTCGTCGTCGTTGCTAAAGTTGCTGTTGAAGTTATTTGAGGGGGTGAGCCTATGATAAATTGTTGTACTCTTGACTGCATGTTGGGAGTTTGAGTATTTTTGCCGGCATTGTTTGCCTTTTTATTGTTTTTCCTTGCTCTTGGCTTTGGGGTAACCTTTGTTAGATTTCCGTAAATTTTGTGAACAACATTTTGAGGTTGTAGGAGCTGAGGTGTAGTGTTCTGTTCTATTGGCTGCTGATTCTCTAACTGCTGTTGTATTTCTTGCTGAAATGGCTGTTGAGCAGGAGGAGACTTTATCTCAGTGCCAGGTTCAAGTTTGATTTTTTTTGGTTCTGGTACGTTGATGGATGTCTTTTGCTGCTGTCGCCATTGATTAAGTCGTGCACGAAATATAGCCCGTTGACCAATTTTTGGAATTAACTCAATTATATCGGCTTCGGTAAGGTATTCCAATGCTTGAAGAACTATATAATTGGCTATAAAAGAAATATTTGTTTAAATAATATTTATGGGCAACAAAAATAGAATCGAACCTTTAAATTTGGATTTGAGGTCAGCAAGGCCCCATGATTCAAGGAGATTGAACATTTCCGCTGAAAATAAAACACGAAATTAAAAATTAACACTTTAAAAAATTGATTTAAATTTAATTTTAAATAACTGAACAGCTTTTTAATGATAACCAAGTATAAGCTTATTTTGAGGAAAAATTAAGAACCGAGACCTAATAAGCGATTGAAAAAAATTAAAACCTTTGTGTTCGTGTGATGAAATGTAGATGGATTCGAGATGAAATTATGATATGATATGAAAGGTATGAATAAAAAAGGACTTAATTTCTGTAGTAAAATTATATCTTTCAAAAATGTATATAAAATAAAAAAGGTACATGTTTTTGGTTTGAAGAAGATAAACATGTAAATTATCTTCAACGTACCATATTTAACATCCGTTTCCTGTGAATTCTTGCTACATCTCGGTTTTGCCGTTTGCCTATTGTTTCTAATGGCTTTAACTGATTCAGGAATGTCTTCAACTTCACTATACACAAATTGATAACAGAGAAAAAAAATGTTATTGCTTAAATGTTGACTTATGTAAAAACAGCAATACTTCTTACGGTTCTATAAATTCATTTCCAGATGCTGCTAATTCTTTCAAATCAAGAGAACCCAAATTCTTGTATCGTCGTTCAAGAAAGCAATATTTTGCTTCGATTTGGGCAGCTGTAAAAGAGTACCCAGCAATGTCAAGTTTGTTTTTAACATACTTCCATAATTGACTCTTGTATTCAATACTTTCATTACCAGACTCTTCAACATTCTGTGAATGCTCAATTACGAGATTAAGCATCATTTTCAATGGAGCCTCTAGCCAAACGTTTCTGTATTTTTTTGGTTTGGAAGTTTGGATGTTTTTGTCTTTGTCCATGTTTTCTTTTTTATTTTACGTCAATATAAATTGCTTGTATTTATATAGGTATGTAGGTATTTGAGCAAAAACTTCTTGAGATGTCTTTCTATAAGTTATCTATTCTTTCGGTTAATATATACATACATACATACATGTATTCCTTTTATTCATCTTAGCATTTAAATATATATTTTATACTCGACTTAATATTCAAGATTTATGTTCTTTCAAAAAGCCAGTAGAGACATTCCAGATCTAGAGAAATAGAGGGTGTTTTAATAGTTGAACAAATTTTTTAAATTAAATAAAAGACTTATAAATTAAAGGGTCTCCATTAATTCTACCATAATGTGCATATACCAGTCATTAAAATACATTTTACTTTTTTTATTTTGTAATAAGCTCTCGCTTAAAGGGTTTTTATATAACTATATTCTATAGTTACGGTGTAAAAATAAGAAAGAGATGGAGGAGTTACAAAGGTGTTGTGAGTGAATTAATTGGATTTGAATTCTTGAAAATTGCAATGACAGGGAAAAATAAAACGTGGTAAGGCAGCCCACATTCTCGTAGTTGTGCTTCACAGTATGAACGAAGTTGGACTACACTGATAGGCATACTTAGAAACTCGAGTATTACGGAGGAATGCAACTGACTACGTCCGTTAAAAAATCGATAAAAATAAACGGCTAAGTTCGAGCGACTGAGGTAACTTTTACCAATCATTTTTAAAGCTTTTTGAATATTGTCTAAGAGGCTTAGTCATTTTCTAGAACTCCAGCCTAGAGATGGAGGTTATACTCAAGTATCGTTCGTATTTTAGTTTTGTAATTTGTAGGCAGACTGTGATTAGAACAGTTGGTGATTCAAAGTCTATTCCATGAGTATTGTTAAAACACCCTCTATTGTAACAATCTGTCGTCAAGAAAATAATTAAAGAAGTAAATTAGATGGCGCAAGAGCGAGAGTCCTTAGAACCGGGGTCTAGTGACTAACAAGCTCTCAACCATTCATGTGGGAGTCATGTCTAGGATAGAGCGGCCCTACAGTTTTAATGCCAAATCCTAACGGCTGAATTGAGAAAGCACTTTTCATGACAGCAATTACTCTTAGAGGATTTGTACTTTTAAGAGGCATTGCCCGTGAAAAAAATCTTTTTTAGGTGGCACATGTAGGGATTGAACCCAAGACCTATCGTATGATAGTCCCATGCACAATCCATCATGCCACGGATAATCAAGAAAATAATTACGGTACCAATTTTGTTCCTCCCAATAAATAAAAAATATACCGCGTCTTTTGAGTGTAACAAAAATAATTCTAAAAATATTTGTTGATTTCTCAGAACATGTCTTTTTATATTTTGTATTACTACAGAAAATAATTGCCGTGGAATAAGTTTTACTGATAATGTGCAGAAACAAGATGATCAATTTATTTCATATAAAAACATTTTAAACATAAGGCAATAGGTACCAGATTTCCAAAATCTATCTTTCTAAAAATCAAAACTAAGAATTGTTTTTAAGACCCTCAAAAATGCACTTCTTCAACATTTAATAACAATTATTGAAAAATGTGGTTGGTTCATATGTAGACACTTCTTGTCGCAGATAAATCTCGATTATACGCTGAATGAATTATACAAAGAAAAGGCAAAAACATTTGGAAGTAGCTTTTGTTTTTATAATGAATCGGTACTTTTAACAAGTTTACAATAGGTTTTTACATATGTATATTGAAAAAATGTAAAAATAAGGAGTATTTTTTTAAATTCAAGCAGATGTTTAAGACCAAAGTTCGTATTCGGAATCAGCACTAAAAATTAAATCGAATACGAATTTTCAGGAATTAAGAATGATTATACCTAAAACAATTTAAACCTAACTAACTAAAAGAAGAAGATTTGAAAATCATCATATATGTACATATGTACCTATTTATTTGGTATAAGATTAATCATAAACTACATTTTTGGCTCTCTTTGGCATATTCAATTCATTTAAAAAACCTTATGTAATAAATACATTTTATGGCAAGATTTGAATTCAGGAACTAGTCCTTTAAAAAGAATTGTTTTAATTGTGTGACAGAAAAACCATGTATTTTTTGTTTAACTTTATGTACTTCGAACACCTTAAATTAATTTTTCAAACACCCTTACATTTTTAATGTATTCATCCTTTCAAATAAAAGTTCTGAAAATTCGTTTTGTTTAAATATATTTTTCAAAATAATTCAAAATTCTTTTTTTTTTTTATTTTAAATAAAAACGAACAAGTTGTTATTTTAATTTTAAATAAAACAACAACACCGGCGACACCAAAAGTCTACCCATTCGGAGTTCATAATACATCGCGCCATAAAAACACGAATGTATAAACGAACTTAACCCCGACCATTGTGTTACACAAGAAATCGAACATCTCTGAAATCATTTTATTTACCTAAACGCTCGCATACAACAATATTTTCTTTAATTTTACTAAAAAACAAATATTAATTAAGCATCTACCACCATTTTCATAAGTCATTCTTAAAATCACTACACTCTTGTCAAAATAAAAACAAAATACCCACCTAAACAGAAGAAAATCCCATCTACCATAAAAAGCCGTAATATAGTCATAAACGAATCTACATTAACAAAACTACAACCTCTCTTCCAGCTGCCTTCGCTTCGCATATGTTATGTCAGTATGAAGTATTTTCTTTCTATTACACCTTCCTTACCTACCTGAATCAGATCAGATTATAAAGTTATAAAACTAGAGGTGGATAAAATAAAACAGAAACATAAAAAAA
This sequence comes from Eupeodes corollae, assembly GCF_945859685.1. Lineage (NCBI taxonomy): Eukaryota > Metazoa > Arthropoda > Insecta > Diptera > Syrphidae > Eupeodes > Eupeodes corollae. The sequence continues at coordinate 207,249,133 of NC_079147.1, read as the reverse complement.
AACCCCGACGCCGAATGTCAGAATTCTCTTTAACAATATTCGATGCGTCAAACATAAAATTCCCGGGATATGTTTTCTTCTTCTTATAAAAATTACTGATTGATTGCACTTCTAAAAACAATACCAAGATTCCGAAACCGAAAATCATGCAACATAATTATATTTTGTTAAGGTCTTTATTTACATATGAATGTACATACATATATACAATGTATATTGTCGCAAAATGGTTGTCCTAAGGTAAAATTCTATACAGAAAACAGCTACCTCTAAACACCGATAGAGTTCGCTGTCAATTTTGCTTGGGTTTAGTTGGTGTTGTCAATACTTTTGTACGCACTGTCGTAGAGATAAAAATTACTTACTTGGACTTTGAGACATTTTAATGGTTCTAAAATGTCCAACAAATATCAATATTAACTTGAATCGAATTAATTTAGATATTGTTTGACATTTATAAACTTAATTGCAAGTGATTTACGAACATGAACTATTGTTTAGATTGAATGTAATTTTTTCTTTAGCGCGGTGAATGTGAAAAAGATTTGACAACCGAACACTTACACAGTATACTTTGAAATGACAGCTACAGCTGCATCAGGTTCGGGTAGTTGTCATTTTCAATAGTAGTGGCATAGGTTGCTGGGAAGAAATTTTTATATTCGCGCGCTGTCATATTGAAATTGTTATTTGGTAGAGACATTGTGAGAGACATCAATGGAAGCGTTCAGTTTGAAATATTATATTAAAACATATGGACATGTCATTTTGGATTGTAGATTATTTGTCATTTGGACATTTGATACAAATATAAAGTTGGAAAATATGTTATATTTTAAGACTTAAATAAACAAATTGGTATTATAAAGAGGAAATTCAAATGAATAAGATGCGCAAGTATAATTAAAGGAATTGGGCTTATGGGATTTTGAAATGCAATCGTAGTAAGAATTATTTAATATTTTTAGACAAGAAGTTATATTTTACAGGAATAAAGAAAAGAATCGTAGATTTGTTTTAAGAAACAAATATGTTTGTTTCAATATATCTGTGTTAAAATGTTTGTTCAACATAATTGTGTATATTTATAGATAATACAAGACTTATGATATTTGTTCAATGCCTTAAAGGCTTAACTATACAGCCAGTTTGGTAAAGCAACTTTGCTTTTTGCAAAAAGATCACAGTTCAAACTCATGTAAGAAATACGAGTTCTTTCAAGAAATTAACAAAAATGTGTTTAGTGATCTATTGTTTTAAGAAAACAATTCCAGGCAACAAAATAATGCCAGCTTTACAGAAAGTAAATCTTTTCGCCAGAAGTTTTTATGAATGGCTCCTAAGAAATAATTTCTGAAATGTAAAGGGGAGTCCACACCAATAAAACATTTAAAGAAAAAGTGTTTGAAAAACGTTTCTGAAATGTATGTTATATATATACAAAATATTTCAATAATGCAGAAATGTTTCTGATATATTTCTTTAATGTGGGCTTCAAAAATATTTCTGAAATGCTTTTTCGTTTCCCATTTATGTATTCAGTTTTGTGAGTGATAATGGATTGTAAAATAAATAGCACTGATGGTGTTTCGTGTTGAACATAATGATTTTCTTTTTCTACCTCATCTTTTTCACAATTTATATTTCCAGAAATTTCAGACTCGGCTTTTTTTATTTTATTTTTAAAGTTTTAGACAAGTTGATCCCACAAAACTTTTATTATTTCATACATTTTTATCAATTTAATAACATTTTCGACTCATTTTATAGTTAGATTAAATACTATTCTAGAACTTTCTATATATTGAAATGCTTGGGAAACAAAGTTCATAATTTAGAATGGGAAACAGAGAAATATTTTATAAACATACCAAAGAAATATTTCAGAAATGTATCTGTTTTTGAAATGTTTCCTTGGTCTAGCTTCACCTTAAATATAGTTATGGTATGGTATCCTTTTTTTGCTTTTTGATATAATATTTCTGAGTTTGTCAGGATCCTGATTTTATATTAAGCGACCCGAAAATCTATAAAAATTGTATGATAACTATTTATAAGAATCTTTAACGTTATTTTGAATTTGATAATTTATACGGACAAAACAGAACTGTCAAAGTTTGTATGCCATATTAATTCTGCAGAGAAGATCAATTTGAAAGTATCTCAAAAATTTAATGTGAAGAGTAAAATGGTTAATGTTATAAATTCAGAAAATTCATAAATACCCTTAAATTAAAAATCATTTATTAAAAATAATGGAAAATCACAGCCTTTAAAAGCAGGTCATTTAAATTTACCGCGGTCCTTTCAATACGGCAAAACAAGTTGCTAAAAATAAACATTTTTAAGTTTCCTTAAAAACTTATACACGAGGCAACATATTTGCCATGGCTTTTTTCATTGCCTGACATGAGTTGGAAAGAGATGGGAAATAAAATTTCATAAAACTTCCAGGCAGGCATAATATCAAGGACCTTCTAAATTTCGTACTAGTGAAAGTGTAGGCTTAAATTATCAAATGCTAGTGTTTTTTCAAGGAAATGCACAAATTCACTCCACATTGTTTGTAGTTTGTAAATAAAATAGATTGTTTATTTTTGTTTTGTACAAATGTGATATGTCATCAAATAACATACAGAGATATCAATTACACACCTCCATCGCCATTTTGATTTAAGAATTTGACAGCCAATGCAATATCCATGACTGAATGATTTCACTGTTTTGTATTGTCGTCTTGTTTAGCCCTGTTTATGTTTCTGCTAATTTAAAGATCTCTGACACAATAGCATTAAGTAACTTTAACTGAAGATACCCGTTTGTTTTATTGAAATGTGTTGGTTGATTACATATAGGACTATAGGTATATTAATAATAATAATGTCAGTCCTTAAATATTAATTTTTTGAAGAGAACAAATATTCAATGCGTCCAATCTTTGTTTTTGGTTAAGTAGAAATGCCCCACGTATATAATGCAGGTTATTATATTAAATATTGTTTGCCATTAAGCTTAAAAAAATGTTGTTGGTGACTACCAGATACAAAAAAGACACATTTAAATCGACTCCCAAATCTTTTCGATTAAAGTTGGACTTAAAAAGTTTGATAGATGTCAAGAAATTTCGTAACAATTCAGAAACAAGAAACATGGCTAAGATTGCACCTAATTATATAAGTATGTGCACTTACTTTGCAAATTAAACCTTCACTTGGGTTTCCAGCTCAAACATAAAAATTGTACAAACACAAAAATAGTCCCTTAAGAAAGAGTGTTTATGTTTTCATTCACAGATAACTAATCAAATGATAGAAACTTGCAAATCATACATCACATGTCGAAGTAAGGAAACAATTTGGTCTCAAGACCGCAATGTTATTCGCACAAAACTAGGCAACTGTATAAAATTAAATCACATCTACCACGAAACTTACTATACCGTACGCGAGCAACCATTTCTCCCAAATCAGACACCATTTGGATTTTCGGAAAATTTTGTTTTTGGTAAATTTGACACATTCTGCGATCGCCTATCAAAAATCATTTCAATGTTCAATCTCATCGATGACTATAATCATCTATTTGAAAGGAGACTCGAAGGACTATTACTTGGCGAAGCTCTTGAAGAAGCTTCGACAGCTTTCGAAGAAGCCAAGAAAGAAATTCTCTCAAAAAAATACGATTATCTTGACCATCGCAATTCCGATTTCAATGAGGATTTTGACAGATTCATCGGAAAAACTGACACTTTGAAAGATACTATTGCAAGCTTGATTGAAACGAATTTCGATACAGTTTGGGAGACTCCACAGTGTATTAGGTTTTTGGTGAGATTTGAGAAGGTCAGCGAAAAAATACCGTTATCCAAAATGGATGACAAATATCAGCGGATTTTGAAATATTGTGATAAGGAGATCGATAGAATTTTAAAATTGTTTCGCAAACAACGAGATGATCCACCGGTTCCCAGAAATTTCCCACCAATTGCAGGCCGCCTGAGATGGTGCCGGGCGTTGGACTGTCATTTGAATGAACTTATGATGGAAATATCTGACCATTTGGTTCTACAGACCCTACCGCTGACAAAGGACCTCGAGAACAAGTACAAATCTGTTCAGGGAATATTGATGGAATATGAGAAGGATATTATTTCTATATGGTTGGATCAGGATGTAATACGTGTTTCTGTTTTAACAGTGCCATCTGGTGATGATTTTTGCATAACTTTTTTTTTTGATTTATAGGTTAGTGTAGCAGACGCATGCCTCATTCAACCAGTTCTCTGTCTACAAGGAGAACGTTTATTTGTAAATTTGCATCCTACAATTCCTCTGCTTATACGGGAAGCTAAAGCTCTTGCTAAGCTCGATGTGGAGCTACCAATTGTTGCAGCAACCTTAATGTGCCGCCAAAATTATTTCACCACCATCCAGGATTCTCTTAATGTCTGTTCGAATTTCAACATCACCTTTGGCAGCCCTTGTTTTAACCAGTTTATCCCTTTGCAGAGCCTCATTAAGATGTTCCTAACAACAGTGAAAGCAGTTAAACTAGAAGTTCGTCCATTGTTCCTGCCGCAATTGGTGCGCCTTACGGCGATGCTGCAGCCCGGATTGAGCACAATAAATGTCTGGAATTTAGTTTTTTTTCTTATATTTTATAGTTCAATGTATTCAACAGCAAAAATTTCAGTTTCGTTTGGATTTTCTTTGTTTTTATTTTTCAATTTTTCCTATTTCCAGTGGACACACCACAATTGGACTGAATTCTATGAACGCTGCAAACAAGCAATCGAGACTTTTGAAGTTTTAGTAGCTCGAGTTCATGATATCTATTCGAATAGGATATTAAATGTTTTAATGTCAATGCAGGATGTGTCGCTTCAGATACTGCCGTGTGGTAAGAGAATTGAAAATTTTGTTCGAATATGGATTGGATTTTGTTTACTTTTCTACTCTATGGTTTCTATTTGAATAGATGATGAGATTTGGACGGTTGATGAGTTCCTAGAGAAGAGCGAGGAAGCATGCAGGTAATTGTAGAACAGGGAAGAGGTTGTTTTGTTTTTGTCTGAGATGACATTTCAATGCCGGTTTAAATGTAGACAAGAGTATGATTCAGAATACGTCAGTTAAACCAATCAGTATTAAAATTTTACGTTTCAAATTATAGAGCAAAGTTGAAATATATTTCAATCAAGAGCTAATAAGTTTGAAGCACTGATGAACTTCAGTAGATTTGTTTTTACTAACCGTGTTTAATTTGACATATTAACAGCTACATATGTGCGAAGAAGACTAAACATTTTGATAATATGATTTTAAACATTTAAATATTGTAACAAAAATAGAAATATTCATTTACAGCGCAGTTTTTTTTAAATTAACCAATTATTGTCTCCCTGGATTTGTTTGTGATCTAATTCTGAAATAAAGGGTGTTTTTTTTAGAGGTATAGCCAAATTGCTGAAAATCGCACAATCTTCGTGGCTTATTCAATTGATAAATAAAAAGTCAGTAATCTATAGCTGTCACCTTTGAATGAAACGTTTTCAAAGGCACTGTTTCGAAAGAAGTACGGAACATCATTACTCCAAATACGGCAGTTTTGTTTATTGACGTAACTTCAGCTTCATCGCCAAACAAATCGTTTCTCAGGCGTTAGTTTTTTCATGGTGAAATACCACACCAAAATAAATATGAATTACTTGACAGCTAACAAAATTGCCGCTAATTAAAATAGTATTACCAACTCAAAATTCTATTTTAAGAAAAACACACGTAAATTATTTAACCGATGAAATGTTAAAATTACGGATGAAATTGTTTACATTTTCGATATGATTGTCCATTCCAAAATTAGTGTACTCTCTGCAAAAAGCAATTTTGAAGTCTTAAAACACTTAACACCCGCTAAAATACTAAAAGCTTTCATTTAGTCAAGGTTTTATGAGGTTATTCAAAATATATCGAACTCCACATCAAAATACGGTTTAAAGTTGATATGCTCAACACTGTGCAGGCAGGTCGTATGGGATTAAAGTCGGATGTTAGAAAAAATGCATGGATGAATTTTTTTTCAATGCAGAATGTTGCAATGAAAATCTTCAAAAGACACTCGATAAGAAGAAGAAACTGTACTGATTGGGGTGGTACTTTTACCGCATTAAAACCACCGGTTAATCAATGAAAAATTAGCAAATGATTTCTCTCTTAATTTATAATTCACTTTAGGTGAAGGTAATAGTTATCATTAGTGTCCGACCGAAGGTCAATTTTCAGCCGAATCCGAATTATTAGGCTAAAAGAAAATTCTCGGCCGAAGAATAAGGTTAAAAAAAGTCAAGAATTCTCCTTTCCAATTAGATACAAATATTTTTTTAATAAAATTTATTGCTTAAAAAACATAAAATAAATAAAATAAAAATTACTAAAAACTAATTATAAAGAAAAAAGGAACAACACAAACGATGCGCAAAAAGGTAACAATTCAAATTCAAAAATTTTAATTTTGTTTGGTGTCTGCTATGTTGGCACACATGTGTTTTGAAGTTTTTGAATAGATTGCAATCTTTTTTTCGGTATTTAAAAATTTCAAGTTTTTCCGGCGCCTAGTACGATGCTTTCTGTAAAAGGGTTCCTTGTCAATTTGGAAAAGAAATAACTAATATTTCTTTACAATACAAAATACAATACACTCCAATCAACTTTTGGGAAGGTAATTTTTTGGCAGCAAGAAACTTGCCCTACGTCCCTTATGTCGTCTGAACTTACCCGTTCTTCTGTAGTTCAAGTTTAGCTTGCTCATCTTTTTTTATTTCTTCTTTCTATTTAAGCTCCAAGGTATTTAACAGTATAAGAGTAATGTACTTCTGTACTGTTTCTAAAGGGTGATTTCTTAAAAGCTTTAGGAAAATTTTTCAAAAATAAACACATAAAATTCAGAAAAATGCATAAAATCTTTATTTGAATCAATAGTACGGTCCATATTATTTAATGATTCAAGATTATTTCATGCAAATGTTGACCTTGACTGCGACTCAAATGGTATATCCGCTTAGTCCAATTTTGGCATACTCTTTTTCGGCCGGTATCTCACGGATAAATACTTTAATGTTGTCTTCCTATGCGTCAATTGAAGGGGGATTGTATGTATAGACATGAACTTTAAAATAATCTAAAGGCGTCAAATTGCACGATCTAGGCGGCCAATTGACCGGTCCCGAACGTGAAATAAAATATTCACCGAACTCGCTTCTCAATAAGTCCATTGTTGCGCGTGCTTTGTGGCATGTGGCACCCTTGGTCATCGTCGTGTTGAAACCACATGTCATGCAAGTCCAGCTCTTGCATTTTGGGCAAAAAAAGTTGGATATCATCTCACGGTAGCGCTCAACAGTTAAGTTACGATTCGCATCATCTTTGAAGAAGTACGGTTCAATGTGTGACCAGCCTATAAAGCGCACTAAACTGTGATTTTTTCTGGATGCATTGGTAGCTCTTGCAATACTTCTGGCTGATATTCACTCAAAAATCGACAATTCTGTTTATTTACCAACCCTTTGAGCCAAAAATGAGCTTCGTCGCTGAACACAATTTTTTGGTAAGAAAGTGAATCTTCTGCCAACTTTCCAAGTCGTTCGGCTTTAATTTTTGTTATTCATGGTTAATTTATAGACCAAACTGGAGATGTTTGACAGTAAAACAAAACATGAAACGTGCTTCAGCTGTTTGAACAAGTGTTGCCAAAGAGATAATAGCTAAAAAAACCACCCTTTAGTTTCATTTAGTTTTGAATTTGTACCCTTTGTAACGGACATTTTTGGCACCAATATCGTCAGAAAAGATGGTTTGATATCCGTGATACACACTGCAATATCCCCTGTATATATAAAAAATACAAGGTTGATACTAAGCTACTTCCTTTCGGCTTCAAATTGTTTTATTTCTGTATAATTTTGGAATTATTTAAGTCGTACCGTACTCTAAAGAGTCAGTTCGTAACACATGAGTTCAGTATTTCGTAGTACTTCCTGCAAGATCCCTATTCATGTAGTTTAAACTCAATTCTCAGGTGTAAATCCGTAGCTTGAACAACATCTTTAAGCGCCTTTTCCATCACATCCGTAATTCGATGTATTTGGTCTATTGTGGTATGTTTGTTTTTAAATATAAACTGATGGTTCGGAATTTGTCTTCTTTCTTCTATTATTTTGGTGAGACTTTTCAATAGGAATTTTTCTAAAACTTTGCTATGACTGATATAAGTGATGTTAGTCTGCAAGATGTTACTTTTGTTGGTGGCTTCCTTTGTTAAGGTAAAACAACAACTTCTGCAATTTTCCATCAAGGAGTGTACTTGCAATTTTGTTCGGATAGTACTCGAATTTATTATTGATCTAAAATTCTTATATCATTATGTCTCCTAGGACATTTTTCTCTGGCATAATCACCTTTCATTCATAGACATAAATAAAGTTATTAAATCCTTGAATGCTCGCTCAAAATTTACCCTTTTCATTAATATTCATAGAAAAGCTGCAATCGAATTAAATCGCAAAAGTCAAATGGTTTCCGAAGCTGTAGAAGAAGTCCTTAGCTTAGTTGACAAGGCTACAGCGACATTCAAAGAAATCGCCGGTAATGATGTGGTAACATTATTCGATGGTAAGTTTTTCTTTCTTCTTTTACCCGACAAATCACAAAAGAATAACCTTCTGGTTTTTATTCTTCTTCCGGCTTTTAGCTACTCCAAAAGATCAACAATCATCGGCAAAGTCCAGTGGTGATAAGGAAGGTAACCAACAACAAGACTGGAGTATATTGTGGTCTTGTTTCGAGAATCCACTTTCACTGCTCTCGACCAGTGAGAGTTTACCGAAAGGGATGCAGGTGGGTGATGCGGTGGTGGTTTGAGAGAATCCCAATTCTTTGACATTTTTCTCTTTATGATTATTATTTTGTTTCATTTTTATTTTTAAATATTCTAAGGACATGGTTTGCAATGCGGTTGTGGAAATGCGTCGTTATTATAGCAGAAAAGTAATCGATGTCCTCATTAAGGTTATACGAGCTGCTTTGGACATGATACGACGACGCTTTATCCCCGAGGACGACATCAATAGTGACACAGCAGTTGTGTCAAAGAAACCAATTTTGGCCCTAAATGCCATTCTCATGATACCCCATGTTACCATAAAACCCAGTATCGATGAACTCCAAGAGATGGTAATTACTGTCGGCAAAAATATAACCGGAATTTCCAAGGGTGTAGCCCAATGGACCAGTGGCAGGGACAGTCAATTAGCTACAAATACGGTGAATCCACGAGTAAGTCGACATCAACCGGATGACAAAAGAGGCAGACGTCGAAAAATCTACTGTTTGGCATCGGAGGAACGTCCACAAATGCCTCATATGCTGAAGAGTTTCTATAGCTCGATTATGGACAATAAGGAGGTGGTGAGGGCATTGTCACTTCTCTCGAACTGTACGAAAAATGTCAAGCCTGAAATTCAAGCCTACATCAAACGCTGGAAACCATATCATTTTTTGTGGAAGAACGACAGGACAACCCGTCAGCTAATGGAATTCGGATTGCAGGAGTTTGAGACTTCATTACGTTGTTTGGCTGAACTGGATGCTAATCTGTTGGTCGAGCCTGACATCGAGGTATTTGGGCAGTGTATAGCGGTCTACAATGAGAGATTAAAATACGGCCTTGCCATCGAAATTAAAAGTAAGCTTCTCTTGATTAACATTTAAATTAGTATTTTCACATACGTACCTTCATAAACAATCTGCGTATGTCGTCGTATCCTTAAAAAGGAACACAAATAATAACAGGAAGAGGATGAACTGGTGTGCATATATTCTATCCCCTAGCGTTAAAATTTACCTTTCTTATCGCGAAATTTTACACAGGAAAAATACATCGATGTCCAGAAAATCGATTGATTGGTTCTCCTGGCGAGGTGTATGCTTTTTTTCTTTGTGGGCGGATTAAGTTATAATCCCGAAAAATAATATTCTTTTCCAACTAGCACTGTGACCATGACGATGGCGTGAGAGGGATGTGTTTGTCAAGGACTTACTGCTTCGTTCATTACACACTCGTAAGTTAACACTCGGCAAGACGTTTGTTCCGTAAGAATAGGTATACAGGGTATATGTGGGGATACATACAGTCCCTGGCCATATTATTAGACGCACTTTAGATTTTATCTGGTTTTTGAATATTGTAATTCATTTAAATTATTTTGTATGCAGAATATAAACTACTTCTTAGAAATAAAACAACTGATTTAAAGATTTTTTTTTAAATTAATATTTTCAGTTTTGTTGTTGTTGTTTTTGTAATCTTTTTCAATATTTTGTTGAACCTCCTTTTGTTTTAATAAGAGCCTCAATTCTGCATGGCATACTGTCAATGCATGATTTGACTGTTTCCTGCATTTGTGGGTGGTGATTCCACAGATGAATTACTCTTTCAATAATTGACCGCATCTTTAGCTACTTCCCTCTTTATCAGCTCCCACACGTTTTTAATTGGGTTCATATGAGGGCTGTTTTCAGACAGTCCAATAGAGGGAACTCAAATAAGTTTTTATGGACCTGTCTGTATGGCATGGAACTCCATCTTGCATGAAAATGTAACCTTACATCCATTCTTGAACGTTAAAAATATTACGTATAATCTAATAATTACAAAAATTCTGCAGTGCGTCTAATAATATGGCCAGGGACTGTAATCGTCTGAGGTGTAAGTAGTTACCATTTACATTGAAACTAATGGTTTCAGATAAAGGACTTAGTCTTAAATTTCAAGGTTATTCAGTACCCGAACGATTATATGAGAATTCTGGAATTGTGTATCTTGTAAAGAAGATTCAATGGTTTATAAGTTTTTGTGTATATATTTTCCTTTTTTGGCAAACCAATTAGCTAATAGTCAATAGTTCTTAGAACTAAAGGAAAAACGAACACGCGTGTATCTTTTCGACTGAAAGAAAACATAAAACATCGAAAATGTCTATGCGTACATATTTGTGTAAGTGTCCTATATACATACATAAGGCGAAAAACTTAATTGGATTTTAATTTTTTTTTGAAAATTGATTCGGATCTATCAAAATAATGGTTTTGACAATTTAAGGAAACAAAATTTGATTTTTTCTTGATCGGAAATCAGTTTGAAGGCCTACATATATTTTTAACAGACTTATCTTCTTTTTAGACTCCTGTACAAATTTCAAATTTGACTTGATGGAACTCTGTTAACATAAACAATGGGTCAATAAATTTGACATTTGGGCAGAAAAAAACCGTTATTTGTAAAAATTAATGCATTTATTGGCTCATTGTTTCAATACATGTGAACAGTTTAAGGAGTTTAAAGCAATGGCGAGCTGACGGTCTCTTTTTAAATATATATACGTGCGTCTTTTCCTTATAAAATAACTAAGTACAACAAAAACATAAATGATGAAAAAGAAGCCAAGTCCTGCTGTATACAAAAAAAAAAAAAAACAGACGTCTGCAGCGAAATGGCGGATAATTAAGTTTGAATGGGCAGGTTCAGACAACATAAGGGACTTCATTTGCAGTCAACTTCATTCTTTGATAGTAAACTTTGACAAAGGCAACTAGTTAGTTTTTCAAGTGAAAAAACATGATCACCTGCCATTTTGACAGAAGTAGACTTGACTTGATAGTTAGGTAAATTTTTCTTGACTTACCTTCTAGACATCTTTCCAATTAATTTGCATTAATTGGAAGGTAATTTTTTGGCAGCTGGCCAATCAGATACTAGAAACTTGCCTTATTTTCAAGTCTCTTATGTGGACTGAACCTTCCCAATGATGCCTGGCTAATATTGATGAGTTTCCTGGCATTTGCATATGCCAGACAGATAAGAGACTATTATACTTTGAACATAGTTTTGAGTGGCTTTTAATCATAAACGATTCAATGACAGAATTTTATTGTTACTTCTTTAACTCTTTTATTATGATCTACATCCCACAAAACCTTTGAAACAATTCCTACGGACCCATTTACCTAACATTTACTTATGTCTATATTTCTGGGTAGCAGTCACATCAATTTAAATAATAATTTTTCTCTCTAATTTTGCTGTTATAGAAGAATCTTAAAGAATTAAAGAAAGTGGGTGTAAATCCTACAAATTTAAATCTTGTCTTTCAATACACATCGATCCCTACCACTCTCATCAGAAGTATTTCTTGTAAATGATAACATAACCATGAAAAGTGGGTGGGTACCTCACCCATTGAGGGTATATTTTCAGATGTTTAATACACATCATCATTTCTACTCTTCTAAATTTAAACGATAGCAAAAATAAGAAGAGTGGGCGGATACCACGCCCTTTTGGTGAATAATCTCATGTTTTTTCGTTGATCGATAGAATATTGAGTTTTTGAAATTATATGAAAACTTAAAAAATTAAAGGGTAACTTTGGTTAAAGAAAAAAACTTTTCTAGCTTTTTTCCTTTAAAAATTCCCTAACTTTAATAATTCTTCAAAATTTTCATGATTCAAATTTTTCTTACCAATCTAATTTTAGCCTGCAACCACAAAATTGGTCAAGCCATGAAGAAGAAATACAAAAAAGAAATGGACTATGTTTATGCCGTAATAAATGAAATGGATCGCAAGCTTGATCGATCAATTCGTGATTTAGACGATGTTCGTATGATAATGGAGACATTAGGTAAAATCCGTGAACAAGAAGTTGATATGGAAATGCGTATTGACCCTATTGAGGTGAGCCCAAAGTTTTTATTTAATTTAATACAAACAAATTAATTTTGTTTTAATATTTCTTAATTCAGGAAGCTTTCAATGTTCTTACACGTTACGAAGTTCAAGTTGAACGTGAACAATTCGATTTGGTTGATAATCTTCGATCGACTTTTCAAAATCTGCAGGCATGTGCATTGCAAGCTCAAGTCAAGCTTCTCGATATGCAACCGACTTTCCAGGGTGACCTGAAGACAAATCTACAGAACTTCCGACAAGATAAAATCGACTATGTGAACGAGTATCGAAATGCCGGACCTATGCAACCAGGTTTGACACCACGTGAAGCCTCGGATCGCTTGATTTTGTTTCAAAATCGATTTGAGGGCATGTGGCGTAGGTTGCAGACTTATCAAAGCGGAGAAGAGCTCTTTGGCTTACCACAGACGGATTACCCTGAGTTGGGTCAGATTAGAAAAGAACTCAATTTACTTCAAAAACTCTATAAGCTCTATAACGATGTCATAGACAGAGTTAGTAGCTACTACGACATCCCATGGAATGAGGTCGACATTGAGGAGATCAACAACGAATTGATGGAGTTTCAAAACCGCTGTCGGAAACTTCCCAAGGGTCTTAAGGAATGGCCAGCTTTCCATGCCCTTAAAAAGACCATCGATGACTTTAACGATATGTGTCCTCTGCTCGAGCTAATGGCTAACAAAGCTATGAAACCACGTCATTGGCAACGAATCATGGACGTGACTCAGTACATTTTTGAATTTGACAGTGAGGGTTTCTCGCTGAAGAATATCTTGGAGGCTCCTCTACTGAAACACAAGGAAGACATCGAGGACATTTGTATATCGGCGATGAAAGAAAAGGACATTGAAGCCAAGCTGAAACAGGTGACGAACGAGTGGTCTGTGCATGAGTTGCAATTTATGAGTTTCAACAATCGTGGGGAACTGCTTCTGCGAGGTGATACGACCGCAGAGACTATCGGTCAGCTTGAAGACAGTCTCATGATTCTTGGTTCTCTGCTGTCCAATCGATATAATGCTCCATTCCGTAAACAGATTCAACAGTGGGTGTACGATTTGTCCAACTCAAACGAGATCCTTGAACGATGGCTGTTGGTTCAGAATATGTGGGTCTACCTTGAAGCTGTGTTTGTCGGAGGAGACATAGCTAAACAACTGCCCAAGGAGGCTAAGCGTTTCTCGAAAATTGATAAATCCTGGCAAAAAATCATGCAAAGAGCCCATGAAACCCCTGGAGTTGTCGCCTGTTGTGTCGGAGATGACCTGCTCAAACAACTACTACCACATCTCCAGGAACAGCTTGAGATCTGTCAGAAGTCCTTAAGTGGCTATCTGGAGCGCAAACGAATGATGTTCCCTCGCTTCTTCTTCGTCTCTGATCCAGCTCTACTGGAGATTCTCGGGCAAGCATCGGATTCCCATACAATCCAGAATCATCTTCTATCAATTTTCGACAATACTCGCCATGTTCGCTTTCATGATATCGAATACAATAAAATGATGGCCATAATGTCGTGTGAGGGCGAATCAATTCAGCTAGATCGAGCAATTCGGGCTGAAGGCTCTGTCGAGACATGGCTAACGCAACTACTGGTAACCGCACAACAATCCTTGCACTCGATTATCAGGACTGCCTATGCATCTATAAACGATCCGAATTTTGCCTTGGTGGCATTTTTGGAAAAAGTCCCGGCCCAAGTTGGTCTCTTAGGGATTCAGATGATTTGGACGCGAGATGCTGAGATGGCATTGATGCAGGCCAGACATGAGAGGAAGGTCATGTCGGAAACAAATAATAAATTCTTGGAATTGCTGAATACTCTTATCGATCAGACAACGAGGAATTTAACAAAAATCGAAAGGACAAATTTTGAAACTTTGATTACGATTCATGTCCATCAGAGGGATATTTTTGATATTTTGGTAAGATAAAGAAAGATAAGTTTGCTTGTTAAGGTATTTTATTTTCAATCTCTAATATTTTCAGTGTCGAATGAACATCAAATCGGCAAATGATTTTGAATGGCTGAAACAGTGCAGATTCTATTTCAAAGAAGATCTAGACAAAACGTGGATTTCCATAACAGACGTCACATTCACCTATCAAAATGAGTACTTGGGCTGTACGGATAGGCTGGTCATCACTCCATTGACTGACAGGTAAGTGTTCGAAACAAAGATCTTCGTAAACTTACAAAATGTTTTGATTTTGTTTTTAAATCTTCGTGAAATTCAGCGAAAATTATTTATTGTAATGTCAATCTATGTATATAAGGTTTTATATTTTTTTTTAAATATTTTGCAAATACTCAAATAGTTATTATTACTGCCTTGACATGTTTTAAGTTTAAACACAGTGCGGAAAATAATTAAAGATTTTACAGGGAATACCGGGTTACATTGCGCATGTGTAGACAACATAAGGCACTCTACTTGCAGTCAACTACATGGTTATTAGTTAGGTGGTAAAGTTCACCAACCTCTATTTTATGGTGAGCGTGCAAAAACTGTTAAAGACATAATTGGGTACACAAAACTTTTTAGGCAAGTTTCAAGTCCATCCCGACTTCTATTTTGTATTAAATTTACTTATTTCCTTACCAATTTAACAAAGAACCCTTATACATTAAACATCATTGGAAGGCAACTTTTTGGCAGCTGGACAATCAGATGCTATAAACGTGCCCTAATTTCAAGTACCTCATGTCGTCTGAACCTGCCCATTGGTTACATAAAGTTTTGAATATCAATCCACATTAGATGTTAGATTAAAAAAACAATTTCTATACTTGAGAGTATGTCCGAAATCTAGCTCAAGGGTAAACTGATGACTCTTCGTTGAAATGCGAGTATTATGGCTGAATTGTTTAAGGGGGGAATGCAAATGCGATGCATTGTTTATTAAAAACATTGCTCTAGGTTAAAGTCTTACTTCTATCGCCTATCAATTTATCAATTTCAAATCTTTTTTTTGGATTCTCTCAAAAAGGCTAAAACATGTTCAAGGAATTACTGCCCAAATATGCGAGTTTTTTTCAAGTCTAAGACGAATGATGTTTATCTATCAGAATGAAAGTTCTTAAAGTTGATTAGCTTCTACGATGCAAGTGCCTCTCCGGGCATCAGGGTTGGGTGACGCCTTACAGCATTGAGTTTTTGAAGCATTAAATTTCCATTGGAAAATACTATTGAAATATGAATTTAAAGAGCTTATAATACGTTGTGAATCAAGAAACTAATATAAAAAGCAAAAGAGCTTAATAGATTAGAAGTGGCAGATAACAAATCTTTCATGAATATAAGGAAGAGAGTAGAAAACAAAGAAGAGCCCTGGGGAACGCCAACATTTATTTTATGAATTTTGAACTTGAAACATGTAAACAAATTTGTATTGAAACTGCTAGAAAGGTAGTTTCTAATCCAAAGAATGATCAGAACCAAAAGAACTTTTTTTTTTAAGTGCGATAAGCTTACTTCACTAAAACAATGTAAAGATTTGTTCTTGGAGATATTTCTTAGGAGATATAAGTGCTATTGGACGACATTTAGAGGGGGTGGAGGATGTCCTATTTTTAGAGACATGCTGAAAAAATGCTGTTTTCCATCCCCTCGGAGAGAGACCTATAGACTAGGAAACATGAAATAGGGAATTGGCGAATCCTGCTCATGACATCAGGGTTAGCTACTTTCTTCTAAAAGTTGAAGATACATTTTCAATAATAATAATTTATTTATTAAAATTTTCTGCGGTCCGCCCTGAGCTTACATTGATTAATGAAGCAAATGTTTCATGATTTTTGTTATAAAAATAATAATAATAGACAATTGGGACTTTAAATTAATGTCAGACAAAGCTTTAAACTCTGGCGGTTAGATTCTTTCAGAAATGTGATCGCCTATAACGTCAACAACAGTTTTGATTAAATCATTTTGGATAGCAATGCACGATTTTTTTAAAAGTTATGTTGGACACTTAAAGCTTCGTAGCGCAATTAAATTACATATTGCAAATGGGAGGCACTTAGCTGGTGTTTTCTCTGAAGTGTGGTTAGAGTGTTTATACTGCCCACATCCGAGGAACTCCATGCGAAAGAGATACCGGAAAAAGCAAACAAGATCACCAAAATAATTTCTTGTTGTTCTCGCTACCAAATAGCTCTTGGTAATATTACATATTGAATATTGATTTTCGCTAAAGGTTTGAGTATACTCCCTGTTTCTATACTTGTGTGTTCATTTTAAATCTGTATGACGGCCATTATTAGCTTCTCCGAAAACAATATTGTTGAAAATGGTTTCTCTAATTCAATTATGGTCTTTGTTTGAGAAGTATTGGAGATTCCATTTTAATTCCTACCAAAATAAAATTTCCTATTGTTGCACCAAGATCATGAAAATAAATTTTAACAAAAACAGAAAAGACTCTGTTTACAACGACTTATCTCATAGCCTAAAACCTTATTATTTGCTGGTCATAGAATTATGCAACTCCATGACTTAGAATTAGAAGTAAAATTTGAAAATTAAACTTCATTGAAATTGATCATATGCAGCTGCATGAGTCTTTTATTTAGTTTTGTTCCGCTCTGGTAGTTTTCAATTTAAAGTCTTGTTGTTTAAATTTTTTGCAATTAATAATAACGAATTCTGAATGAAAAAATATATGGACATTATAAACATTTTGAAAAATCACACTTCAAACTGATTGTTAGACTAAATATTTGTTTTTTTTTCGAAAATTATTAATAAATTTAATTTTTAGTTTTTAAAATGTCTTTTCCATTAAAGAAAATGCTTGTTTTAATTTGAGCTGTTCTAAGGAAATCAAATAAAATAATTTCTTAAGACTAGCCTGTACCATGTTTGAGTTGGTATGGAATTATATTAACAGTACCTAGGTAATTACAATAAAATGTATGTACATAAAAAACGTATTGAACATAACACATTTAATATTTAACTTAAAAAACAATAGACATTATAAAATGCACTTTCTTAAGTCACTTGGTTTTCCGCCTAAAAGAAGGTTCCAAACAAAAACTACTACTATTAAACATTTGAATAATCCACCTAAACTCCAACGTCTTCGCCATTTTGTTTTCATCACACATCGGCTTCAAAAATCAGTTTAATCGCTAAAAGCCGCTCCAGCCCACGAACATGCATTGCTCACTATATTCTTGTAGAGCAGGGTCAAGGAAGTTCGGTAGCAAACCAAATTTTCAAATACATAAATAAATAACCTCGCACAATTTTCTGTTCTCAAAAACGAATATGGTATGATGTATTACTAGTTGCCGTGTTCTACGATCATGTTCGATTCTTCAGTGTTGTTCTTGTACTAGTCCATACGAAGTATAAAGAGAGAAGCCATCAAACTCTTGGTTACCCTTGCTAACCCTTCTACTTATTTGAAGAAAAGTCATTTTGATTTCAAGTTATATAACTACAACCGAATTGTTTAACATTATGGTTGACTGTTTAGTTGGTAAGTAATTCAATTACCAAATAATATTCATATTACAAAATAAGATTTATTCTAAAACTCTTGGTTTAGCGCCGCTTAACCTGCTGACTATGAGGAATCGCCCCTTGAAAAAGCAGCTAGCGGATTTGTACAAAAGAAAATTCCCTCTGGTACCATCGAATTGTGAAATTAACGACAAACTGTGAGGCAATAAGCCAATTGGCTTTATCAGTCGAGCATCATTGTAAACGAGCGTATGAACCGAGAATGACGTGTTTTTACGTCCTTTTTTAAATTTGTACTACCATTAGGACATTGTAGTCATTTTTTTCCTTGATTTATGGGAATTTGGTTCGTCTTTCTAGCTTGTTTAAACTTTTCTTGGTATTTCTCTGTGAGGAAAGTTACATCTCCATACAGCTCGAATCAAAGCATCATAGTTCCTTAGTTTGTCATAGTTCAGAATGTTATCAGCGTTAGTTAGTATTATTAGCGCACGTTTTAGTATTTGGAAATAAAACCGATTTTTTAACGACTTCTTTCCAAAATCCCAACAGCATAATATTTGAAATCGAACATAAAATGTTATTTTCTTAAAATTAAGAATTCGATTACCTATATCGTCTTAGGTATTGACGTTTCAAAACACGTACAAACTTTACCCTCTCTCTTTTATCCTTTGTTTATATTTTCTTCCCAAAAGTATCTAAAGTTATTTTCTAACTTGAGTCAAAACCAACTCCAACTCCACCGCCATCGTCTTCGTCGTCGTCTTTTCTTGTCCTGTCTTGTCTTGTCGTTCCCCATCCTTACCTCCGAAAAAGTTGTTTCCTTTCGTCAAGAATTTACAAATTCGTTTCAAAAAAATCCCACGCAAAATTTTACCAAAATCAGTCTGATTATTATCAACAAACCCCCACGTGCGAAGTTCCTTTTTTTTGTTGGTTGGTTGAAAGAATTCCTTTCCACCATCCGCATCCGAGAGACAACGAGTATTGCCTCGAGGTGTTTAAATACTTTAACCCTCAAATACCTTTATAACCTTAATCGTGTTTATGTACTTAAAGTGAAATTTACCAAAAATTATTCCCCCCCGTAAATGGAATCTCTTATAATCCTCTATAACCAAATGGATATTCATATTAAAAAGGATACAACAATAAAAAACTCAAATTGAAAGTTTAGAGTGCTGCGTATTATATTTAAATTATACATATAAGAGTATGTATTACATAAATAAGATAAAGTTTTATAAAGAATCGATATTTGAGTATTGTTTCTCAGAAATGTTCAAGAAAATCAAAGCCTGATTTCCTATGTGTATCGTTTTTAAAACTACCATATGCAGCTTTTTAAGTTTGCACAAGGTGATTACATATTACTTGGACATGCAAATATAAGGTCTGGAGGAAATAGAACTTCTCCTGATCTTCATTGTTGATTTAAGCCCTTCAAATAAAAGTCCTTTTTGCAACATGTCCTTTTTTCCTTCATTCACTTCATAGCCCTTCAACGAATTTTAGAAGCAATCATAATCACAAGAGAGAAAGAAAAAAGACTCAGTTAAGTCACTCTGTTGATTTTAGTATTAAGCTGTTTTCCATCAATTCTTCTAAAAATCCTTCCTGACAATTTTTCCACAATTTGTAAACATATTTTTTTGTTTTGCTACAAACTTTCCTGCCAATACGGAAGGAAATTTCATATATATAGAAGCATGACACATAACAAGGACACGGATGCTTGATTTTGAGAACGATGAACACATTGAACAGGAAAGTATTTGTAGCTGATTGGAAATGTCAAAGGATTATGTTAACCTTTATACCATGTATCTAGTTGTACCTTCCTTTCCTATATGATAGCACAGTACGTATCTAGAGAACATCCGATCAAAAATCTCAACTGATGAATAGAGAAACGGAAAGGATGGCGCATATATGAGGAAGCACCATCAAGATGATGTTCATCTGTGAATTCTGGAATCTTTTGGGAATTGCCCAAAACCAACAAAGTTAGGTTTATTCAATTTAGTGCCGAGTTTGCATTTTACTTCTGTCTCCTTAATACAGTGCAAGGAATTTTTAACTCACCTACATCTTTGCAACAAGACATAACGACTAAGACTTTTGAATTCTCATACAAACTGGATATGATGATGATGCGAGGTAGAATTTCAGTCATCAGGATATTTGGACAGGAAAAGAATTTACAATTTTGTTATAAGTGAAAAAAACACACTGAGGAAAAAACCGACGGAACCTGTCAGATTTAAATTCACGTATCCAAATATAAATTGAATATTTTTTGTATTATTCCTGAGCTGAGAATAAATTCGGATGATGGTTTATTTGTTCATTTAAAATTGTGAGCTGAAATTTCTATAACTAAACAAGTGCGTCACTAGACTTGACGAACCTATTTAGCAATGATTTTTGATATTGTTACACGAGAACATTTTTCGAAATTTGTGTGTTATAATTTCGAAGAAAATTTCTCAATCATCTTAAAGACTCTTTCTAAAATAACAAACGGTAGGAAAAATAAAATGGTTTGAATTATAAATTTTTCTAAAATAACATAGGATTGAATGTGACCCACAATGCTAGCTTTTCTTTCGTGCCCGTCAATCAATATTTCTAAAAGCAGTACAAAATATTAGGAATACAATTTTGTGTGAGATTGAAAAGATTTGCGGTCAATATATTTTTTAAATATCAAGGTACTTGTTTTTGTATGTTATCGCTTCTTGTAATAAAAGTTGTTATTTGGATTTCTCTAAAAAATCAGCTCAAAGTTAACAATATTTTGGAAATATTAAAATAAGTTTGATTTCAATTATTCATGGTAGAGGACATGTTAATAGGAGATAGATTATTGTCATGCGTCTGTTTAGTCCAGATCAAGTTTCGAGGATTGAAATCTCCTAAGACTAGTAGCTCGTCTTTTGGCTCAATTTGATCGTCTATGCGATTAATTAAGTTTTATTCATAAACGTTATTAATGTATAGCAGTCCAGTCTCAGTTTTAGCTTTTTGGTAGAATGGTTATATTTTTGTATACCTTATAAATCTTTGTCCGTAGTCCGTTGACATTTTTGTCATTTGGACCCTAAGATACTTTTTTTGGCTTGGCTTTTAATTATCGCACCAGAATCCTGCAGAAGAACTCATCTGTCTGCATTGAAGGGTGTAAACTTTACTAAACTCTCTTCCACATCTCTATGATACAACTAGAGAATTTTGGGATTCTCATAACTTGGTAGCATATGTGACGATTTTTGGTTAAAATCAGTTGAAGCTACGGTTTTCATATTGACTACCGTGGTGGTTAATATGACAACTGCGACATTGACAATCGAAAATTGTTCAACTGATTGTCAGGAAGTCAACGTAATGATTATTTTGGTAGTCAATATGTCAGTACAATTTGGCCACATTTCAAGTTGACTATCGACTATTGTCCATACGAAAACTTTTTTTTCTGTTTGATAATTTCGCACGGTTGAAATGTTTTCAATAACAAACAATAATTATTTAATGCTCATTTCTCACGTGTCCCAGTAAAATCTTTTTGACTCTTCACATTAACTTAAAAAATGATCTGTAGAACGTCCATTATCTGTAGAGCGTTCATAGTCCTTAATGTATAGGTGTCATTTATATACGTATTTAAAATAATAAGATAAACATTTTAAATCATATGCATGTTTTGGGCAACAAGGTCTTACAGTTTTATATCATAATTTATGGCACTACTATAGGAACAAACTTGTGTAACACTTACAACTAAGTGTAAATCTATCCTTACGACAAGATTAGGTATGTTCAACGTACCTAATTCTTAAAAAAGTTTTTAACTTTAGAAACTGTTGTAAAGCTTTAAATTTCTTTCTGTGTACTCGTACATATATCAACTATGTTTATCATCTCTAAATATATTCCTAGAGAAAACTTAAAAGCTAAATTTAATTTTAAAATAAAAAAACTTGTAGGGATGTTTTATATATGACAGTTGTGAAACCTATTTGTTAGGAATTTACCTCCCATAACTCTCTCGGTTTCTTAGAAAATATTTACCATAGAAAATGTCTCTTAAATAACTATCATCATTGTCTAAATGGAATTTTCCTCAAAAAAAAAAAAATAAAAACAAACATCAGAGTATTTTTCTAACATTTTCATCTGCTTCGTTTTCAGATGCTACATTACTCTGGCTCAGGCATTAACCCTTAGCATGGGTGGGAGTCCATGTGGCCCGGCGGGAACTGGCAAAACTGAAACTGTCAAGGATATGGGCAAGACATTAGCTAAATATGTGGTCGTATTTAATTGCTCCGATCAAATGGATTACAGGTAAATATTATACTTTCTATATACGATGAAGAAGGAAGGGTTTTGAAATTGAAAAATGTCACTCAGCAAGCAACTACTGGGATACTTCTTCACTACACTATACATCTCTTATATTATTGCATTCCACTAATTGGATGTCTGTTTTATTTTCGCTACATCCTCATCCTTATCCTCCTGCAAAAAGAAATAAATAAAAACTTTAAAATGAATTCCAACGTGTGGTGGTAAGCTATTAATTCGTACTTTTTTTTAGGGGTTTGGGACGAATCTATAAGGGACTTTCACAATCCGGAACTTGGGGTTGTTTTGATGAATTTAATCGTATTGAGTTACCTGTTCTGTCAGTAGCAGCACAACAAGTTGCAGTCGTCCTTACGGCGAAGAAAGAAAAAAAGAAGTCATTTGTATTCACAGATGGCGACACAATTGAAATGAATCAGGAATTTGGAATTTTTATTACGATGGTAAGTTAAAACTAGAGTATTTAGTGTGTCTTGTGTGTGGGAGTAACTTTACGAGCGAAGGTACAAAGATGTTATTTACGTTGTTATTTTTTGTGCATGTCTTTAAAAATGGTTTAGGTTTGCTCATGGTGACCTACATTTTTTATTTATTTAAAAAGTTTAAAATACGAGCAGTTAAAAATGTATCTCTTCACTAGAATAGAATTCTATTTATAACCTTCAAAGTTTTACCAAAAATGCTTAGGTTCCACAAAAGAAAACATAAAAAAAGAATTGATTTTACATATCGTCTTGAGCAAATTGTTGGTCATTTATATCTTACTTATTTACCTTATAACTTGATATACATTTTAATTTATAATTTCACACAGATAAAAACATTTAATTAATTTAAACATTTGTTGTTTTAGTACCTGGGCAGATTTTATGGCTTTATGATTTGTTGGTCTTAAATCTCTCCCCAGAATATAATATGTAGTTTGTTTGTAGAAATGAAGAACAATGTAAAAGGATTTCTAAAGGACTAATTGAAAACGTCATTAGTATCTTCCTTTGTTTCATACAATTTCATTTTTCGTTCCCTGCAGAGTGCCACTCCGCACACGAAGAATCTCGCCATAGACATAATTATTATGCTTGAGTGTATAGCTTTGTGTGTAGCTCACGTTTGTGACGAAACAAACTTCAAGACCAGAGCTAGAGGATAACAGTGTTCATTACCACGCTCATAGTTCTAAATAAAATATTAAATTAATATTTTGTTTATACATTTTTAGAATTGAAATATCTAATTTAAACATGTCATTTAAACATGTATATTTTAATGTTTACTCCAAACAAAAAAGAAATGGTATTTTATGAGAGTGTTTAACAATAATGTGGCCTATAGTTATCTAATGAGTGACATTTTAAACACATTCTGTCCGTTAACATTTGTCTTGCTTAAAAGGTTTTGTAGGTTTTCGTGTTTTGTTAAAAAAGTTATCAGTTAAACTATTCCAAAAAATTAAAAAACAACCAACAATTTTTTTTCATATGATGAAATGAAATATTTCAAAATCTATTTTCGTTAACGAGATTTTAAGTCGTAACGAATTTTTACCAATTCCAGTACTATTTTTTGTAGATTTAATTAATTCTGAAAAAAACTGTTGTAAGATTTTTATAAAAAATTACTGAATGTTTAAAACAATATTTGTTATAAAATAAAATTTATCTCAAATTTTTGAAAAGAAATTTGATTTGAAAACTAATTTTTACGAACTTTTAGGATTGCATTTTTTAGATATTTATTTTTTGTTAAAAAACTCAATTCGATTTTACTCAAAATTTTTTGGAATCTTCAAAACAATATTTCTAATAAGATAAAATAACTTTGAAGCTAGTGTTTTTAATTTTTTTAAAGATAATTGAATCGAAAATCTATTTTTACCAACTCTTATTCATTTTGTTTAGGTTTTTATTTTTGTCAAAAAGTCTATTCGATTATCTTCAAAATTCTACTGAATGTTGAAAACAATATTTCTCATAAGATAAAATTAGTTTGAAGCCAATATCTCAAAGTTTTGAAGAGATATTTAAGTCGAAAATCAATTTTTTCCAACTTTTAAAATTTTTTTTTAGGTTTCTATTTTTTTGCAAAAAAGCTGTCAATTCGATTTTTCTCAAAATATTACTGAATATTAACAACAATATGTTTTAAAAGAAAACATTAGTTTAAAGCCAATGTCTCAAAGTTTGAATAGTTATTTGATTCGAAAATCAATTTTTACCAACTTTTATTAATTTTTATTTTTTTGTAAAAAAACTGTTAACTCCATTTTCTAAAAATTTTACCTTATGTTGAAAATGTTATTCGTCGTTGCACAAAATTGTTTTAGTGATGAAATAATTTTTTTTGTAACAAATTTTTTTTTCAGTTTTTTGATTTAGTTTGCTGGATTTTTTCCAAAAATAAATTTGTTTGGTATCACGTTACATTATATAATATAATTCCAGTCTCTAGCGTTAAAGGCTCGTAAGTTATACAGTATTAACCAACATTTTCACCTTTTTTTTTAAACTGCTATGGTAAAAAACAGGCACTCAGTTTTCTTGAGAGCCCTTTCTGCATCTTTCTGCGACGAAACACGCACGCACAGGCATGTTTCTAAAAATCTTTTATTTCGACTCTCGGGACCTTGAAACGTCGAGAAATTTCAAAATTTTTAATTTGACAAATCAGACACATTACAATAACTTCCTATGGGAAGTTAATTAGAACCAACAAAAAGTGGAAAGTGTTTTTAACTAAAATTAAATGTATTAAACATTATATAAATGAAATATTTTTATCACAAAAAAGCTTTAATCGAAAGTTATACCCATTTGAATCCGTACAGAGAAATGGCAAACGTTATGATGCCACGTTTTCAAAACTTATTAAACAATTCTTGCAATAATATTTTATCTGCAGACTAAAACCGATAAGGATTCACAAAGAGGGTAAAACCACAGATACTATAGTTGCTCTAACTAGTAACTCTATTTTTTGGGGTAAAACCCTTGTCTCTGCCCAGTATTGGTTGTCAATTGATTTGAAAATTGTAGTTTTGCACTGTGGTTCCATCGGTTGGAACATTTTTTTGGTCAAAATCTTTTTCGGTATATATCTTAAAAAAACACAGTATAGAACTGGATTTTCAATAACAAGGTTTCTATTTTTTACGAAAATAAGAAGTACAAGAAATCCAAATGTAGAATCCAAGAAACAAAATTGAAATCTTTTTAAAAAAATTGTTGAAGTTAAATTCAAATTGAAGTTATTGTAATCGCTGGAATTTGTCGAATTCAATTCAATTCATGTTGACATTTGGAATATCTCACACAGATTTATACAGAAAGGACTTCGATTAAAATATCTTTTTCAAAAATTAAAAATATTGACTTCAAACTTTTTTAATCTTATAGAAAATATTGTTTTCGAAATTCAGTAAAATTTTTGTAAAAAGCCAACAGTTCGTATTTGTTTATATAAAAAATAAAAACTTTCAAAAAATCCTACTAAAATTGGTAAAAATTGGTTTTCAACTTAAAATCTCGTTAACAAAAATATATTTTGAAAAAATATTTTGGAAAAACCCAACTGCAACATTTTTCAACAAAAAAACGATAACCTACAAAAGCGACAACAACTGATAAGAAATGGTATTTTACTCAAGTATTGGTGGAACAAAGAAAGATATTGACTTCAAATTATTTATCTAACAGGAAATATTGTTATGAATATTTTGTTAAAATGTAAACCAATATTTTGTTAAAATGTAATGGCAAAGCTAATAAAATTTTGTTTAAGGTAAAAATTAATTTTCTTTACATGCGCTTATTTAAGAATTCCAAATCTAGTAAAAACAAAAAACATCTGTGGACAGTTTAAGTGATAAAACCGACCAAAAGTAGGTGTTTTTCAAAATTTCATTAAATCTGTTTTCATTTAAAAATCTTTATGATTTGCGATAAACATGATGAATAAATTAGGTGGCGCAACAAGCCGTTGAAAACTAGGACCTAATGACTTACAACTCTAAACCTTTCCTGCGTGCGAGTACTGTGGTCAGGGATGGAGGGGACCTACAGTTTTAAGACGAATACCGAACGGCTAGTTTGAGCAAAGCACTTTTTATGACAAGAATTACTCTTATAGGATTTGTCAATTCCTCTCAAGAGCCAGTACCAGTGGAAAAAACTTTAGATGGCACAGGCAGGGATCGAACTCAAGACCTCTGGCATGACAGTCCTATAAACAAATTGCCAAATTCTGAAAGGTTATGACCTGGCCTATCACCATTTTTAGTTGGGACCATCCTTTCGAAAATCGAGTTGCTGGTTAAGGGTGCTCTTTTTAAGGATATCGCCAACTTAAAAAAAATCAATATAAATGTATGAGAACTTCTTTTATTTTGATCTTAAAAAAACTGAACCTTCAAACCTTAAATACCAATTTTGAACTCAATAGACCTATTGGTTTAGCCTGTAGACCCACTTCTCTACCTTCGTATAATGTCATGTTTGATTACAATTTTTAGTTCGAAATGTTTTACAAACACAAAAATTACCATATAGTTTCTATATAACAAAAGTACAAAATTATAAGCCAACTGTTGACCAAAAACTTATTCCCAGCTTTATTTTCAAATAAAAGTGGTCCAATGATGCAACTACACTACAATTTACACCTAACTATGTAACTATATTTGTTGATAAGAATTCGCCTTGTCAGATTATTTTTCAGTCTAAATCGATTTCCAATTCAAGCTAATTGAAAACCCGAACTAAGAATCGATAACGAAGTAGATGATTGTGCTTTTTCACTTCTCAACCTTCACAATCTCCAGGGACAGCGCGCTTAGTGTGACCTTCACTGCGTGCTAAAAGTTTTGTTAAAAAAAAACTCACTTTAAAAATTAGTTTTCAATAATTAAAATATGTTTCAAAAAGAAACCACTAGAAGGCCCGTTCGGTAAGAATCTATGCCAGTTTCATTTTCAAAACTTAATAATTATGTTTATAGACGTATACAATATACACAAAGACCATAATTCAAAATAATTTTATTTTAATAAAACTTCGCCGAAGGATAAGTTTCCGATGTCTATAAAGTCGATATTTGCCTTTATCTTCACAAGAAAAATAAGGATTTAATTAATTGCCTTATATTAATTTTACGATAAGAAAATGTACCATAACTTCTAATTTCAATAATTTGTTACGATAAAACTTGACATTTCCAATATACTATTTTGTATATTTATATCTACGTTTGTATATATAAATTTATACACTTTAATACATAGGTATGGATAAATATAAGGTGCACAAAATAGATCCATCTTAAAAGAACTTATCCTTAGCATAGTGCCTAATAGAAAAGGTTAATGAGACAGGTGTGTACTCGCAAGCAGATAGATTTCCAATTAATCGTCACCCATATCTCGATTTTTTGATCAACAAAAGGGGTTAAATGTTTATGTGAGGGGGGAGGGAGGTGGGAGTGAAAACGATAAATAAATATAAATAAAACATTTTCTCAGGCTGATGTCGAAGTCGAACCAATTTGTTTCTTCATTATCATCATCCAACAAAAAAGGAATCACAGACAACAGTGGGACTCAATAATTCCAAAATTGGAATAAAATAAGGTTTTTTGAGTATAAGTCAGTTCAAATAGAATCAACTAAGCCGAAAAAAAATTAAAACGTCATTCGTTTCAATGGATTCACAGAAAATATTGTACTTTTACAGTGTTTTAATATTTTATGGGTTAAATATTGTATGCAATGTTAAAAAACTAATTTAGCATTTTCGGAAAATGGATGGAAATTCAATTATATTTATCATGACAGCCAATAACATTCTTCCACCGCTAGGAGTCTATGTGAGCCAATTTCTTCTAACAATGCTCAATCAACTGAGAACTGAACAAACGTTAGGTAATTCTGCGGTCAAATTTAGTTTTAGTCGAAGATTAACTTTAAAATCGTAGTTGTCAAAAATCTATAGAAATTAAAGACACTGTATTGATAAACTAGTAAATATTCAATATATGATATGTACGCGTTTTAAACCTTTCTGCAACATTATGATCGGCACATTTGGCTTCAGGCCAGGTCGATCAACGATAGATCAAACATTCACTTTAAACCAAATCCTGGAAAAGATCAACGAATTTTAAATTGAGACCACCATCTTTTTTACCAGCTTCAAATAAATATATATACTATCAACAAGAAACAGATATAATAATTCCACGAACGACATCTTATGCGAAATCTGACGAAGAATTACCTTTGCAAACCGGTGCTACTTCGATTTGGCCAAACAAATGAGTTCAAAGCTCCTTTCTCAAAAGACAAAGTCCAAGTTGTACAAAACTCTAATTTTACCAGTTCTATTTACCGCGCATATTGATAGACGATAAGTAAAAGGAGGGAATTGATACTGGGCACTTACAAAAGGATATTTGGTCCTACATACTATGCGAAGACGGTGAATGAAGGAAAAGATTCAATCGTGAATTGCACCAGCTTTATCAAGAAGTGGATTAAGTAAAAAGAAATTGGAGTACAGAGTTCTTTTTGGAAATGTTTAAGCATGGTAGTCTCACTCAGGACCACATCAAGTTTTGTATACCTCTACATTTTTTCGTTTTTGTTAAAACTGTCAAAGAGCATATCCCACTGTCAATATTTTAGAGTCTTGAATACATTTCATAGTCCGTAGGAGAAATTCTTAAATTAAACAAAGAAAAATGATACACTTTCCTTTGTCGTCCTCCTTCCAAAACCTCCTACAGCATCAACAAACTGCTTCTAATGTCCGTATGGAACTTTCTAAAACGTTATATTTCCTCTCCTTTTTTTCTATCACTTAAACAGAATCCCGGCTATGCTGGTCGGAAAGAACTACCGGAGAATCTAAAAATCCAATTTCGTACCGTTGCTATGATGGTTCCCGACCGACAAATCATCATTCGTGTCAAACTAGCATCGTGTGGATTTTTGGAGAACATAACACTGGCAAGAAAATTCTACACTCTATACAAATTATGCGAGGAACAATTGACAAAACAGGTGCATTATGACTTTGGGTTAAGGAACATCCTGTCGGTGCTGCGAACATTGGGTGCTTCGAAACGTAGCAATTCCAAAGATAGCGAGAGTACGATAGTTATGCGGGTGCTGAGGGACATGAATCTGTCTAAATTGATTGACGAAGATGAGCCTTTATTTATGTCTCTTGTATCGGATTTGTTTCCCAATCAGGTGAGTTATGGCATTAATATTTTACTTTGGGTGTCTATATTGTCCTTTTTTTCTATTTGCTGTTGATGTTTCACAGACTTTGGAGAAGACAAATTACCCAGAGTTAGAAACGGCGATAGCCCAACAAGCTGATGAAGCTGGATTGGTGTATCATCCGCCATGGGTGTTGAAACTGATTCAGTTGTATGAAACACAAAAGGTGCGACATGGTATTATGGCATTGGGTCCAAGTGGTGCTGGCAAGACCACCTGCATTCACACCCTCATGAAGGCTATGACCCAGATGGGTACCGTCCATCGGGAGATGAGAATGAATCCGAAGGCTATAACTTCAGCTCAGATGTTTGGGCGATTAGATGTTGCGACAAATGATTGGACCGATGGAATATTCTCAGCTCTCTGGCGAAAAACATTAAAGAGCAAGGGCGGGGAGAATATTTGGCTGGTGCTGGACGGACCGGTAGACAGTATTTGGATTGAAAACTTGAACTCAGTACTCGATGACAATAAGACTCTGACATTGGCAAATGGTGATCGTTTAGTGATGGCACCAACCTGTAAAATTATCTTTGAGCCTCATAACATTGACAACGCATCGCCGGCTACAGTTTCCCGAAATGGAATGGTCTACATGAGTTCTTCGGGACTGGATTCAAGACCAAGTAAGATTTTTGTTTTTTGTTATTACTGTATAGAAAAACTTTTTGAAATTATCAAATTTGTCTTATAGTTGTTCAAGCTTGGCTCAAGTCTCGCTCGCCTGGTGAGAAGACCGTGTTTAGCGACCTTTTTGAGCAGTCTTTTTTGTCCATATTTAATTGGGGCACACAGAATTTGAAATTGCTGATGTCGGTATTGCAGTGTAATATTGTGCAACAGATGTTATTTATCTTGGAAGGCTTGGTACCTGTTAAGAAAGACGAGGAAGGCGCTGCTAGCATGTCCAGCAAGGACAGTCAAGAAGGTAAGGTATCGAATTTGCGAATTTGGGATAGGCAGAACTTGGAACAAATTAAGCAAGACTTTAGACTCAGTTTCATAAAGAAACATACTTAAGTTTAGTGGATGTAAAAGATTTGAAGAACCGTGTATAAGGGCAACTCCTTCAAATGGTAAAACTGAACCTAAGGTAAATTTGAATGTAATAGGTAAGTGCCCTAGGTAAAACTTGCTTTTGAAGCCCTAATCAAGAATTTCGCCTTTTTAAAGTTTAAAAGAAATCAATGTTGACACACTTAATGAATGCGTATGTTCTAAAATTAAATAATTAAGCCCTATTGAGTTTACTAAATCCTCTAACTTCAATTAATTTAAAAAGCTGAAAAAACTTACGAAAATGAAAGGATAAATATATTAAAAATCGGATTACAGAAAGCAAAGTTACAAACCTTTAATCTTCACTAAAAATTGGTCCTTCGTTAAATTTTTGGGCAATGATTGAGTCGTGATAAAGTAGCTTGAAAATTTAATTTTTTTGGTCTGGGTATCTTTTATTCTAAAGCCTTCCATCTTCTTTGGTTAATTTTGTTCACCGTCGTTCATAAGTCCCCACACTGATGTTGTTTTTGTTTGAATTGGATTGAATTTTCAAAATTTTACCCGAACATGGGCGAATGAATTATTTTCAGGTAAAACAGCCGAAGCAAAGGCTGCATCAGCTACCACCGTCAAAGCTACTGCTAAACCTAGTGATAAAGCTGTTTCACAAGGTTCAGCTGGAGTTAAGTCTGCTACAGGTTCGACTGGAACTAAGTCCACAGCAAGTTCGGCTGGATCTAAACCCGCTGACCCAGCTACAGCTCCGTCATCGGCTAAAGGGGCTGCAGCTGTAGCGGCCCCTACAGCAGCTCCAGCAGTAGAGCAATCAAAGGATGATAACCGGCGACTTTCAAACGCCAGTGAGGGCGGTAAAGTATCCCTCTTCCAAACAAAAAAACTTAAACTCTATGTGTATAAACGTGAATGTCCTGTGATGTCTCTTTTTGGTATTTCTGTGTGTCCTTTCGTCCTATAGTTTGTTCTTTGTCAAAGACGCACCACTTTTTAACTCTTTTTCACACAAATAACTTTCTCTTCGTCTTTATGTAAACAAAAAATTAAAAAAACAAAAATATCTTCCTATTGCATTGAATTTGATAGATTTTCTTTTTCCTTTTCCTGGTTTCTACTTTTGTAATTTTAGATGAAATCCCAGAGGAAGTGAAATCCGACGAAAAGGAAGATACCTGTACCCCCGAACATCTACACCGGTTGTATATTTTTTCAATTGCCTGGGGACTAGGTGGATATCTTAACTCAGCGGACCGTTGCAAGCTTGATGCCTATGTCAAAGAGACTTTCCCCCATTTCGATTACCCCAAGATGAAGGGGCAAGAGAGTACGATATTTGATTTTTTCGTATCGCCCACTGGAATGTGGCAATCGTGGAAGACACTAGTCACCCCCTATATGTATCCGGAGGTATCAACACCAGATTATCTGAGTATCTTGGTGCCGATAGTGGATAACGTCCGGATTGACTATCTTATCGGGACTATTGCTAATCAGGAGAGAGCTGTGATGCTGATTGGTGAACAGGGAACCGGCAAGACGGTGATGATGAAAAACTTCATGAAGAAAATGAATCCGGAATCGTATATGGGAAGGTCATTCAATTTCTCATCCGCAACAAGTCCTTATCAGTTTCAGCGAACCATAGAGAGCTATGTAGAGAAGCGCGTTGGAGTGACTTTTGGTCCGCCGGGAGGACGGAAACTTATTGTCTTCATCGACGATATCAACCTTCCCGAGATCAATGAATGGGGTGACCAGATTACCAATGAGATAGTTCGTCAAACCATGGATATGAAAGGTTTCTATAGTCTGGAGAAGCCTGGGGACTTTACGACTGTTGTTGATGTTCAGTATGTTGGGGCGATGGGTCTTCCTGGTGGAGGACGCAATGATATACCTTCGAGGTTGAAACGACAGTTCAGCGTATTTAATTGCAATATCCCAGACAATGAGTCCATTGACAAGATATTCAGGGTTGTTGGCGAGGGTCATTACAATAACAAACGTGGCTTCGCTCCAGAGGTTCGAAACCTTGTCAAAAAGTTGATCTTTATAACCCGATACATCTGGCAGCGTACGCGGGAGAATCTTCTCCCCACTCCGGCTAAGTTCCACTATGTTTTCAGTCTGAGGGATTTGTCGAGAATCTGGCAAGGTATGGTGGGAACTCTGTCCACAGTTATAACAGCGGAAAGTGTAATGATGTCGCTTTGGAAACATGAATGCACCAGAGTTTTTGCAGATCGTTTTACAACGGTTCAAGACAAGGAATGGTTTAGCGGTGAGTTGGTGAGTTTGGTCCGCAATGAACTTAGTGAAGCTCACGTGGAAATGATCGGGCCAAGTCCTGTGTTTGTGGATTTCATGCGGGACGCTCCAGAACCCACAGGTGAAGAGGGAGAAGATGCTGATATGGAATTGCCTAAGGTCTACGAGCCGGTTAGTTCCCATGAAGTTCTGCGGGAAAGGTTGTTTATGTTCTTGGCGCAGTTCAATGAAATGGTAAGAGGGTCTGGAATGGATTTAGTCTTCTTCCCCGATGCTATGTTGCATTTAGTTAAGATCTCTCGCATCATCAGACATCCAAGAGGAAACGTAATGTTGGTTGGAGTTGGTGGATCTGGCAAGCAGTCACTCACTAAGTTGGCATCGTTCATTGCCGGATACAAAACATTCCAGATAAGTCTGACTCGATCCTACAATGTCGCCAACTTCTTGGAAGATTTGAAGCTTTTGTATAGGACATGCGGTGTTCAAGGAAAAGGTACCACTTTTCTGTTCTCTGATTTGGATATCAAGGAGGAAGGTTTCCTAGAATATTTGAATAATATTCTGTCATCGGGAGTGATCTCGAACTTATTCACTCGAGACGAACAAGCTGAGATAGTTCAAGAACTGACGCCAGTTATGAAACGTGAAAATCAGCGCAAGACTGCCACTCCGGAAAGTGTTATGGAGTTCTTTTTAGCTAGAACGTGCACCAATCTCCATGTGGCTTTCTGTTTCTCTCCAGTTGGGGAGACTTTCAGGGCTAGAGTTCAAAGATTCCCGGCACTAGTATCAGGATGTACTATCGATTGGTTTCAACCATGGCCCAAGGACGCTCTCATCTCAGTGGCTCAACATTTTCTGAATGATTTCGAAATTGAGTGCACACCAGCGGTGAAAAAGGAACTAGTCACCGCTTTGGGATCAATACAAGATGTCGTTTCTGAGACCTCTGTGGAATACTTCCAAAGATTCCGTAGGGCCACACATGTTACTCCTAAGTCTTATCTGAACTTTATTGCCGGGTATAAGAACATTTATCAACAAAAACAAAAAGAATTGGGTGATGGAGTTGAGAAGATGGACACAGGTTTGGAGAAGCTCAAGGAAGCATCAGCGTCAGTGGAGATTTTAAAGAAAGACCTGGCTGTAATGGAGCAAGAGCTTGTAGAAGCTTCAAAAAAAGCTGAATCTGTACTCGTCGAAGTGACTGAACGTGCAATGCAAGCTGAAATTGTGAAAAATCAGGTTATGATTGTCAAGGAAAAGGCTGAAGCTTTAGTGGCGTGCATCGCGAATGAGAAGGCACTAGCTGAAGAGAAGCTCGAAGCTGCGAAACCAGCTCTCGAGGAAGCTGAAAACGCCCTTAACACTATTAAACCAGCTCATATCGCCACTGTGAGGAAATTGGGACGTCCTCCGCATCTGATTATGCGAATCATGGACTGTGTGTTGATTTTGTTCAAAAGAAAGTTGCATCCGTGTATCCCTGATGCTGCCACTCCATGCCCAAAGCCGTCTTGGCAGGAGTCCTTAAAGGTAAATTGTTTTCCAAAAGGCATCTACTTTTTTCTATAGGTATTTTTCGTTCTTTGTGTAGATGATGGCGAGTGCAACATTCCTTCTCCAATTGCAAAACTACCCCAAGGATACTATCAACGATGAAATGATTGACTTGTTGCAACCCTACTTTCGAATGGAGGACTACAACATGGACATGGCACGACGAGTTTGCGGTGACGTTGCTGGTTTGCTTTCATGGACAAAAGCCATGGGATTTTTTCATAGTGTGAACAAAGAAGTCTTGCCGTTGAAGGCAAATCTCACAATGCAGGAAGCGAGATTGAAGGTAATTTTCAACATTTCCCTAAACTCCCATAGACCCCACGCCCACAGAGAGTTGAACAATTTTATGATGAATATCCGTTTTTCAGCTTGCCATGGATGACTTAGCCGGGGCTGAGGAACAATTACGCGAACGTGAGGATGCATTGCAGCAAGTTAAAAATCAGTATGACAAAGCTGTGGGCGAGAAGCAACGTCTAACGGATGCAGCAAATGTTTGTTTGCGTAAAATGACAGCGGCAACCGCCCTAATCAACGGACTGACAGATGAGAAACACCGCTGGACAAATCAAAGTAAGGAATTTAAAATTCAATTAGGAAAACTGGTGGGCGATGTTCTTTTGGCAACCGGATTTCTATCGTACTGCGGTCCCTACAATCAGGAGTTCCGCACAAACCTAATCAAAACTTGGATGACAATTCTAAAGCAACGCGTCATTCCGTTTACATTGAATTTAAATATCACAAATATGCTGGTAGACTCGTCGACAGTTTCGGAGTGGACTTTGCAGGGCTTGCCCAACGATGAGTTGTCTGTTCAGAATGCCTTGATTGCCACCAAGTCGAGTAGTTACCCATTGTTGGTTGACCCCCAGAGTCAAGGAAAGATATGGATTAAGTGCAAGGAGGATAAGAATGAACTGCAGATAACGTCGCTTAACCACAAGTATTTTAGGACTCATCTGGAAGATTCTTTGTCGTTGGGACGGCCTCTGCTCATCGAGGATGTGGGAACAGAGCTCGATCCGGTGATTGATAATGTTTTGGAGAAGAACTTCATCAAGTCGGGAAGTATCGAAAAGGTGCTCGTCGGTGACAAAGAGTGTGACGTCATGCCGGGTTTCATGCTCTACATCACAACAAAGCTTCCTAACCCGGCTTTTAGTCCCGAGATGAGTGCAAAAACCTCAATTATCGATTTCACTGTGACCATGCGTGGCTTGGAGGACCAGCTTTTGGGTCGAGTAATTCTCATGGAAAAATCTGATCTGGAAGCTGAACGAGTTGCCCTATTTGAAACTGTCATGCAAAATCAGCGGAACATGAAGGAGCTCGAAGCAAATCTGCTGTACCGTTTGAGTTCCTCCCAAGGCTCTTTGGTCGACGATGAAGCTCTGATTGAAGTACTTCGTGTGACTAAATCCACAGCCGAAGAAGTAAATCAAAAATTGAAGATATCCGAAATCACCGAAAAGAAGATCATGAAAGCTCGTGAAGAATATCGTGCTGTAGCAGCTCGAGGGTCGATCCTCTACTTTTTGATCACTGAAATGAGTAATGTCAATGTCATGTATCAAAATTCTTTGAAGCAATTTTTGGTGATCTTCAATAACTCGATAACCAAATCCACGAAATCCAGCGTCACTGAAGAAAGGATCAATATTATTCTTAAGTACCTGACGTATGAAGTTTGGGCCTTTACCAATCGCAGTTTGTACGAAAGGCATAAGCAATTGTTCACCTTGATGCTGGCTATCAAAATTGACTACCACAAAGGGAATATAACCCATGAAGAGTTTATGGCATTTATCAAGGGAGGAGCGTCGTTGGATTTAAATGCTGTGGCACCTAAACCCTTCAGATGGATTCTAGATATAACTTGGTTGAATTTGGTCGAGATAAGCAAGCTAGATACGTTTTTGAATGTTTTGCAAATTGTAAGTTTTCTGATGAGAGGTAAATGTATGACTTTTCAATATTTTCTTAATAGATTGAGTCCAGTGAGAAGGAGTGGCGAGCATGGTATGAGGCTGAGAAACCTGAAATGGAAGACATACCCTGTGGTTATCAGGCTTCGTTGGATGGCTTCAGGAAGTTGCTGTTGGTACGTTCATGGAGTCCAGACAGAACGATTTCTCAAGCAAAAAAATACATTGAAGGTACGCTTACATTCCTCCAGTCTTAAACATTTCAAAGGCCTTTTTTTAATTTTAGAATCCCTCGGTCCTGAGTACAGTGAAATGCAAATTCTCGATTTGGAAGCAACATGGTTGGAATCAGAACCACGCACACCCTTCGTTTGTCTGTTATCCATCGGTTCCGATCCAACTACTCAAATAGGAATTTTGGCCAAACAGAAGGGAATTCGTGAGTATCTATTATTTAACCCTCTGTCCTTGGTTTAAAACTAAACACACGTATACAATCTTCACTCAAATGTCCATCAGCACTTAAATCGGTCTCGATGGGCCAAGGTCAAGAGTTCCATGCCCGCAAGATGATTCTCGAAGCCATGTCTACCGGAGGTTGGGTTCTCCTACAAAACGTCCATCTCTCCTTACCATTTTGCACAGAAGTGATTGACTTGTTGGTCGAATCAGAGCACATCGATGACTCCTTTCGGATGTGGGTAACGACAGAACCACACTCGGAATTCCCTATTGGATTATTGCAAATGGCTATAAAATTCACAAATGAACCACCTCAGGGCATCCGAGCAAGCATGAAACGAAGCTATCAGGTAAGAGAGGTCTGCCTCTGAAGCAGTACAACCAACTTTATGGGTAATTTCTACAAAAATTGTATTCATTTGTTGTGTTGGCTTTATTTTTTTTAATCAAAAGGCATTTAGTCAAGACTTCCTGGATTACACTTCTGCCCCACAATGGCCGCCACTTTTATATACAGTTGCTTTCCTGCACACCGTCATTCAAGAACGTCGTAAATTCGGTCCTCTCGGTTGGAATGTACCCTACGAATTCAATCAAGCTGATTTTGCCGCAAGCGTTCAATTTATCCAGAATCACTTGGATGAAATGGATCCAAAGAAGGGTGTATCTTGGCAAACTGTATGCTATATGCTAGGCGAAGTACAATATGGCGGACGGGTTACAGATGATTTCGATAAACGACTTTTGACTACTTTCACGGCTGTGTGGTTTTGTGAGAGTCTACTGACGTCGTCGTTTGAATTTTACAAAGGCTACCGAGTGCCTGTGACGAAGAGCTTGCAAGGATTCGTTGACTATATAAATAGTTTGCCAGCAAATGACACCCCGGAGGTGTTTGGATTGCATCCGAATGCAGATATCACGTATCAGATAAATACTGCCAAAGGTAAGTACATACCTACAATATGTATGTATATGTATTTTTCTCTGTAGGATAGTAGGGTTGGAAGTTGTGAAAAGAGATTGATTGTATACCTACATAGGTGTACGAAAGATAAAATGTCAATGATAATTTTGATGATGTCAAAGATTTATGTAAAGGTTGAGAGCAGCAATAACGCTGTTTAGTGGTCTGTAAAGGAGTTTGTCTAGTTAGACACATTTATGTCAATAGGAAAAGTCGGTTAGAAGGCAGTTGTTTTGGTGTTACAATGACGCGTGCATACAAAATTCCTAAATAAGCATTGAAATAATTTATCATGCAACATTTTATAAAAGTTAAAATTACAAAATAAAATTTTAATTTATTCTTTATTCACACTATCAGGAGTATACTAACCGGTGTTTCTTTGACATGTAGTTTTCAAGAAGAAATAAAAAGTATGTAATTTAATGTTATGCCCAACAACTAAGCTTTATTATAACGATAAGTGTTGGTTAATATGTTTTAAAAATAATTTCGGACAAGAGGCCTCTGCAACAGGTTCGAATAAATTTCAGCCGAGTGGCACATTTTATAAGGGAGTGTTTAGATCTTTTCTTCAAAGGTTGCAGTCGTCTCGGGTCACCAAAATAAGTTCGCACGATCTTGTTGAGTTGATCTTTCTGATAGCTGTAACGTTGTATAAAAAATCTACTGTTCTATCATGGACTATTTTTGACGTTCGTTGTTGCCAAATTGGCGTTGGAAGTTTTGAAGTGTTGCCTCATATAATCTCGCGATGATAGTATTACAGATTTTATACACAAAGGAGACATCTGTCAAAAGAAAGAATTCAGAAAAAGTATTGTGAGATCTAAAACCACACGTTTAAAAAGAACACCCGTTATTAAAATGTACTGTTTCTGGACGATTTTCCCTTTGGCGATCTTTTTTTTTGACATTTCTTCATAT
Organism: Eupeodes corollae; assembly: GCF_945859685.1. Classification (NCBI taxonomy): domain Eukaryota; kingdom Metazoa; phylum Arthropoda; class Insecta; order Diptera; family Syrphidae; genus Eupeodes; species Eupeodes corollae. The sequence continues at coordinate 207,210,067 of NC_079147.1, read as the reverse complement.
ATTCCCGGCCCTTCTAAAAAAATTAAAAAGAGGCATAAAGATTTAAATTTGTTAAGCATATGCGATTGAGTGAGGTAAAATAGTAGAACGTCAAAATGATGTGCTTGAAAAGAGTCCAAAGTGAATTCTCTTTTAGGTGTGTTGAGTTTAAGTCTATTTAGAAACTTATTTTGCTTTTGGAATGAACTAGAAAATTAAAAGTTGAATGTCCCTGCTAACCCAATCGTTGAGAAAAGTTACTTTTGCGTGATTAGTCAATTCCTCGCAAAAGTTGAAAGCAGTATTCGTTTTTTAAGCAATTGGTAAATCGTCATGTTTTGTGCGTTTTCAGTTCTGCTCACACTTCACGTTTAACCTCCATCTGTTTAAACAAACAGCTCAAACAAATGATTCATTTTTTCACTTTGGACAATTTGAATTTGTTTTGATGAAATTTTGTGTATTTGACATGTGTCAACTGCACGTTTGGAAAGCAGTTACTAGTTATCACGATGTTTTAATGGTTAAAAGTCAAATAAAATTCCATTTAACCAAATTAAATAACTGCCATGTTTGACACTTTAAACAATCATTTTACACCTGGGTGTGTTCAAGAAGGTAAAAAGTAGTCAAGAATATAATTACAGCATAAATTAACTTTTCGTATATTAATTTTAACTCAAAGTGTCTCATAGTGCTTACATCATGTCAACATGATATAAATTACAAATTACAACACACATCCTCTTCACACACACACAAAGACACATCCAATATAATGAAGATAACAATTATTATTACATGGTGAGTGTTGTTTCTGTCACTTTTTATAATAATGCAAATTTTTGACATCTCTACTTTCATTGTCACTATCGTTCGCCTTCACATAACCATCATCATTCTCATCATAGAATACTCTTATCATAAAATTCATCATCACATCAACATCAACTCTGCGCTGTGCTGCTGCGTCAATTAGCTTTAGCGTGAAGTTTGCAAAGCATGGGTTTGAAATTTTCATTTATATACCTATACCTTCCTACCTATCGTCAACTGAACTGATGAATGAATAACAACGACCGTGTGTCAGAAAAAGCACTTACATATTCATGCATGTGTGTTCATTTTGCTTTATATTATTGATTCAATTATTCAAAAGGCTAACAGCAGCAACAGGCCTATAGTTAGGTACAGGCATGTCTTGTCCTATACATTCATACAGGGTGGGTCAATTTAAAATGATTTTGAATCATAGAATATGATTAATGTCAATTTTGTTGGGCTATTTAAATATATTTATTAAGTTTAATATCGCTTAAATTAGCACAACCTTATGCTCATAGAAACTGTCTATTTTTAAATGTTCCAGGGCTCAGCGCCTCTATTTTAGGGGTATCAGGTATAGCTGGCCTCAACAAATGTATGATCATAGCCCGATACATGTCGTAAATTTGTGTTACAGTTTTGGACATAATTTCTAAGGAAGAATGACACACTCTTTTTTAAGTGGAAATGAGCTTCATCCTTCATTATGAGATAATGAATAAAATAACTGTGCAGTTAATTCTTCATACAATTGGATTCTGTATAGAACCAGCTGAAATCCCGTTCCGAGAACTCTTAGGCCGGTTTGCTTATACGACATTTCAGTTAGTTGTGCCAACAAAAACTAGTTATTTGTTCAAACTAAAATAAAATAATAAAAAAGAATTGGCTGATTTACTGGAAGATGATGTGGACGTTCATGAATTGATTAAAGTTGGTGTCCTCTGTCAGGTTTACGATAGGAATGAGTACTTTATTCGTTTTGATTATTTAGCCTTCTACAAAAGATTTCGTTTGACTAAAAAGATGACTATCCATGTATTAGAAAAAATCGAGGAAAATCTAGAAGGGGCTTATAACAGCAAACATCTACGAGGCAAACATCTTTTAAGTAATGCTGATTTTGGAGGAATGCATGTTTCAAGAATAGTTTAAAGAGTTGGCACAGGAATTGCAGAGCTGTATAGGAAATATATTAAAATTCCAGCTATGTACATCATTATCGACCACCTTCCTGATTTCTTTTTTATATCCTTGGTAACATTTTTTTAGTGCCTTAACGGTCCTGTAGTATGCTGAATCCGAATGGGAATTAAAATTCGATGCTATTCTCTTCCAAGCTGTTTATTTTTCCTTCCACGTATGTAGGTAGGTAGGTAGGTAGAAATGGCGATCTCAAGGCAACCTAGCCTGAGATCTAATTAGCGCTGTAGTGCGCCGTTTTGATACCAAAAACTCGTTTGACCTTTGATTGAAAGGGATAGATTGATAGAGAAGCTTCAAAGCGATTATGTTAGAGCCATTTTGTCGCATTGAGAAAAAAGATTAGGTCCCTAATCTTTGTCTCAGATAGCTCATCGAGTTCTTGAAAGAATGCTTTTCCAAAGCATTTCATTCTGGTGTTTGCCAAAGCAGGACATTTGCAAAAGAAATGGATTATGGTTTCACTTTTTCTTTGGTCACTACAGCAACGGCAAAAGGTGTTGTAAGAGATACCCAACTTCTCTGCATGAACTCCTATAGGCCAATGTCCGGTACAAACCGCAACAATCCTGGCTATGTCTTGCCTTGGCCTGCATAGAAGATCGTTTGTACGGGTTTTGTTATAGGTGGGCCATATCTTCGTAGATATAATGCAGTTGGGTAAATTGCTCCAACTTCGGTTTGATTTGGTAGATAGAAAATATTTTACCCTTCATAGCACCAAGAGGAATGTTACCCATTTCCGCAAGTGAGCTACATATGAAGGGCCGATCCTTGCCTGGCTAGCTCGTCAGCCCGATTCATTTCCCACGATACCACTATGGCCCGGACCCAGATCAGGGTGACACCGAGGTTAATATTCAGGTTCGCAAGCTCATCGCGACATTGCTTGACCAATTAAGATGAGGATATGGCCGAGTTAATGGCTTTGACAGCTGCCTGACTGTCTGTAAAGATAGCCACATTTCGGTTTTGGTTTGGGTTTTGTTTAAGTATCTTACATGCCTCCCTTATTGCCAGCAGTTCAGCATGAAAATTGCTACCAAAGTCAGGAAGCCTAAAGGATTTGGCTACATTTAGGGATTTAGAAAAGATACCAGAACCAACTCCGCACTCCATCTTTGAGCCGTCAGTAAAGATGGTTGTGTCGAAACCTATCGACACGATGTCATCCTCCCAATCTTCTCTGGATGGGAAAATAACCTTAAAACCCTTACTAAGGTTCAAAGTAGGAGTGCAGTAGTCAGTGTCTACCGAGATAATATCTGAGGGAATCAATTTCGTAGTGTTGCTGTGACCATAAGGTTTTGACAACCAGCTATTTGATTCCTTCAGCCTAATAGCGCTGCAGGAAACTATGTATACTATACTACTATACTATAATAAAAAGGTCTATTGGTAGAAGATCCAAAATAACGTTTAAGGCGTCCGTTGGGCAAGTACGCATGGCCCCTGTGGTGCCATCGAACCATATGTTAAGATTGGGCGTACTACGGCTGTGTACGTCCATAAAATCATCTTCGACTGAAGTCCCCACTTTTTGCCGAAAGTTTTACTGCAGGCGTAGAAGGCAACACAGGCCTTCTTAACCCGTACTTCAATATTTAGTTTCCAGTTTAGTTTAGGGTCGAGTATAACTCCCAAATATTTTGCACTGGAAGACAATGATAGAATTCGACCGTTGGGTCGAGGTAGCGTGAAGGGCGGTACTTTAGTTTTGGTGATAAAGAGCAACAGTTCAGTTTTACTTTGGTTAACTCCTAGTCCACAACTCGTGGCCCAGTTGCTAACTTTCTTCAAAGCTGACTCCGTGATTTCACTAATCACAGAGGTGTACTTTCCTGACACCAATAGCACCAAATCATTCGTGTAGGCTACCGCCTTTATTGTATCAATGACCAGAAGCCATAGAAGAGGCGTGTTTTGTTGCGATTGTATTGCCGAGAGAGGCTCGAATCTTCCTACCACTGAGAATGGAAATAATCCATTCTTGTATGTAGCTCCATCTGTTTTTATTTTCAATTATTGTTTCTTCTTCATAGGCTCATTTTAAAAGTGTTCGCTTTTCTTATATGGAAAAATCCCGATTTCTTGTCCTTTTCTTGTCAGTCACTATTAATTAATTTTGAACAAACGCAAAACGTTTCACAATCTTTTCATAAATTTACCGTTTATAAAATATCACACATAATTTTACATAGTTTAAATTTTTTTTGACATTTTACATATAAACGAAGTAAGCTACGTTTCATTTTATATGTAACTTAGTAAAGTAAAACAAACATTTTCTGACAACCAAAAATAAATAATGTTATACTAAGAATTGGAGATGTTCTTAGTTATGGCACGGATTTAAGAAGAGTATCAGAAACAGTGGCGATTCCTGGTCATAATTTTAGGGTTAGCTCCTGGTCTTCTAGAAAATCAAAATACTCTTTCAACAAAAGATGATAACACAAAAATAAACTCCGTACGAAATATAAAATCTTACATTTAAAAAAAAAAAAGAAGTACAAATTTGCTCAGCGGTAAATAAATTCAATTCTCCTTTCAACTTTTATAAAATTGTCTATGACTTTATCATAAAAATTAACGTTTTTTTTTTAGTTCTCTTAAAATGTATTTCTCAATAGAGATAAGTACTAAGCGCAAATTTTTGCGACGCCCAAAGCCCAATGCTTTAAAATAAATTATTGTATGCGAATTTTATTTCATAAAATGAAGATTTGTAGAAAAGTTGCATATAATGTAACTACAACTGAATTTTTTAACATTATAGTCAGCTGTTGAGTAATTAAATTACCAAATGATATACATATTAGAAAATTATATTTATTCTAAAATTCTTGGTTTAGCGCCGCTAAACCAGCTAACTATGAGGAATCGCCCCTGATCAGAAAACGGAACTTTGTAATAACCTGTGCGAAACATCGAGTTGACTAGAGCGCCTTCTTGTGGATGTTTTTAAACTCTTTAGTCTCAACATTAAGCCTCAACAATACTTGTGAGATCCGTTCCACATTTGCATCAGCAGTGTGAGTTGTTATCTTCCATCTAGAGAGAAATCAACTAGAGCTTCTTGTTAATGAAATCGTACCACCAAGGATTTCGCACATTATTATGACGCCGATTAGCTCTTAGAGCTTTAATAAGCGAGTAATTATTTAAAAAAAAAACTGGTTTGTTCTTCTCTAAAGCGCTATAAATTTCAAAATTTTGTTTCATAAGTATACCTTCAAAATGAAATGAAAAATTAAAAACAGAAGAGTTATGATTTTTTTATAAGAAAAAAAATTCTGCAACATCCTGTATAACAAATAAAGATTTATCAATATAATGCAATAAAAGTAAAGAAAAAACACACAAAGAACTCTAGAGGGTTGAAAAAGGTTTAAACTTGTTTTCTATTAAGTTAGGGTTATTAAAGGATTCCTTAACGAAGATTGGGTAAAAGTCGATACAAAAATCATGGAATAGGCCTGTTCACTTAAAAAGGTTGCCCTTAAAGAACAACGCGTTTTCATTTTTAAATTATACATACATACATACATCTGTACATACATACATATTTAAAAAATAACTAAATGTAGATTACGTTTCCCAGAATTTACAAAAACTGACTCTTATATTGTTACATTTACTTACTTACTTATTTAAATGGTGCTACAGTCCTATGTGAACTAGGGCCTCATCCAACCAACATCTCCAATTAGCTCGGTCCCTAGCTAGATGTCTCCAGTTGGGCAATTCAAGTTGGGTGACATAACTTTCCACTTGGTGCGGTCTCCCTCTGTGGTCGTGTTTTTGAAGAATTGTTACAACACAAAGTGATTTATGTTTAGCTTTGTTATTTTCATCATATCGATGGAATATTTTTTCACATTAATTGCTTTTTTCACAGCCTACGAAGTGAATGAAATGAACCAAGTTGTTTTTTCTTTGTTAAGTGAAATGAATATAAATTTTCAGCGTCATAATCTGTGAAATGAAAAGGAGATTGATTCCACAATCCTTTTTTTCCCCGTGACAAGTTAAAGAAATATATTTCACTTAAGAAAACACGTTCCTTAGACCTTTTTTCCGTGAAAAGTTAAACACAAATGTTTTAATTGAGAAAACATATTTCTTAGACCTTTTTTTCCGTGAAAGTTAAATAAATATTTTTCACTCGAAATAAACACTTTCCTTCCTACCTTATTGTGCACTTTGTTCACTAGTGAAAAGCAGTAGAAACACCCTCGTATATAAGGATGTAGATAAAATCTATTCGATATAAGAGAGGTGAATTTGTATGTGTGTGATGAACAGGGCCACAGAATGCGGTTAGACGGAAGGAAGGGTTATTAGAATTTGGTATATAAAAATAAAATTGTCCCTTCTAGTGCAAAATATAAAAGAACCTCAATGCATGTCAACTTTTTGTCAATTCCAACGCCCCCTGTTGAGTGTGTGGCAGACATTTTATTCACTTGGGATAGAAAAAGAAATAATATAAAGGCGGGTTTTTTTAAATGATGTCAGATGTCTCTATAATAAATTCTGCAATTTTTCTTCAAGGCATATTGGATACCATCTTAAGTGTGCAGCCAAAAGAGGGTGGCGGTGGTGGTGGTGAGACTAGAGAATCTATCGTCTATCAATTAGCTGACGATATGCTAAGGAAACTTCCGCCCCAATACAATGAGTTCGAAGTACGTGAAAATCTCAACCGAATGGGTGCGTTGCTCCCGATGAACATATTTCTTAGGTAAATCTTTTGTTACACATTTTATATAGAAGTTCATCATAAACGGTGTGATAAACGAGATTGATCGATACATTTTTCAATAAAAATAATAAAAAGAAAACTACTTAATTTTACAGACAAGAAATCGATCGAATGCAACGTGTTATCAAAGAAGTGTTCTCATGTTTGCGTGATTTGAAGTTAGCAATTGATGGTACAATTGTTATGAGTGCTGCCTTGAAAGAGTCACTGGATGCAATGTACGACGCAAGGATTCCCGAACGTTGGATGAAGGTAAAGTGTGTGTATGATGGTGGTTTTGTTGAGATGCATTGCGAAGGTGTTAAGTTATGTAGATTTCGAATTGAAAAGCGATTGTATAGAACTTCGATTTCAAGTGAATGTTAAATAAGACTTTTAAAAAAAAGAAAAAAAAAAGTCTCAGCTAAAGCTACCAACTTATTTTTATCACTCCATACCCCAATATACATACAAAGGTATGTTATGAGGTGACAAAAGAATTCGTATTTCTTTTCAAACGAGTTCGGATTCATTGTGAAAAAAATGAATTCGTGTTGTGAGAAATAATAATGTTAGGAAATTTTAGAATTGAATTAATTCAAAGGATTCATTTTAAAAACGAATATACAGTTTATTTATGTACGTATACATTCATATACATACATATGTAGGAACGCAAGTAGTTTTATAAATGTTAAAAGTCAAAGTTGATCTAAAGTATACATCCCCTAAATATGTTAAGAAAAGAATTCCAAAACAATCATCCAAAAAGAACAGATCGTTTTTTTCGTAAATTTGCAAATGCTTTCTACTAAATCAAAAATCAGGAAGAGCCAAAGTTCCAAAATCCCGAAAGATCAAAATCTCGATAATGAACGAACTTTTAGCTTTTAGAAATCGAATATCCATCCTTATGGTTTGGTTATTATGCACATTTGATACGAAAAACAAGAGCTTTACTTAATTTATAATTTCGCATTGTAAACATTTTTTTATTTTTTTTCGGGATTTTATAATTTAAAGATCATAGATTTTAGGATTTTGAATTTTCGTAATTTTTGGCTTTCTGGAAATTTCGTTTTTGAGAGTAATTTTTGTTAAGTTTATAAGTGGTTAGTATTACCCGTGTTGTATGATAGTTAGTGTTTTTACTACCATGCCAAAAGGTCTTGGGGTCAAAACCTGCCCGTGCCATCTAAAGTTTTTTTTCACGGGTACTGGCTCTTGCGAAGAATTGACAAATCAAGAGTAGTTCTTTTTATAAAAAGTGCTTTCTCAAATAAACCGTTCGGTTTCGACTTAAAACTTTAGGTACCATCCATCCCTAAAAAAACAGTACACAGGTTGAGAAGTGTAAGTCACAAGGCACTACTGTTTAATGGATTAGTGCGCCACCTAATTTATTTAATTTCTTAGTTCCACCTTTATTTTGCATCACTTGGTAAATTCGATATTGCATAGAAACCTAACATTCCACGTGCATATCCGAAGTTCGTTGTCCTTTATTCGTTTGCGTTTGTTGTCAACAGTAAATCCGTCTGTATCCGAGGCTTGTTGGTGCTTTGCAACTATGAAAGCTTTTACGTGGCCAGGAAGTCACCCCTACATCACAACCTCCAGCCTGCAGGGCCAGATCCTAAGTATAACTCCAATGATGGGGAGCCGGATAAAACCGCTCCTTATAGGCCTGGAACTGTAGACGCCACCGTTGATTCCATCTCGGGCATTCCTCCGCTGCCGTCTGGATAAGGAGAGGTGCCTTAGTGGAAACACCTTTCCCCACCTCGCTCGTTTGCTGCCAACAACTTTCCACTGGGGTTGGAACCCAATCTCCAGTTGAGGTACTAGGCACCCGATGTTCAAAACGTGGAGGTGAGAGTAGGAGTTGATAGACAGAGGTTGGTTTTGAGAAAAACCTGTGGACGCTTGTGTCCTCTTGAATGCACATGTCTACCATTTCAACATCTCCTTTTAATATAATTTGACAAAATTCAAGCGATGACCTAAAGTTAATAAATTTCAAAAATCAATTATTCACCTTTCAATCTTCATAGACAAGCAAACTCACATAACTTCAAAAAAACTGTGCAGCAGTGTTAATCGCAAGAAAAAAAGTGCTTTCTCAAATTATCCGTTCGGAATGGTTGAGAGTTGGAAGTCACTAGGCCCTGATTCTCTATTGACTGTTGCGCCACCTAATTTATAATAACTTCGTCCGTTGAACTACATGTCGATTCATAAGACTACCTTATCATTTCTGAACATTCCTATCGACGACCGACGCTGTCAGTTTCTGACATCTAAATGTCATATAATTCAATAAACAAAGAAAAAAGCTAAACAAAGTAATAAAGTGAAATAATTTGTTCTATTCTTTTAATGATCTTAAAAATAAGCAAAAGATGGGCCGACTGCATTTTTCATTTACATTTTGGAGACCAATCTGCTAAGAGGACTAGATTGGTGCTATGTAATATCGCCAAAAGCATCTACAATACCCCAAGTACTCTGTAGGTACATGTTTTTCTGTTCTGTTGTTTATAGAAACTATGATTTTTTCAAATTAAGATACATTTTAAGGAATCGAAATAAGAGAATCCACATTTTGTTTTTATTTTCTTTAAGTTTTAATTAACACCCTTTTGAGTTTTATCGGTTTTTCACCATTTTTCTTAATTGTTTCCCATTCCTTATACAAATAAAATGCACGACTGGATAACAAAAACTTACTTCTTTATCCCTATAACACTATTTACATAATATTATAACTTGTATTTTAAAATTAAGAAATGAAATAATAAAGTTTAAGTATCATTTAAGTAATCAAAACAAAACCTTGATTCATTGACTTTTTTCAGAAAATTGTTAAAGCGCTTTTTTTAATAGTTAATTTTGTATACAGATATAGACATTAAAATAGAAACACCAGAGTTTTAAAACTTCTTTTTATTGACTTAAAAAGATTTTTTTTTAAGTTTGCCCTTCATTTTCTTATATTTTTTTTTCTTGCAAACTAAAATTACCCATTAATTATAGTAAAGCTATAACAATATTTTTAATTCATATATGTATGTTAAAAAGGGAAGAAATTTAGTGGACATTAAAATAGATACATAGATTTAAAAAATTAAATTAAACGCAAAGCTATTCTGGATTTTAACATTATTTTAATGTATTATAGCCTGGTCCTTAGTTTCAATTACAATGTGAAATCTGTTGGACATTGAGCCAAATAATCGGCGGCAACTATCAATTGAAATATTGTATCACTTCTGTTCATCCTCTACAGTTCGGCTTTATTTTTTGTTAAATGTTTCCTAACAGCGCATTTTTAATCTACCCCAAAAAGTTCTATTGGATTTAAGTCAGGCGATTGGGATGGCCACTCCAATACGCTGATATTTTGGACTTTAAAATGCTTTTGAGCAGATTTGGTGCTTGTTTAGGGTCGTTGTCCTGCTGTGGAACACATTTGAGATTCATGTTCATCCGCATAAGGCTGCTTCGTATCCTTCATGATATTCAACTTCGCATTTAATCCAAAACCCTCAATCAAATGTGTTGGTCCAACGCCGCCACCATTCTTGATCGCTTTCTGGATGTATTTGGGATTTAGCTCTTTCAAAGGAAGCCTTCTAACGGTTTGTCTGTCATCACTTAACAAATTTATCTTTGTTTCGTCCATCCATTGAACATTCGTTCACCTTTTGCCTCCTTTTGGCCAACTCCGATCAAAATGATCATGGGTGAATTTAAACCACGTTGTTATATTTTTCTTCCTTAGAAAGGGCACCATTCTTGAGATCCTTCTGAGTTATTGGTTTTTTATTTCCCTTGAAGACTTGAAAGGATTTTTTTTAAAGGTGCAAATGATCTTTCAGGTTTCTCATTGGGTTGTTTTGCTTGGTTTTCCCAGCAGTTTTTTTGGCTTTCAGCGATCTGCTCATTATTCCAGCTATTTCCCTCACTTCGTAAAACTAAAATTACACATTTCTCTTCTAGGGAAAAATGCTAACTACGCCCCATATTTTCCTTAGAGTTAATTGTAATATTATTTAAATAATTTTAATTTAATTCCTAAAGTGAACTAATTGTTTTATAAAAGTAATACAAAAATATTAAAAATTAATATTTTTGATACTAGTTAAATATTAAGGTTTGTGTTCCAACGTGTTTCTATTATTATGTCCACCAAAAACACAGTCTTAATTAAGGAACGGAATATAAAACCCATGTTTTTTTGCATAAGAGAGTCGTAACTTTTGTTTGATAAAGCTTAAAACTACTTCTAATGCATGTTATTCTTTTAATTTGGTTTTACTTTAAGCAACTGTATCCATTTTGATGCCCGTATCTGTATATAACATTTTTCAATTTAAGTTTAAAAATATTTTTGATAAGAAATATGGAACCGGCTTTGATATATAGAATTAAAAAATAGTATTGATCCAAATAGTAACATTTGGAATATTTGATTATCAAATATTACTTATACAAGTAAAAATGTTAAAAAAACATTTCAATATTTTTTCGGTTTCAATTTTTACTTGCAAAACATAGGAACTATATAAGTTTTCCATTCGTAAATTCATACTCGAGATTATAATCAAACATGACATTGTGATGGTGAAGAAGTCGAGAAAAGTGGGTCCCCTGATTCCGTCCTTGGAAATTTAGGTTGCAAGTCAATTCGAATTAGGCATTTTTTTTTAAATTTTATTGTAAGATTAAAAATAACACAAATTAATTGCTTCTTTGGCAGGGTACCCTCCATAGAACCGTTAATTTGTTTTTAAGTTTCTTCAATAACTAGTCAGCTGATTTCAATCATTTTTCTCTTATGCTGTCTGGATGATATTTGATGTTCAAAAATGTCACTGCTTTCATTTTTGATTTAAAAAAAAAATATTAAAATGTTTTCTTTTAAACTCCATATCTTGAAAATGGGTCATCATTTTTGAAGAAATTGAAATGTAAAGCGTATATTTATAAGCTCTGAATAACTGAATCCCAAAAATGTTTTCAAACTTAAATTGAAAAATTGTATAAACAATAAATTTGTATTTAATTTTTTATAATTATAAATATAAATAATTATTTATATTTATATTTATATTTATATTTATATTTATATTTATATTTATATTTATATTTATATTTATATTTATATTTATATTTATATTTATATTTATATTTATATTTATATTTATATTTATATTTATATTTATATTTATATTTATATTTATTTTTTTTTTATACACTAGCGTTTTCCAAATAAAATGAAAAAATAACATTTAAATTTTTGAAAATAAGCAATTTCTGCAGGATTAAAACTTTAAATTAAATTAAATTAAAAAGTATTACTTAATTGATTTAACGTCTATAATATATGTCCAGAAAATATACCAAACTTCAATTTTTAATTGTATGATCTTAAAACTTTCTTTAATGGCATTATATTTTATATTAATTCAAAGAATTTTATTGTCGGTAAGTGAACTCGAACCAAAGACTTTTCGCATTTGTTTTATAACTTAAATTATAAAACATTGTCAATTTCTAAGACTACCTTACCATTTCTGAACTTGCCTATCGACGCTGTCAGTTTCTGACATCTTAATGTCATACAATTAAACAAACAAAGAAAAATGATAAATAAAGTGATAAAGTGAAAGAATTCAATTTATTTATTTAGTGATTTTAAAAATAAACAAAAGATGGACTTCAGTGCATTTCTTTTTAATTTTGGAGACAATTCTAAGCGGACTAGTTTGCAGTTATGTATGTTATATTGCCCAAATCATCTACGATATCCCAGGTGCTCGGTAAGTACATGTTTTTGTGCTCGGTATTTTCCTAGAGACTATATAACTTCTTAAATAATGATATAATTCAAGACACCGAAAATAGAGAAACCTGTTTAACTTCATATACGGGTCGATGGATACTTATAATATCTGTTTGATTTTCATTTCCGTTTTTAAATGTTATAATCAATTTTCCACCCCCTTTCTTGATTGGCCGATAAACTTTTAACTTACGTTTATGTTCTTACCGCTTATTATTTGTATTAGTCTCGAAATTGGCATCACTGACAGAATATAGAAATCATAGGGACTGCAAAGAATTGCGATTTCAGTACTACCAAATAAGTTCAACCAAATGTTTGTTGAACGGGGAATACTGACATTCGTTAAACTTTCTTGCGTCGGATTTGGTAGTAGCAAACGTTGGGAAAATAGTTAAAATTGTCATTATAGTTTATTCCCTAAATTCTGTTATAGGGGTGATTATTTAAGAATCTGTAAGGGCAGAACTCTTTACTATCATTCATCTTTGTTTTTATCGGATAAAGATTGCCCTTGCATGAATCAAATTCTATTTTCCCTGATTACATATTATAATGAATACCATAAAAGTCTTTTCTATTTTTAATTCTATGACCTTAGAGAGCTTTGTAAGCCTTAATTTCCTACATTCAAGTTCGACAGAGGTTGCCAATTTCTGAAATCCTTTTTGTTCTCGTTAACATTTTTGAACCCATTTGGCTATTCTGGCTCAAACTTACATTGTTTTAGGTTGTCAGATGTGACACTAGATTATACCAAACCAACTGCTACCTACCACTTTGCCAGCAACATACATGTTTGGATTTTGTCCGCTGTCTCTGCTCTATTCAAATAGTGATTTAATTAAAACCTCAACATTACCCCCGGTACTTTTTTCTTTCACTTTTTTAAAAGCTTTTTTCAATTTTTGTTTTTTTTTTTTTGTCTTCTTTTGCAACACCTCGCCACTCTCGTGATTCATTTATGGCCTTCTCCACTGGGAATATATCCTTTTTGCGACTCTTGTATTTTTTGTTTGTCCTTTCTTTTAGTAAATTTTACGCCATTTGCACTCAAACGTGTTAACCAAGCAAAATACACCTACATACATTAAACCATAATAGGTAGTATATACCTATACAACTACATAGATATGTATGTACATCCATTGTCCTTATTTTCATAATGAATGCTTTATGCACACCTCTCTGTTAGGTATACAAAAATAACTCCTCCTCAACTTTCCCATACAAAAAATAAATTCAAATTCAATTATAATCCTTTTGTGTGAATTCGTATAGCATGCAAGAGATACAGTATTATCGCAGATGGACAGGAATTGACGACGAGGACAGGACATGAATTCAAATATTTATTTATTACACTCAAAAGATTCAATATACGAGTCTCTTTTCTGATTTACACTTTTCATAAACAGAGATCTATTTGTCCGTGGCCTTGTACCTGATGGTGTTGTGTAGTTCTGTAAACCTCCCACACTAGATTATAGTCCTTTCTATCTCAAAGCATAAATCCCATCGCAAGACAGGTAATGGCAAGTCAGAAAGAAATGTTGTGGTAAGAAGGCAGCAGCTTAAAGAAAACGAACATCAAAGTAACTTTTCGACCAAAGTGATGGTGATGCTGATCAACACTTTTACCAACCTTCCAAGAAGCAATGACTACTCCAAACACAGCCCACACACAAAATGACATGGATGACACCACGTCTTTGGTTGATATAGGTGACACCACACCGCACCGCGCTGCCCTGTGTCTTATTCTGTGTGCATTCAGGTGAAAGGGATAAAAAGGAGCAAAGTATGAAAATATGTATCTACTTATGCTGATTTGAAAATAAAATTGAAATAATAATATTCTATCGTCTTCTTGGATTTATCCTTCTTCATGTTCAACCATCTTCCAACTGTGGAATTGAAGGGAGAGGTCTTCAGCGAGATGATTTTAAGATGTGTGTAGCGGTTTGGTTTATGGAAGAATAATTGTACCGAACGACGACAAGGACGAGTTGACGATGAAGAAGCGAGGTGCCGGCCAGGAGGTTAAAATAAATACGGCTGAATTCTTTCTTTTTTTTTTTGCGATTCGTAACAAATTTGTTAGAGATAGATTTATATTCTTGACGTAGGTGAATCCTTATTTCATTTAATTGAGGAGCACTAATAGGGAAATTGGTGAAACAAAGGTCCGGAATCTGTATCTACCTTTGGGGCAGAAATATTGTAGGAAATTGTCTTTGGACATCAACCTATGTCAAAGACACAAAATTACAGCTTGTAGCTTTATTTCTTCATAAGTATAAATACGTATATCGATTTGTATTAGTTAATGTGTTTAAATCTTTAAGCTTAAAGTATTTTTAAATTTTTAAAAAGACAAAGCTTCTTAGTGAAAATGTTTAGTTTTCCTTTTTTTCAAACAAATACGGTATGGTTGAAAATTTCACTATGGCCTTAATATAAAACCCATTCCGAAATTACTCTTTCACATCAGGGTTTTAAGATATACTACTTTTTGAAATTCCAAAAAAGGTTTTTTTATTTCAATTTCAATTCAAAAAAATTAGGGATGGTTTTCAAAAACTACAATACTTCCACAACGATGAAATATTGATAGTATTTCTTAAAATTATCATTAAAATTTGTATAAGTTGTAAGAGTTCACTTGTCTCAAATAAATAAATCTTATAAGCAACTCTAAAATAGAGGAGGTGAAGATGGTTTGAATGTCATTTTTATTTTTCTTATGAATTTAACTTCCTCTAAACATAGCTACAAAATGAAAATTTTAAAATTCATTATGGAAACATTAAAATAATGAGTAGATAGTTTAATAGAAGTTCGAAGTCAAGATCAGTACTAAAAATGAATTTGAAAAATTATTTTTACTAAAATAATATAACGAATAACTAATGACGATTTCCAGAAACTAAGAAATGAACTAAATGATTTAAAGTGTATCAAGAAGACAAAGATTTGTACTTTGCGAAATAATCATACAATTTATTGTTCAAGAATGTGTTGCGCTTTTTCTTAGTCTTCAAAAAAACAGTTTTTGGGCGTACTTAGCAGTTTGAAGTTTTAATAACTTAAACCCTATTTCACCAAAAACCTTTTCGTTTTTCACTTTGCACTTTTACTTTGCATATTAAGTTTCATCAAACTCAAAATTACACAGAGGTAATTATTGAATTGAAAAACTTTCCTATTTGCTACAAACTTGTCACCAAACTCAAATTTGCAAAGTTCAAAGTTTTTTTCTGAAAATTAAAAAGTTCTGAAACATAATATTTGTTCTTTTTGTTCACCAAATAATACACAAATTATATTAATAATTTTGAAAGGCTTTTCAGTAATATGCAAAGAGAAATTTGTCTTTACAAAGAAGAGTTCGTTTTGATAAGCTGTCGAAAATTAAGAAAAAAACATATTAACCGTTTTGAAAATTGAGAAGTAATTAATAGTTAACAGGACAATGGACATAGGCTATTTTTTTTTTTTTTTTTTTTTTATTTTGAAGAATTTACCAAAGAACATGATTTTTGAATTTCAAAGTAAACGCATTTATTCATCTCAATTTCAAAAATGTCTCATTTTTAAAGGTGTTTCAATTCATCGACATAATAGCCATCAAGTTGTCAGTGAAAGCTCGAGTGAGGAGGTACATGTCCTCGTCGTATTTAAAACAAAAGAAAACCCCACAATATGGTCATTGTACCAACTCCCTCTTTAATTTCATAGAACTTTCCGTGAATAAACACATCATTCACTATTGTATTCTTTATAGGAACCCAAAACTTGATAGAGTTTCTACTTCTCAGGAATTTGATGCTCTATCTGACTCCATCCAAACAATTGTCTCCCTCAATTTCAATGTTCACAATCCGAAGCAATGTGTGCTGAGATTTTTGCTGAGTTTAATGATCTTACTCAGCTTGCCAATGAGCCTACTCGAAAATCAGACGTTAATGGCCGACAAAAAAATACACTTGACTTGTTTCTCACTAATGATCCTGATAAGTACACAATCAGTATATTGACGCCTCTAGGCACATCTGACCACAGTGTCATACCTGCTATTTTCTCGTGTCAAAGAAATCCAGTTAAAGAAAAAGCTCCAAAGAGAACCGTTTGGCAGTACGAGAAAGCCACCTGGGACGGTTTCAATAATTTTTTCAGGATCTTTAACTGGTTATTATGCTTCCTTAGTAGTGACGTAGACTCCAGTGCAGATAAGATTACTATAGTATGAGTCATCAGGGAAAGAATAGGGTTAAAAGTATTAAACCTAAGACCAAATCATGTTTCGATTTGTGCTGCAAAGAGTTTATCAAGCAGAAAGAGGTGAGCTTTCGGTGTTTTAGAACTTACCCATTTTTTGTACTCGTACTGTGGCGAGTGTTCTTACAGATCTTAACATTCATAAATCCGCTGGTCCGAATGGTATCAACGCTATTATTTTGAAGAGGTGTTCTTGCACGGTAGCAAAACCACTGGCGTAAGCTTTTTTATCTATCCTATTCTTTTGGCTCGTTTAAAAAAGCAATCAATACTTCATTTTTGATCATTAACTCTTGTACAAAACCATTTTAACCGGCTTTTTTCTTACTGAAATTAATGACGTGGATTTGGAATATCTCAAGTTTTTAGACACAATGGCGTCATATGAAATTAGTCGAGGCAGCTACCTGAATGATATATTAAAAAAAAAAAAAAACAAATTGGGTGACGCAGCAGTCCGTTGAGAACTAGGTCCTAGTGACTTACAACTCTCAACTATTACTGTGGCCGAGTATTGTTGTCAGGGATAGAGGGGACCTACAGTTTAAAGCCGAATCCGAACGGCTTATGTGAGGAAGCACTTTTCATGACAAGTATTGCTCTTGGAGTATTTGAAAATTCCTCGCAAGAGGCAGTACCAGTGAAATAAACTTTAGATATACATAGGCAGGGATCGAACCCAAGACATCTGGCATGACAGTCCAACGCACTAACCACCATAAATCAATGGGTATGTTTAGTCTATTTTGTTAAAGGCATAATCCCTACATGAACAAAATTTGATTTTGTTCGTTTTATTACCAAATCATTTTTTTTTCAACCAGGTTTGCTTCCAAACACTTTTTAAACATACAACTTTATAATTTTTTTGTGAGATATTTGTTACCACTTGTTTTGAATATATAAGTTTTTTAAAAATTCGAAAATACTTTATTAGAAGAAAAAACGGTCCCTTAAGTGCTTAAAGTGCTCCGACCCTGAAAATAAAGATTCAATGCAGAATTCTTGATCGATAAAGTGGCAATTCAATTATAAAGTTACTCATCATTACCATTATTCATCTCATCATCGGCTTGGATCAGATTTTTAAGTTTGGAGGTGTGTTGAAAATATTAGACTTTTTCTCATATTTTACGAGTGGAATTTTTTTTTTAATAATTTTGTATAAACATACATAGGCCTAAAATATTCCTATAAAAAAGGAGGTATAAAAGTCAGACTTTTATTTTCCAATTTGTTTTATTGAAATAATTCACTTGGATTCTTCTCAAGTCTAAAAAACGAAGTTGTTTTCCCTTTTTTATGAGATTAAATTAAATAATCATCTTTTGAATGTATGTATATATATATGTAGCTAAAATCATCAAAAGATGATTTTATTTACTTTCCTGTTCCACTGTTTCGCATATAACATATACCTCTCTGCCTATAGGATCTCTGGCACATATAAATCCAGACAAGTATAGCCTCCTGATGACTACAAAAATGAGCTTGAAAATATAAAAATTCAAATGAATTCCATGTTCTATTTGATTTAATAACAGTTTTTTAATTTCGTTTTCTTGAGAAATGTTGTATATATGTATGTATTTCTGAGAACAGAAATGAACTGCATTTGTCTTTAAAATAACGTCTTTAATTTAATGATAAATGTCATTCGTTGTGTTTGTTTTAAAATCTTAGATCTCGGGAAACATCAAGAACTGTCGAAAAAGTAGTTTTTGGTTAAATTTATTAAAGAAAAAGGTTTAAATTGACCTTTGACGTATATTTCCCTATCCTTTGGAGATGTTCAGATTCTAAATTATAACACCAAGCTGTTAACCACATAAAAGATGGTTTAAAGAACCAGCTACCTTTTATATTGGCCATAATCTTAAATTAAATCAACTCAATTACCACCTCTCGTAAACAAAAATTAATGTTTTCATAAGTCCTCTGATAACCAAAACAAAACAAAAAATATCTTAATCATCCCAATAAAAGAAAACCCTTTAAAATTGTCTCCTTATATATACATAGCCATGAAAATAAAACCTAAAATAACGTTCTAGCATTTATAATGAATCCCAACCCTTAAACCCTTAAAGTCTAACCTAACCCTTATAATAAAGACATAACATTCATTAAATTGTTGATTTGACCCAAAAGTACTTAGAGCTATAGGAAAACATTCCGTTTTCATGTCCTTAATTTTTGTCTTTTGCCATAAAACTTAAACCGCATCCTTAAATTTCCCTCTTATTTTAGATTTCGTGGGAATCTACAACCCTTGGGTTTTGGTATACTGAGCTACTTGAGCGAAACGCACAATTTCGAACTTGGATATCAACAGATAGACCAAAGGTAAATGACCCGTGTTCAAAGTTATTTAATAGTACTTAAATTATGTTTACAGTAATTAATATGAAGTGAAATTAAGAAGGAAAAAAATGGTTATGTTTTTAAAACGATATACAATACTTCAGACCCCGTCGCCTTTCTAACCGGCCCGGGGTTTTATTTTTTAAAGGCAATTAACGATAATGAATTTTTTATTATTAATTTCATCTTTTTTCCAACAGGTCTTTTGGATGACTGGATTCTTTAATCCTCAAGGGTTTTTGACTGCCATGCGACAGGTGAGTTGAAAAAATGTGTATAAATTGAAAAACAAAAAAGTTTCAATATGAACCAAACAATTTGTGGATATTGATCTTATTTTGTTTTCTATTTGTTTTTTAAATTTGTTTTGTGGAGCTTATTTGTGTAATGAATTTACAAACAAAGTGCCAGTCTTTTGACTTTGTGTGGTGTATAAATATTGTTGTATGTAGATTTGGGATCGGGGATAGACCATTTCATAAAATATTACCAGTAAATAAGAAATCGGCCCAGAATAAAATTTTAGAATTCAACTAAAAAGCTGATAATAAGAATTGAATAATATCATCACGCAGAAAAATTGATTATGATTTTTTTACCAAATTTCGTGAAAAAAAGCAAAGTGATACTGTTAATATAGAGCTAGCAAAGTTACTTATCATAAATTAAACTAGTCAACTCTGTTAAGATAATTCGTGATAAATTAACGTAGTTATCATTTCCCCTCTAAATTAAACCCGATTCTTTTTAGCAAAATAAATTAACTGATAAAAGCATAGTAACAGGGTTCTTAAGAGCCTTTCAAATTGGCTATTATTATACAAGCAACTCTGTTTTTAAAACCAAACTCACTTGTTTAATTTTCTTTTTAAGAGACGATCTATGTGTTCATTTTTAACAATTCGTTCGGTTAAATTAACACAAAGTACTGTGTTAAATTTAACTTACTTTATTTCATACTAAAAAAAAAAAGCCCATGGCACCTTACTCTGTATTAATGAGCCAACCCAGTTTGGTTAATTTTCACAGCCTACTTGGTAAAATTATACAAACTTACTAGGTTGATTTTTCACAATCAACTTGCCTAAATTATACTAACATACTCTGCTTTAAATATCCAAACCACTTGGTTAAATTTTACAAACTTACTAGTTTGATTTTTCACAATCAACTTGGCTGAATTATGCTAACATACTCTGCTTTAAATAGCCAACCTACTTGGTTAAATTATACAAACTTACTAGGTTCATTTTTCACAATCAACTTGGCTGAATTAAGCCAACATACTCTGCTTTAAATACCCAACCGACTTAGTTAAATTATACAAACTTACTAGGTTCATTTTTCACAATCAACTTGGCTGAATTAAGCCAACATACTCTGCTTTAAATATCCAAACTACTTGGTTAAATTATACAAACTTACTAGGTTAATTTTTCACAATCAACTTGGCTGAATTAAGCCAACATACTCTGCTTTAAATACCCAACCGACTTGGTTAAATTATACAAACTTACTAGGTTGATTTTTCACAATCAACTCGGCTGAATTAAGCCAACATATTCTGCTTTAAATACCCAACCGACTTCGTTAAATTATACAAACTTACTAGGTTCATTTTTCACAATCAACTTGGCTGAATTAAGCCAACATACTCTGCTTTAAATACCCAACCTACTTGGTTAAATTATACAAACTTACTAGGTTAATTTTTCACAATCAACTTGGCTGAATTAAGCCAACATACTCTGCTTTAAATAGCCAACCTACTTGGTTAAATTATACAAACTTACTAGGTTAATTTTTCACAATCAACTTGGCTGAATTATACCAACATACTCTGCTTTAAATACCCAACCGACTTAGTTAAATTATACAAACTTACTAGGTTCATTTTTCACAATCAACTTGGCTGAATTAAGCCAACATACTCTGCTTTAAATACCCAACCTACTTAGTTAAATTATACAAACTTACTAGGTTAATTTTTCACAATCAACTTGGCTGAATTAAGCCAACATACTCTGCTTTAAATAGCCAACCGACTTAGTTAAATTATACAAACTTACTAGGTTCATTTTTCACAATCAACTTGGCTGAATTAAGCCAACATACTCTGCTTTAAATACCCAACCGACTTGGTTAAATTATACAAACTTACTAGGTTGATTTTTCACAATCAACTCGGCTGAATTATACCAACATACTCTGCTTTAAATAGCCAACCTACTTGGTTAAATTATACAAACTTACTAGGTTAATTTTTCACAATCAACTTGGCTGAATTAAGCCAACATACTCTGCTTTAAATACCCAACCTACTTGGTTAAATTATACAAACTTACTAGGTTAATTTTTCACAATCAACTTGGCTGAATTAAGCCAACATACTCTGCTTTAAATACCCAACCGACTTAGTTAAATTATACAAACTTACTAGGTTCATTTTTCACAATCAACTTGGCTGAATTAAGCCAACATACTCTGCTTTAAATATCCAAACTACTTGGTTAAATTATACAAACTTACTAGGTTAATTTTTCACAATCAACTTGGCTGAATTAAGCCAACATACTCTGCTTTAAATACCCAACCGACTTGGTTAAATTATACAAACTTACTAGGTTGATTTTTCACAATCAACTCGGCTGAATTAAGCCAACATATTCTGCTTTAAATACCCAACCGACTTCGTTAAATTATACAAACTTACTAGGTTCATTTTTCACAATCAACTTGGCTGAATTAAGCCAACATACTCTGCTTTAAATACCCAACCTACTTGGTTAAATTATACAAACTTACTAGGTTAATTTTTCACAATCAACTTGGCTGAATTAAGCCAACATACTCTGCTTTAAATAGCCAACCTACTTGGTTAAATTATACAAACTTACTAGGTTAATTTTTCACAATCAACTTGGCTGAATTATACCAACATACTCTGCTTTAAATACCCAACCGACTTAGTTAAATTATACAAACTTACTAGGTTCATTTTTCACAATCAACTTGGCTGAATTAAGCCAACATACTCTGCTTTAAATACCCAACCTACTTGGTTAAATTATACAAACTTACTAGGTTAATTTTTCACAATCAACTTGGCTGAATTAAGCCAACATACTCTGCTTTAAATAGCCAACCTACTTGGTTAAATTATACAAACTTACTAGGTTAATTTTTCACAATCAACTTGGCTGAATTATGCTAACATACTCTGCTTTAAATACCCAACCGACTTGGTTAAATTATACAAACTTACTAGGTTGATTTTTCACAATCAACTCGGCTGAATTAAGCCAACATATTCTGCTTTAAATACCCAACCGACTTGGTTAAATTATACAAACTTACTAGGTTCATTTTTCACAATCAACTTGGCTGAATTAAGCCAACATACTCTGCTTTAAATACCCAACCTACTTGGTTAAATTATACAAACCTACTAGGTTAATTTTTCACAATCAACTTGGCTGAATTAAGCCAACATACTCTGCTTTAAATACCCAACCAACTTGGTTAAATTATACAAACTTACTTTCACAATCAACTTGGCTGAATTAAGCCAACATACTCTGCTTTAAATACCCAACCTACTTGGTTAAATTATACAAACTTACTAGGTTCATTTTTCACAATCAACTAGGCTGAATTAAGCCAACATATTCTGCTTTAAATACCCAACCGACTTGATTAAATTATACAAACTTACTAGGTTCATTTTTCACAATCAACTTGGCTGAGTTAAGCCAACATACTCTGCTTTAAATACCCAACCTACTTGGTTAAATTATACAAACTTACTAGGTTGATTTTTCACTGTAAACTTGGCTGAATAACGTAAGTTCACTTTGTTTCAATCAGCTAATCCACTTTTTTCACAACAAATTTAGTTCATATTAGATGAGACTCTTGGTCGCTTTGAGCATACTTACTTGATTTAATTTTCACAGGCAACTTAGCTGGATTAAGCAACTAAGCTGTGTTTTATTGGTCAGTTTTTCGATCTTATTACTTAATTTTTTAAATAAGGGATCCTGATTGGTTATAGTTGTCTTTACATCCCAAAATAATTTCAACCAATTAAGAATATTTTCAATGCATCGGAAAAAAACATCTTAAAGTGAAAACTTAAAATTAAAACTCCGAACCGTTTGAACCATCCCAAAGAAGAGAGTAGTTTTGAAATGACGGTGGGTTGTATGTAACACTTTTAAGAATTTTGTATGATTTTCTCTCGAAATTCTTGGAAGTGTTACATACAAACCACTGTCATTTCAAAACTACTCTCTTTATTGAGATGGTTTAGACGGTTCTGAGTTCTAATTTATGTCACCTAAGTGTTTCTTACAACCATTTTTAATTTAAAAAATGATTTCAAAAAAATCCCACGTAAAAGTATTTTCAACATTTTTTGATTTTTGTGATTTGCACATTTTCAGAAGTTGTGGAGCTACAACTGGAACTTGAATCATCATCGATAAGATTCAATAGGGATAAAATTGAATTCTTTGATTCTTCGCTTTCATCACTTTCAAATAAAAACTGCAAATTATAAAAGTTTTTAAAAGAGAAAAGAAATACAAATTAAAATGAATACTTCGATCAACAACAGCAGCTTCCGTTTTGGGTATTTGTTTATATTTTGTTTGCTTCGAAATGTCACTTTTGAAAGAACGAATTTGACACTGCTACCAAACTTTAAATACCTAATAAAAAATATGATGATCCAATGCTGTTTTATTATCATGATCTGATCCGGATCAGATCACGGTGATAATAAAACGCGGCTAATATACACGTTAAAAATTAAGATGAAAAATTCAACAAACATTATACCTATAGGAGCATGGTTTGCCTGTGGTTTTTTGTTGATCATTTTTAAAGGGTATGGAAATACGAGCGAAAATAATTTGTGTATATTTACGACATGAATAAGGCAGAAAGTAGTTACTACTTTTTAAATATTAAAAATATTAATTAGAATTTTCCTATAGCTATAACTAGCGTCTTAGGTACAGTTCTACAATAAATTGGTTTGTTTTACCCGAGCAGTTATCAGTAATAAAATAACTCTTGTTGTTTGTTTTGAGCAGTTTGCTTATGTTATTTGAACAAAGTTGTATTTGTATAAATACTCATAAGTAAATCGGTTGAAAAGATCCAAGTTATTAGCTAATAGAAAACAACATTTATTGTTTGTTTTTAACCGTGTGGTTGTGATCTATTAGCAAAAATGCATTTGTTAGTTTTTCTTGAATAAATTGGTTTGTTTTACCCGAGCAGTTATCAGTAATAAAATAACTCTTGTTGTTTGTTTTGAGCAGTTTGCTTATGTTATTTGAACAAAGTTGTATTTGTTTAAATACTCATAAGTAAATCGGTTGAAAAGATCCAAGTTATTAGCTAATAGAAAACAACATTTATTGTTTGTTTTTAACCGTGTGGTTGTGATCTATTAGCAAAAATGCATTTGTTAGTTTTTCTTGAATAAATTGGTTTGTTTTACCCGAGCAGTTATCAGTAATAAAATAACTCTTCATGTTTGTTTTGAGCAGTTTGCTTATGTTATTTGAACAAAGTTGTATTTGTTTAAATACTCATAAGTAAATCGGTTGAAAAGATCCAAGTTATTAGCTAATAGAAAACAACATTTATTGTTTGTTTTTAACCGTGTGGTTGTGATCTATTAGCAAAAATGCATTTGTTAGTTTTTCTTGAATAAACTGGTTTGTTTTACCCGAGCAGTTATCAGTAATAAAATAACTCTTGTTGTTTGTTTTGAGCAGTTTGCTTATGTTATTTGAACAAAGTTGTATTCGTTTAAATAGTAATACATAAATCGGTTAATAAAATCCGAGCTATCGGCTTTAATATGACAACACACTTTGTTTGTTTTTTAACGAGTGACACTTCAATTGTGTTTGTTTAAATTTCCTAAATGTCTCTGTTTAAAACTGCACAGTTGTTGTTTTTAATTAAACAATATTAACTGTTAATTTCTAACAAGGTGCTTATGAGTTATTACAATACTCTCATTTGCTTAAATTTGCATAGGGAAAACTATAAAAAAAAACTGATTGGTGTGTTAAAAACTCCACATCAATAGTTTTTTTTTTGACGAGATTCTTATGTGTTATGTACACACATGAAAAGCAAAATGTTATGGTTATTTTAGTCGACTGACTTGTTTTATAAGAGCAATTCAGTTTGCTTTTTTGAACAGTAATGAATTAACCGTTTTGGCTCGGATCTTATTAGCAATAGATACTTATAGAATTTTTCACGAGAATATGGTCATTTTACCCTATTTTTTTTTAACCGAGACAAAATCGCACTCGGTTAAGGTAAATTTTTGTCCGTGATGTTTCTTGACATTTAATCTCTTATAACAGCATGCATCTACATACATATGTTTTGGGGAACGGAGATTCTATTTAGTTTGTGTATTGTTTTTTTGAAGGTCTGAAAAATATTCTGTATTTTATAACCTTATTTCCCTTATTTCCACAATTTGTACTGGGATGGGACATAAGCTAATAACTTCCCATTTGTGCCAGTCTGTCGATATTTATAAAAGTTTAAAAAACTATTAATAATAACATTTTGTATTATAGATAAAGAAAGATTGAAGTCAATCAATCTCTTTGCTTTAAATATACTTTTGTCGAAAAAAATATTTTTTTATCAGTTACTATTTGTTTTTGTAGGTTTTCATTTTATGTAAACAAGTTGTTTTCTAAAAACGTAACCAGTAAACAATAAGTTAAATTTGTTTGAAGTGAATATTTTGACGGTTTTTAAAATGCGGTCTAAGAAAAAAAGGTATCTCAAACGTACGATAATGAAATGTTTTATCTTCGTCATGTTAGTGAGTAGTTACTTATAAGTATGATCCAGTTAACATTTTTACAAAGATGAAAACCTAACCTTCAAAGAATTAACACTGTCGAAACTCTATTTTGATGTTTGGTGTGTGACCTGTTAGGTGTTTTCATCGCTTCTTCGATTTTGCTAAGACAAATTTCCAAATAGTACGAACCAACTTTTTAGTTGTCTTTAAATCCATAACCAACTTCGAATTTACAGATATTATGCTGTCAAACTACCAACCAACAAATAAACAAGGGAAGATTTTGAACTTAAATAAAATGCATCCCTCGGTCGTACGACCTTACTTATGTATGCAAAGGGTCTGTTTAAAAATATTTCCTGTATTTTAATATTTAAAAATGTATCTGCAAAAAAAAAAAATTTCTTTCAAAAAATCCTTGAAATTTTTAGAAAAAGACTTAATTTTTCAAATTTTTTATTTGATAATCGTTAGAGCAGATTTGTTTTAAATTTTGTATAGATAAAATGCTTCAATTTTCGTTTAAAAAGTTCTTTTATTAATATATGTAGGGTGTATTCATAAACGTCAGCCTAACTAAGAACTGCGTTATCATTCATAAAGTCAGATTTACGATTGAATTAACCTAGTCGAACTGCGATACCTACCGTTCATAAACGTCAGACTGTCGTCAGCGTCGGGCAGATTGTGCAGCTGAATTTGTTTGGCTGCAGAAAGAGCGGGCATTATTAAAATAATGTTTACAACAACAAGAAGGGCGAAGCGGCACTAACTCGTAAAGAATGTTAGCAATGGCAAATATTTGGTTCATTTTTTGATAAAAAATAATTTAAATTATTGTTTTTAAGGGGATGATGAAAGTACTGTAGGTACTGTGTGGACAACTAACCACATTAAACTTTGAATTACAAAGCGAATAAGCGTGGAAATGGAATTAAATGCTAAAAAGAAAAAAATTACATTGTGGCTGACGCCATTTTGGCAGCCATTTTTTCTGACGTTTGTGAACTCTGTTTACACCCAAATCGGACTAAGCCAGACCTTTTTGTTTACTGCAGACATTCTGCATTGGGAGTGCGTTCACAAATGCATCAAAAAAGAATATCGGTTTGTTTTTGAGAAAAATTGAATTTTTGATTGTTGGCCAACAAATTTTTTATATGTACCTACTATGAGCGAATGGGCTCAAAACCTTAATTTTAACATTTTAAGCTAATTGACCCAATGCTTTGGACTGCAGGGTCCCCGACGTATAGACAAACAGATGAACGGATTCAGAGGACCCACTTTTTTGGATTTCTCTACCATCGTAATGGCATATTTGATTAAAATCTCCAATTCGAAATGTTTTACGAATGCAAAACTTTCCATATAGTTCCTATGTTTATGTCGCCAGTAAATAGAACTATGATTCGGTTTTCAGATCTGGGGCAGCAAAACTGGAAAATTAACTTAAAGGCTTGAACAATTTCTAGTACAGCAATAAAGTAATTGGTTAATTTAAAAACTTAATGATTGCAATAAGAATTCAGAACTATAACTATAAGACTAAAGCCTTTACGATTTTGCAACACGATTTTAAGTTTGCAATAAGTTAAGGCCAGGGATGTGATATTTTGAAAAAAAATGTGTTTTTCCCGCTGATTTTGTATGGTTATCTTAGAAAAAATATTGTTTGGTTACTTGGGCGTATACGCATTTCTTTTTGTTATGAACTTTGACAGGTAGTATGTAATTCATCACTAAAAAATCATGAATTATAGAAAAGTTAATTATAATAATTGTAGAAGTTATTTATGTATTTTTGCAAAGATGTCAATATAGACACTCGATCCCAAAAGTCAAAAAATTAATACCAAATGCACCACAACCAGTTTCTAAGCGAACCATTGGTACTCAATTCTTTTTTTTTTAACTTCTCTCGGAGCAATTAAAATACGTCACCTTTGTCTCAGATTCGATTGATGCTTTTGTTTTGAGTTTTTAAAATTCTTATTCTCAGCAAACCATCACAAAGTTATTCTTTATAGTCCATCAGAGGTAATGTTCAAGTCAACCAACATAAAGACAAACTTTAACCATGTCTGAAAAGTTTCCAAAGCTATTTGATCTGTTTTATGAACTAAAACTATTTTTTGTGTGTCTTGACCTCATTATGGTTTAATTAGAAAAGTTGTTAAAGTGTGAACTTGTGAAGGATAATGTTTTCAAACAAAAAACAGATTATAATTACTGCTTTATTCACTGCCAATCAATTAGAAAAAATATTCGATTTCTTGTAAAAGTCCTTATAATAATTAATTACACTAATTTATTTACTCCAAAAGCTGTTAAATTAAACTCATCTTTTATTTAAAGGAAAAGATTTTTTTATCGGGTGTAAATGAATATTTGTATGATACTTTAATAATATTTAAAGGTTTCAAGCTTTTGATCCTTGTAGAAAACTTAATTAACTGAGAATCCTTATAAAAACCCCCATATAATTCAATAATTCTCACCAAAATATGCAAATCAGATCTTCACAAAAGTCCTGTCTGTTCTTTTCGTAATCTTTGAAATGAAGGTTTGTTGTACCTTCATGAAATTTTTTTTTTTTAAGATTTCACCTGTCATATAAGCGAAAAGTCTTATTGTAATACCCACAATATTGTCCCTTAGAATACTTATAAGTATTTATTAAAATATCCTAACTCAAATTAACCCATTCAAGGATAATCTCTAGTTATTCTTTTTTGTGGTTGAAAATAAAATAAGCCCTCTGATGATAAAAGGTCACATACAAAAAGGAAATATCTACCTTACTTCGAAACCAAATTCCTTACATTGAAGGGTGTGAAGTTTATACGTAAACGATGTTGATGTGAACATCATGGCTGTAAATATTTATTTTTCAAAAATATTGGTGTATACTCTGAAATGAAGTGTAGTAAAATAAATAATACCAAATGTCAAGAACTAAGCCGTAAATCAACTTAGAATCTAAACATTATGCAGTTTGGCTTTTCCTTGTTTTTCTACATATATATCAAATAAGAATGAAAGCTTGACACTGTGTTTGGAAAAAAAATTATTTTGGACGTTCTGGTGGGCCTTGTAGTGTACAGGGCTGGAAAAATGAGGGTTACGAAGCATTGGTGAAGCGTGCAATGTGTGTAACTCTATTACAACAAATTTCGAAGGAAAGCGAAACAAAAGTTTTTGTTTTCAAAGTTAAAGGTATTGTTTTGTTGAAATTTTAATATCTTTTTTTTCAAGCTCAAAGTTTAAAATGAATACAAACATTAAAATTAATAATAATAATACCATGAGATTGATAGGTAGAAGAGTTAGACTTTTTTCATAATAATTTTTTTATCTTGAAAATATCATTTTCTAACATTTTGGAACTACGCAGTTTACACATTTTTTTGAAAATTGTTTTAGTGACAATTAAATCTTATGAGTGCTATTGTTTGTGTTTTGTATTGAAAATTTTAAAAATTATTATAAATGGTTTTCTATTTATTTTTTAATTGCTAATATTTCAATTTTTGTATTTCTGTGTAGTTTTAGAAAAAAAAACTACGATCACATTAAATTTATGAAAGTGTTAAAATGGCGGACAGATAAATTGCATCCAAAAATGTTTAGTCATAGAAATTTCCCATAAACATTAAGGGTTTAGATTATAAAATCAAAAAGAGCTTTTATAGTCCAGTACTTTGTCATTTCAATAGTTGCATTTAATTCGGTATTTCTGATTTTTTTGTTACCTGTTTATATTGTTGGCCTAAATAATAATCGAAGTTTCCGACCTCCAGCGCCGATTGCAAGATGTCCAAAAATCTGAAAAATTTCACGGTTTCTATTTTCCCCCTAAAGCTAATAAATAAACTACAATTTGAGTCTAAAGTTGTGTCTGTAATCAAAATTACCAACAATTGAAAAAATAATACATATAATAAAAGAACATTGTACAAGCTATACCTACCTGTAAAAAAGGAATTGAAAATTTTGTTAAAACAACTTATTTTACCTAGACATTTGTTTAGCACACTTTAAATTTTAGATGGATAACTTTTAACATATGCAACTTACCGTTATGGAGGTTTCAGTATTTGGTAAGAAATCCTTCGTTTTTTATGACTGCACTGAAGCTTCTAGGTAAACTTTCAAGCAAAGCCACAAATCGTTGTCTTGGAATACCATACCATGCATCTTGAATGAACTGCCATAATTCTTGCAAATGTGTTGGCTTTCTTTTTTCAATTTGATGTTCCATATCATTCTATAAATTTTTAATCAGGTTAAGATCTGGTGATTGCGCTGACCACTTTAGAACGTTACTGTTATTGACCTCTAAGCAATTCTTCACAAGTTGTGATGTGTGCTTAGCGTCATTATCATGCATAAATTTCCATAGAAGTGGTAAATTAACTTCTAAAAATGGATTCATATGGTGTATCAGGATACTTTTGTACACATGTTGGTCCATTTTTGTGTCAATTTTTACTGTAGGACCAACACCGTTCCAGGCAAATGCAGTCCAGACCATATGATTCCCACCACACCACCATGTTTGAGCGTTTTAACAGTATATCGAGGGTTGTATGGCATATTCTGTGGACGCCATACATACTTTTTGCCATCTGAATCAAACCGACAGAATTGGGATTCGTGGCTCCAAAGCATGTTTTCCAAAAAATTGAATGGTTTGTTCAAATTTGTTTTTAGCAAACTCTAATTTTGCTTTTAAGTATTTTTTTGAAACGAGCGGCTTTCGGTGGGCAACGCAACTACGTAGATTTGTTTCATTTAATCGGCGTCTTACCGTCCTTGATGATGATATGTTGACATCATAATTTTCTTTGAGTTCGTTGCGGATGGCACTGGAGCTCTGAAACGGATCCTTGGCTGACAATCGATAAATTACTTGGTATTTTTTGTGGTGGTCCTTTTACGACGACATTGCTCGATGTTTTGAATGGTTCCAAATTCTTCAAAATGCCGAAGCGCATTGTAAACCATTATCTGTTGGACTCCAAC
Organism: Eupeodes corollae; assembly: GCF_945859685.1. NCBI lineage: Eukaryota > Metazoa > Arthropoda > Insecta > Diptera > Syrphidae > Eupeodes > Eupeodes corollae. The sequence goes on along the minus strand of NC_079147.1, from coordinate 207,178,936 downwards.
AGCTTGGATATGTCAGAAACTGTCCTTCCCTTGTCTTTCATCTTCAAAATTATTTTTATCCACCATATGTAAGGGCGAGGAGTAATTTTTCAGAAAAGTTTGGAAAACAATGGCGACATCTTAATACATTATTTTGAAAAACTTTTCTCAAAGCCAAAAACTCATTTTTGCAGCAATTACAAAAAATGTTGCTTTTGTAGCAACATAATAACTAATTTTCTCTCTCAAAAGAAAATTGATTTTAACAAACACATTTTAGTTATAATTTATATATGTTTTTGAGCACAATTTTTTTAGTGAATTATTTATTAAACTCACACTAAAAATATATTTAATTTTTTTGTCAAGTAGTCTGTTTCGTCTGTATGACGTTGGTCTCATAAAAATAATTTAGGTTTTCTGCTTGGAGGTCTGATTCTGAAAAAATGAGAACCTCTAAACTGCACTAACTATAGAGGCGTCGATCTACCTAACATCGCTTACAAAATCTTATCTACGGTAATATTTGATCGCCTGAAGCTCATGATCAACAACCTGATAGGTCCTTATCAGTGTGGTCTTAGACCAGGAAAGTTCACATTACGGTAGATCCTGGAAAAAACCCAAGAACATGAAATCAACATCTTTTCATTGATTTCAAGGCCGAACAGAAACGAGCTGTATGAAGCCATTTCTAGCTTTTGCATTCCTGCCAAACTCGTCCGTTTGTGCTTTATGGCCGTGGAAAACTACGCTGCTTCCTAAAGGTTAGAAACAACTTGACAGAACATTTCGATGTCAAAAAAGGTTGATACGCTGTCATGCGATTTTTTCATCATCGTACTTAAAAGAATAGTGTAGAGCTCCCACGTCATCACTAGAGGCACTATCTTTCAAGTTACTAGTATATGCTGATGACATTGACATAATCGGAAGAACTCAGCGTGATGTCAATGGGGCTTTTATGAGTATTGAGGCAGAGGCTGCAAAAATTGGTTTAACGAATAATGAAGCAAAACAAAGTACATGCTGTCGTCAAGAAAGGACCTACAACACCGAAGTATCGGTCAAAACGTCACCATCGACAGACTTTATTTTTAGTTAGTCAAGGGCCTCGTCTACATTGGCTCCGCTGTAAACGCAGAAAACAACACTAGCGCTGAGATCAAACGAATAATAACTTTTGCTAACCGCTATTTCTATGGGCTAAGAAAGCAATTGAGTAGCAAAGCACTCTCTTGAGTGACCAAAGTGTCGCTATATAAGACCTTCATCATCCCTGGCCTTCTATACGTTGCAGAAGCATGGACATTAGAAAAGCGGATGAAACCACCTTTGGTCGTTTTGAGAGAAAAGCTCTTCGTGTGGTCTATGGTCTCTTATCCATAGAAGGGGAGTTTTGGAGAAGATGAAATAACGAGCTGTATGAGCTGTACAGTGACGTAAACTTAGCCAGAAGGGTGAAAGTCCAACGGCTAAGATGGCTGAATCACGTAGAGAGCATGAAAACCAATGCTCGGGCCAGGAATGTCTTCGAATCCACACCCACAGGACAGCGCGTAGAGAAAGACAGCGAAGCAGGTGATGCACACAAGTGGAAAGAGACCTCACCCAACTTGGAGTCCGAAACTGAAGACATCTAGCTAGGGACCGAGGTAGATGAAGAAGTTTGTTGGGTAAGGCCCTGGTTCACACAGGACTGTAGCGCCACCTTAAGTAAAGAATGTATTGAATGAAGGTTTACTTATTGAATTGTCTTAAGATGATTCTTTTCATAATATTTAAAAATAAGTAGCAAATTAGGGCCGGAATTCGTTATTCTTTATTTATTTTTATGGATTAAAATGATTGTTGTCAGAGTACTCTGCTTTTATCATATCGATTAAAGAATTCTAAGAATTTTACTCCTGGTGACTCAACTTAAAAATCCCAAAACGAATGTCGTAAAGCCCAAATTGTTAGTTGTCATTTTGCCAAAAAAAATGTTTTTATCTTTTGTGACATAAAGGTTGCGCTTTGTAATATTTATGTTGAGTATTTTGGCGATTATGATTTCTATCGTTTGCAATGACATATCACCATTGTGTGGTTGGGCTTGAAGATGAGTATAAACAGTTACACACACCAGCACTGTGAGCATGCAAACCATTTTGTTTTATTTCACTTTGAAAATTCACCTTATTTCGATTTCTGAAAATGAAACGAAGCGAAACATATTTCTAACGCTTTTTTGATGTTTCGAGTCTTAGGGCGATTTGATGTTTTTGTTTTGTCGATAAAATGTAAAGCTCAAAATAGCGTTTAATTTTTTCAGAATGCCTTAATGTCTTTTTGGCGATATGTCAATTAGTAATTTATGTTACCGAGATTCGTTAACTTTTTTTTCCCCGGGTTTGGTAATAGCGAGAGTTTAAAAAATAATTGAAATAGTCACTTTAGCCGGATTCTGTAATAGGGGTGATTATGAACCCTCTATGAAGAATGTGAACTGAAATAAAACTAATAATCATTACTCGACTTGTTTTAGTCAACGAAAAGATATCTAGGATATGTTTGATTTTTGTCTGTCATTCAGATCTGAACCATGTAGTTTACGACTGATTGCATACTTGGATTATTTTTACATTGGGAATAGCTCATAAATGTTGGATAAACTTTTATTTCGAATATACGACCCCAAAATCACATCTGCCAATAGCTACGCACCTGCAACTACTCATTCCTCTACTCCAAATTTAAGAGTCAAAAAGGACAACTCTACGCAAAACAAAACACAGTTTGTCCATAAAGTGCTTTCAAACACCTTCCTATATAAATAATCTTGCGTGGGAGCTTTCCTTTATCCTTTCATCCAAAACCAAAACCAAAACGCATATTATTGAAAAATGACAAAAATTAAATTTTATATAAAATGTTTTCTATTGTTCACAACATATTTCCGTTTATTACATAAAATATTCGTGTTTTATTTATTTCTTTTATTTTATGGCTCCCTGAACATACCTTTTGAACAAAATGCTGTACATACATCACGTTACATTCATAAAACATAATAATATAACAAAATAAAGGAGGTAACACGAGCGCATAAAGGATGGGCCCTTGACTCGGTGGTGTTGCAAAATCAAACAACTCGCTACAATAAAGAAGACATCACTGAATATCCTGCCGAAGGAGTTTACGTACATGGATTGTTTCTTGAAGGTGAGTGAATTTAAGTTAAGGTTTTCCAAACGACACATCTTACACACACATGTTTACCTACATACTTCGTACTTACGAATTTCCCATTTTCCTCAATATTTTCTGTTTTCCTTTTTTTATTTTGTCTTTTTTATTATTCGTTGTCCTATGGGTGACATGTATACAGGAAATGAAGTGTTTATTGTTTTGTTTAACATTTGAGGTAGAGAGGGGGCTTTGAAAACAAAGAAACACCATCAAGCTTGAGAGAATCCTATTTTTATTCTCGAAACCATGAAACACTTCTATGACGATGTGAGAAAAAAGGTACCCTGCCTCTATGTTGACAGACAAAATGGAAGTATAGGTAAAAATTACAACCTCCTGTATAACCTTTAAGGTTGAGGTAATCTCCACAAATTAATGGTTTTTGAAGGATCAAAGGGAGCATCAGCAAGCGCAACAAGTCCTTGAGGAAGAAATACATATATTTTTTTTGCACGGTAAATGATTTGAAAGGGCTTAAGGGTTCAATTTTGTGTGTAAGTAGGATAAATATCAATATCAAAATCGAACGCAAGTATTGATGATGATGATGTTAGGCAAATTTCGGAAAAAAAAGGAAAACATAACATCGAATAGGTTAAGTGGGTACCTTACCCAACCTACCCGGCCCGTGTTCTTGAATCCTTTATTGAATGTTGAGATGTGCTCTTAAATAAAAATATTGAATTATTTTCATCGTTATACCGCCTTTTTTGTTTTTTCTTTTATTCATAATTTCCATTTTGGAAAGAGGATGTTGTGGGCGGCTAAGATGATGTGCCTCTACGGCATGGCAAAGTAAAGTTGGTTTTTGAATTTCAATAACAACACACACGATATTTTTGAAATATCTACAAGCAAACATAATTAAAAATTAAATTGATCCATGTTTGCTTGAACAATCTGAATTCAATGGTTATTTTTTTAAATTAATATTATAAATTGTTTTAAAGTTGAAGCTATAAATGGAAATAAAAATCACAAGAAGTCATGCAAATTTTAGGAATGTAAAGCCCGTTATGGGATTGATTGTTCCATAAATTAACTCCTGTAGAAGTGAATATGTACATACTTAAATTCAATAACCTGAATAATGCTACATTGTACTTACTTATTTAAGGGCGGCGCGCGTTTCATTAGCACTTCATCCAAAAAGCTTCTTCATCTATTAGATCGGTCCCTTAGACATCTTAGACTAAAAGTAGTTTCGCAATCCAAGTTGGGTAAGTTTACTTTCCCCTTTTGTGTGCACTACTTGATACATGGCCTTCATCTACTGCGTTGTACTGCGGGTGTAGATTTGAAGGCTTTCCTAACCAGAGTATTGGCTATCATGCACTCTAATGGCTGAATCACAAACACGCTTCAGCTTCTGCTTCGGGGTTGCTTTGAATGACATTTTTATTATTTCATTAGCTGTTTAGCTGTCAGACAAAGCAAATGTTCAGATAATTGAACTAGAGCTTCCGTTTGAAGTCTCATTACGTTACATTACGTTCTTTTCCTTACGATTGTCAAACGGAATGTGAGGTCGAAGCTCCATTGTGATAGCATGCATTGAATTCCTATGGCTGAACTCGTAAACGTCAGGTGAAGCCAAGTGACTCAACCATCTCAGATTTTTGATATTTATCCCCGTGGGTGAGTGAACGTCGCTGTTTAGTTCATAATTTTCGTCAATTTGTCTTCGCCTCCATTTGCGTCTATACATACGGGACCGTAGAACACGATGGGAACTTTTCTCTCGAAACGCCCCACACCAAATAGAAGGAAAGAGAATGTGAAGGATTTTTCTCTCGAAACGCCCCACACCAAATAGAAGGAAAGAGAATGTGAAGGACTTATACAACAAGACTTTGGTTGCTCGATAGGGGGCTTTACAACTTAATTGTTTTCTTAGCCTGAAGAACCACTCCGTCGATGGTGCCATTTTGACCGATACTTCGGTGATTTAAGTCTCTTATTGATGACAACATGTACTTTGTTTTGCCCTCATATACCGGTAAACCTACTTTTTCAGCCTCTGCCTCAATATTCACAAAAGCCCTACTGAAATCAAGCTAAGTTTTTTCGATTATGTCAATGTCATTAGCATATGAAAGTAATTGGACACATTTTTGAAAGATAGTTCCTCTGGTTTTGATATTGGAGCTCTGCATTATTTTTTCGAGGACGATGTTAAAGAAATCACATAAGAACTTTTTAATAAGGTGGCGCAACAGTCCGTAGAGAACCAAGGCCTAGTGACTTACTACTCTCAAACATTCCTGTGTGCGAGTAATTGCAGAGATAGAGGGGACCTAGAGTTTATATGCCGAATCCGAACGGCTAATTTGAGGAAGCACTTTTTCATGACAAGAATTACTCTTAAAGAATTTATCAATTCCTCGCAAGAGGCAGTACCCGTGAAAAAAGCTTTAGGTGGCACAGGCAGGGATCGAACCCAAGACCTCTCGCATGCGAGTCCAATGCACTAACCATCATTCCACTGGTACTTCTAAGAACTCATTAGATTGTCTCAAACATTTTTTGACATCAAAAGGTTCGGTAGAGTTGTGTTCAACTTGTAGAAAGCATGAGTGAGTTCTGTAGTCTTCCTGCAAAAACGGACGAGTTTGGCAGAGATGCAGAAACTAAACAAGGCTCTTAACTGTTTATTTCTGTAGATGCTGTCATATGCAGTCTTGAAATCAATACAAATTTTGTGTCCGTCGATTTGATGTTCTGGTTTGTTTTTCCAGGAACTGGAATAATATTTCATTGATTGGCTTAAGGCCACACTGATAAATAAGCTTGTTGACGATGGGTGTTGACAAAAAATGGCAGACACAATTTTGTAGTCAATGTTAAAGAGACTAGTTCCTCTAGAGTTGGTGCATTTTAGAGGGTCTCCTCTTTTAGTATCAGACAAACAATACTGAAGTTTGGGCATGCTTTCTTCCACCGATATTTGGTGCATGCTCCTAATCAAATCATCTCCAGCCGCTTTAAATAGCTCCGCATGTGGGCTATCTTCTCCAGCGGTTTTGTTAGACTTCATCTTAGATTTGGTAATCTTTACTTCGTCTAAGCCAGGAAGATGGGACCATACCACCTTATAAGTATGCAGAAGTAGCTCTTCATCGCTTCAGCATTGACTACGATTTTACTTTCAAGCATTCGGTTTGAAATTCCTCCCTAAGACCCCCGTAATATACGTCTACTCTCTTCTTCCTACTAAAAAGTCGATATTCCTTTATTCTGTCCTGCTTGTAGAGCTCGTGACCTGTGCTACCTTCGTCCTTCGTGATGTTTGGCTTGCCGATTGTTTCTTGTGTTCATTGCTTCAAGATGTAGCCGACGATTACTCCAAGTGCTTAAAATTAAAGAACTTAAAATCGTACCTCTTAGTTGATCACTTTACTACTATAAGAAGGCTAATAACGTTATTTGGGATTTGTTGTACAAAAGAACGATTTTGGCATAAGTCTGATACCATGTAAATCCATATTACAATATGAGTAACAAAAAAAACAGTAGCTTTACATAGCTCTGTAATATCTATCGTCGACCGAAATATTTTCCCAACCTAATTTTTAAGACAAATTGTGATGACTGCAAGTAAGAAAATAATTTAAGATCCTTGTGCAGACTTCTTTTCAGGCTGGGCTTGAAATGTTGAACTCTTAAAAAGATCGATGGTAATTGTTGTTTGTGAATTCTGTCTTATACTCGTGGCTACTGGGACCATTAGTGTCAGTAATCTCTAAATTTAAAGCTTTAAAAAAATAAGCATTAAAAGGACTTCCCAACTACTTTTAACAATTTTAAATAATAAACAAGCTTGAAAATTGCGGACGTTAACATAAATCTGTGTCAAAAGATTTTCAAAAATCTAATATTTATGACTCAAGGCGACAATTAACTCCAAAAAAGAATAAAGTCTCAACGAAAAATTCTTCTACTTACGAATATATAAATGTATCTTTCCAGACTTATATTTATAAAACACATTTCTAAATATTTACATAATTTGTTTTATTTTATATTTCTTGCAAAAATATTTATAGGTGCTTCAATTTTTAGGGATACCAACAGCAGAAATGTCTGAAATACATTTGTCCAAATGACCTTTCACACCCACATCAGTAGCAGGTGTTTCTTAATTTCTTCTTATTTCATAAATAATAACTTATTCTTCGTCGTCGTTTAAGAAAAAAACATTTTCTAACAAATTGTCATATTTTCCACTTGGGATATTTTTTGAATTTTCTTAAGTCTAATCTGTCATGGCAATCCAAAAGAACTTTGTATAGCTCTCCATAAGAGCATCTAGTAAAAATGAATAAAAATATTCATGTTTCCTTTCTATGTTGTATTAAGTAGGTCTTTTTGCGTATAGCTTGATGTGAGAAAAGGTCAATTTTAACCTTGGTGGTGATAATGACCTACAAAAAGTTTTTTCTTCTTCTGATGACCGGGGGTTGAAATCACATCTCCAGAAATCGTTAACCAATAATAGACCAAAAGAGAATATCAAAAAATCCCTAATTTGTAGAACTATAAGGAAAACCATTTAATGTTTAACATCCCCCATCCCCCCAAAAAAAACCCAAAACCTTAAAGAAAACTGATTTCTAAATTTGACACAAACTTTCAAAAGGCGGATACAAAAAAGCAAAAAAAAACACAAAGTATTCATTGAGACATTTGCTCGATGTTTAGTATAAGATAAGTCTTATATTTTTCAATCAATAGAAAAATGTATGTTCTTTCAATTGACCATCAAAAATTTTGTGGTTGGTTTTTTTTTCTCGAGAAAAGGAAAGAAAAACTTTATCGATTGAAAAAAGCGGAAATTTCATGTTCTTGTTGATGGGGAAAACCAACAGGCAGCAACAAATCCAATATTGATATTTGTACAAAAAGACAAACTTCTATAACATTGCTATTACCACAGAGCAATAGAAACGAAGTTATTGTGGTTATCAATTCATTTTTTTTTTTCAAATTTTCCAAAGTGCAACTGTTTGTCTTTTTTTAGTGATGGGTGGAATCTAAGACATTTTACATCTTTTTGAGAAAGTAACCACTTGATATTTAAAACATTTGATAGAGTTTGGGACAAATCTCTCTTATCGAAAATACGTGCTTTTGGTATTGATGAATGTCTTATTGGTTGGATTAAAATCTAACTTTCTAAAATTATGGTGTTCCCCAGGGCTCTGTTTTCTCTTCTTCTCTCTTAAATTTAAACGATTTCTTGTCTACCACTTCTAGACCATTAAACTGACTTGCTGTCGACAGTACCCTCAGCTTCTCAAATTCGATTCAAGATTCGTATCCTTGTTCTTCGAATGTTTAACTTCAACGGCAGTGTATGATAAGTTCATTAAATTCCGATCTTTTCAATAGGGAATTGTTAACAGTGTAGAATTTAATGCTTCGAAAAACGTCATTTTATCTTTTGTTGTTAAAGCGTAACCATTCTCGATGCTACTATCCATGAGTTCATTTGCATCGAGGAAATTAATCATTGCAAATCACCTTTCAGCGACGGGAGAAATGTTTTACCCCTTCTCATTTAATTAACAAAGATTTCATTCACCCAAAACATGAGTATTACTTGCATTCTTGTGCCAGTGCCCCTAAAACAAGCTTAAATGTCTGGGAAAGAATCCAAAAAAGAGCTTTGAAAATGATTTTGCATGGAACTAAAACCTGTACTACATCGCTCGAACACCGCCGCAATATTTCATGTCTAATGTAAAACATACCAATATTTCAACAAACAATATTTCGTTAAATAAGAAAGTTGTATTTCCTCTCCCCTCTCAACTAATTCAGACGTAATACTCGCACTTTCAGTAATGCTCAGTATTTTACCGTTAATTTGAATTCTGGACGTACTGTCATGTATAGAGATTCTTTATTTAATCGAACGTAAAGAATGTGGAATCTTTAACCCAACTCCCATTTCAATATTAAAAACTTTAAGATCAATGTGCATCGGTATCTCATCTTAATTCTTTCACAATTTTCCAACGCTTGCTTTGTAGATCGAAATTAAAGGGCACTCAATGGGCCTGCAATTTATGAAAAAGAGGTTGTGCTCTCTTTCGTTTTTTAAAAAATATTGTTCATTATGTATTTTTGTTTATTTATAAGTATACCTATATGAAAATGAAGGAAGAAGGTTAGATTCGTACAATAGTTTGATCTATAAGCATTTTCACGAACTTCATGAAAAAGATCGTGAACTAACTATTGTATTTTGCATCAATCCTAATAGAATTGCATTGACACAATTAAAAGTTGAAAGATTAAAAGGGACAATTTCTTGACAAAGTTCTAGTCTCAAAAACTCGGTTAATTGATAAATTATAATTCGAAAAAGTTCTTACTCATTTCTTAATCAAGTTCTCAAGTGTTAGAACTCTGATTTAGATATCACTTTAAAAGATCTTCGATTTATTGGATCCTGAAATTTGGGGATCTAAGACATTATAACTCGGTTTTGCAATGTTTTTACTTCTTTCAAAAACCTTGTTTTTAGATTTATTTCAGTTTGTGATTAAATTTAAGACCACAAGGACAGTCAATGTGCAATAATAAAATATTTAGGTTTTACATATTATTGATATAAAAGGGTGGGAGGACATTATAAACAGTATTGTTTACAATATTTGCGACTTTTGGAGTCTGCCAGATAGACAAACAAATTATGCCGAAAAATAACATTAAGTATAAAATAGTCAATTTTACTTTTTTCAATTTTCTTTGAATTTTTTATCTCACACACGATTTCTAAAAAGTTTTCAATGAAATAGATTCTATTATTTAAATCCCATACAGCATATGATGTTTTAGAGATAGCAGGACTGAATAAATTGTTCGAGTTTTAAAGAAAAAGCGGACAAAATTAAATCAAACCCAATGTATTTTGATCTTTATCCAACTAAAGATGATCTGTGCATTCAACCGAAATCTAAAATTTCTAGAAATCAAAAATGATTTTAAACCAAGTTCTACACACATGATTAGATGTGAAGAAATGCACGAGTTCTTAATATTTTCAACATGGAGTTCCATAGATAAACCTAGAATTACAAGATCGTGTTTTTATTTTATTTTAGAACTTCGTCAAAAAATTGGCTCTTAGTTAGACAAAAATGTAAATTATTTTAAATTAAAGAAAAATATATAAATAACGAACTTGCTCCTGTAGGCTAAGAGTATGTTTAAAAAAGTACTTATTTAAGATTTAAAAATATACCTGTAAAATAAGTTTGTCTTCAAAGATATAAATGCCAATATGTACAATTGTACATAATAAAAACCATAGTACTCTCATGAGCAGAAACTTTTAGGGCGACCAGATGCAGAGTCGTTGGAGTGGCATTAGTATCGAAAGTGAAGAAATTCAGCGGGAGCGAGAGAAAAATATTATTTCCATTCCCATAAGCAGACAGTAGAAAAAGGGAGATAATTAATTTTCGACCCAAAAAGTCTACACAATTTTCTTCATTATATTTTATATAAAAAACAAAATAGCTTAATATTTTATCTAATAAGGGGATGAAACAAACTTTTGCATGCTTACGTCAGCTGTTTAGGATCTATTACCGATATTTGTTTTTATTTACATTCATAAGTCTGCTCTTACTTGGGTACGATCTTTGTATATGAAAAATGGTGTGTATTATGTATAAAGCTACTATGCGTTTCATATAGATTCAACTTGTTCCTTCAAAGCTTTTTTCCTTTAGATAGCTTTATTGTAATTTCATATAAGAAGAACCAGGATATAAAATAAATAAGATAAGAAAGAGGCAGACCATGAATGTTTAAATGTAAAGCGATCGCCTATTGGTTGTGTAGTTAGGTAGCAGGTCGATGTCTAAAACGAATAAAGAATAGTTCATTGGTGTGCTTAGCCTTATGCAGATAGATAGATAAGGACATGTTTATGATGATAATGAAGAAATGTTATTGGTAGCTAAAAGGTATATACTACATTCCTTATTTACTACAAGTTTTCAGCGCAAACATGGAATTTGTACGTTTAGTTTATTTATTTTGTTAAAGTTTAAAAAAAAATAACCAGGATAGCAACAGGTATACAAGAAATTGCTATTCATGTGTTGTTTACAGCCAGGCTTTTGTGCGTTTTGGATTTTAGTTATGAAGTGACACGTAAGCAGTAGTTGTAGAAGTTGTACGTAATACCTTTATAAATAGGTTAATGTGTATACGTTGAAAAAGTGATTCTAATAGAAAATACATATACTCTTTCTGGCCCGTTTCTTTAACTTTTACTAAGTATTTATTCTTTTATATAGGCGAAGGCAAGTAAATCATGTGTGAAACAACCTTATTCGTAAAGAATAATATTTTAAAATCATATGTACAAAGGTACCAAGATAATACTTCTTGATAGACACTTTAAAATAGATTGTTGATTAAATAGGTATATCATATACGATACAGTTTCGCTACATGGGCGGCCATATCGTTGGTATTTAAAATAATTTTAGTTATAAAAATACATAAATATGTACCAAATGCACTGTTATCTATATATATATTATATATTTTATTGTAGCAGTAATTATTTACATTTTTTCTTATAATTATATTGCACAATTTACAGAGATTTAGTATAACCCTACTTTACTTCTGAAAAAATTACAATTTTATATAAAATTATCACAGTTTAACATAACAAACAAATCGAAGGAAAAAGCTACAAAAAAAAACCTTCTTCAAATTTTTATGAAACATGGTTATCCAAGATTGGAGAGAATAGGAGGCTGGGAAGCATCGAAAAACGCTAATCTCAAAAATGCTTTACAAGTATATAAATAAATACAATCAAAATAGAAAAAGGAGATATGTTAACAACCAAAAATAGATAGATAAATAAATAAATAAATAAATAAATAAATAAATAAATAAATAAAAATCAAACAAAACAAATAATTACAATAATAATTAAAATAATAAACAAATAATCAAATAAACAAATGCATAAACATTTAAATAAATAAAAACAATAAAAAGAAAGTAAATATGATAAGAAACAAAAATAAATAAATAAATATGTGTATATATTAATAATAATAAATAAATAAATAAATAAATAAATAAGTAAATAAAAAAATAAATAAATAAATAAATAAATAAATAAATAAATAAATAAATAAATAAATAAATAAATAAATAAGTACTAAATTAAAGCTTTAACCATTTTTTTTAAGTTTTTATTTTTACATATTTTTTTTTATAGTTTCGTGTTTTTTTTTAATTTTTTTTTGTGTTTTTTTTTTATTTCTAAATAGCCAAATTTGAGATAAGGTGGTTTTCCGATAGTCTGCAAGATGCATTATATCGCTCAAACAAATAACTTGTTCTAAATGAAACTTTTTCAATTTTGGCAAGTAAGTGGAGATCTTCCGTAGAATAGTGCCATGGCAGATTTAACATCATTTTTAGTATTTTATTTTGGGTTCTTTGTAATCGAAGTAAATGGCTATTAGCACATTTACCCCAAACAGGTGACCCATATAGCATGATACTTTGAAAGATAACCTTAAAAATGATGAGCTTATTTTCAACACTAAGTTTTGATTTCCTGTTGATAAACGGATATAGAATTTTTATAGCTAAGTTCACCTTATTGATTGCTTCTTGTATATGAACACCAAAAGTAAGTGTTTTGTCTAGGTGTACTCCTAAATATTTAGTACTCGATTTCCATTCTGTTGGAATACCATTAATTTGAAGCATATTGGTGGGTAAAAAACAAGCTTTTCTTTTTCTAGTGAAAAAGACGGCTTGAGTTTTCCCAGCATTTATTTTAATCTTCCAATCATTAAAGTACGTTTGCACAATATTCAGCGCAGATTGCAAGTTGGTTTCGATGTTAAAACCAACTGAATCTGATGAATACAAACACGTATCGTCTGCAAAAATAGCTGATTTACAGTTTGCTAACGTCGGGAAATCATAAGTAAATATGGTATACAAAACAGGACCAAGAACTGATCCTTGTGGTACACCTGCAAGGATTTCATATAGATCAGAGTAGGATCCGTTTACTGATACTTTAAAAAATCTTTCAGCTAAAAAGGAATTTATCATTTTTATAATGGAAATTGGAAAATCCAGAACTAAGAGTTTGTGGAGAAGGGCTTTATGCCACACAGTGTCAAAAGCCTTCTCTACATCTAATAAGACCAGACCAGTGCTTTTCCCTACTGCAAAATTACTTTTTATGTCATTCGTTATTCGATGCACTTGATGCACTGTGCTATGACAACTTCTAAAACCAAATTGTTCCGCTGGAAGGATATTATTCTCGTTCAAATGCAAAACTATTTTATTTTTTATGAGTTTCTCAAGACCTTTACTCAGAGAACTGAGTAAACTAATAGGTCTATAGCTAGAACTTATAGCAGGATTTTTTCCAGGTTTTTGAATGGGAATTATTTTTGCTATTTTCCATTGCCTTGGAAAATAACCTATTTTAAAGCAAGCAGAAAAAATGACTTGTAAAAATTTTATACCTGTTCTGGGCAGTTTTTTTAACATTATATTTTTCAAACCATCGAGTCCTGGACTTTTCGAATTTTTAAATCCACCAAGTACAGTTTTTACATCCTGTACTGTAATTGTATCTTCGCTAAATTGAAATTGTTGAGATCTTATAATTTCCATTGATTGCTCTACAGCAATTTCAGTAGAACTACTGCTCGAAACGTTGTTACCTAATTGATGATTTTCAAAAAACTCAAATGCACTAATTTAGATAAAAGCTAGGAATGTAATTACAATTTTGTTAAAATATTGCGCTCTTTCGGGTTCATGCACAGTTGAAATATTAAAAAAAAATTATTTTAACATTCAAAATTTCGCCCGAAAAATAAGTTTGTATTCAAAAATTTGAATGCCATTTTATAAATAAAAAACCATTTTATTTTTCAAATTTTTTTTTAGAAAATCGTTAGAGCGGTTTTTTTTTTAAATTAATATTTTATATGTATATACAATTTTTCAATTTTGTTCTAAAAATATTTTTGGTACGCAGTTGTTTAGAGATTGTTAGTATACGCTATAAGTTTGAATTTCGTAAAAAAATGTTGAAACGTTTTTGAGATATCGAATTTTGAAAAAATAAAATTCAATATTTTTTTAAAAATCCAAAAAATAAAAAATTGCACTTTTGATAATCAAATATTGTTAAAGCAATATAAGAGCTTAGTCAGAAAAAAAATTATTGAAATCGGTTTATAAATTGGTGAGAAAATTAAAAAACAAAATAACGGTTCTATGAGCGGTACCTTTCCTGAGCAATACAAAAATTTGTTTTTCTTATTAAAAGAAGCCAAGTTTAAAAATAAAATTTTAGAGAAAATTTAAAGAAAATCTATCGGTTTGTTTTTGAGAAAATTCGAATTTTCGTTTTTTGACCAAAAAAATTGTATGGTATAGCCACTGTTAGTTTTGATCTTAAAAATAAAATGAAAAAAACGCCTAACGCGAATCTGCTGAAAACCTTAACTTCCAAGTTTGAACTCAATCGAACCAATGGTTTAGGCTGTAGGAGCGTGGACAGACAGACAAAACCGACCGGACGGAATCGCGGGACCCACTTTTTTCGACTTCTCTACCATCGTAATATCAAGTTTGATTAAAATCTCGAGTTCGAAATTTTGCACGAATGCAAAACTTGCCATATAGTTCCTATATGTCGCAAGTAAAAATGGGTTCGGCATATTTTTGTTTTGGCGTCGGGGATGACATTTATGAAAACTTAAGCAAATTTTATGAAGATGAAGGAAACTAAAAGATGCTTATAATTCATTAGAATTAGAAGAAATTATGTACATATAGGGTGATTTTTTAAAAGCTATAGGAAAGTTTTCAAAAAAAAAAACACATACAATTCATAAAAATGCATGAAATCTTTATTGGTATCAATAGTCCATATGATACCCGTGGCATGATGGTTAGTGCGTTGGACTGTCATGCCAGAGGTCTTGGGTTCGATCCCTGCCTATGCCATCTAAAGTCTTTTCACGGGTACTGCCTCTTGCGAGGATTTGACAAATTCTCCAAGAGTAACTATCGTCATGAAAAAGTGCTTTCTCAAATTAGCCGTTCGGATTCGGCATATAAACTGTAGGTCCCCTCCATTCCTGACAACATTACTCGCACACAGGAATGGTTGAGAGTTGTAAGACACTAGGCCCTAGTTCTCAACGGACTGTTGCGCCACCCAATTTATTTATTATAGTCCATATAATTTAATGTTTGAAGATTATTTCATGCGAATGTTGACCTTGATTGTGCCTCAGATGTTAACCCCATTAGTCTAATTTTGGCATACTTTTTCCAACATTTCGGTCGGTATCTCACGAATTAATGCTTGAATCTTGTCTTAAAAAGCATCAATTGAAGTGGGCTTGTCTGCATGGACATGAGCTTTAACATAGCCCCACAAAAACTAGTCTAAAGGCGTTAAATCGCACGATCTAGGTGGCCAATTGACCGGTCCCGAACGTGAAATAAAATGTTCATCGAACTCGCCTCTCAATAAGTTCATCTTTGCGTCAAGCTCTTGCATTTTGGTCAAAAAAAAGTTGTATATCATATCACGGTAGCGGTTACCATTTACAGTTACGTTGCGATTTGCATCACCTTTGAAGAAGTGCGGTCCAATAATGACACCAGCCCATAAACCGCATCAAACTGTGACTTTTTGTGGATGCATTGAGCCAAAAATGAACTTCGTCGCTGACCACAATTTTTCGAAAGAAGCGTGCTTTGAAATTTATTAACAGAGCACGCATTTTGACAATGAAATTCAATAATTTGCTAGCGTTATTCGTTTGTAAGACAATTCATGGTTAAATTATAGACCGAACTGAAGATGTTTGACGGTAAAACAAAAGATGAAATGTGCGTCAGCTGTTTAAACCAGTGTTTCCAAAAAGATAATAGCTAAAAAATAACTCTTTATATATGTGAGTTTAGGACTTCTGTCTATAAACACCATAATTTCTAATATACATTATTCTTTAGAACTTTCATTTTATGTTAGAAAAGAGCTTAAAGGTCTACATCATTCCCAAATATAACTAGGCTATCGATAGCTCTTAGATTATGTGCGCATCGTTCATACAGCTTTCTCCTTAATAATGAAAGATACTTTTAATCTTCTCTGAATTTTCATTTGTCCGAATTGAAAAACAAAATGAACAAAACTTAAACCCCTCAGCACTGTCAACCAAATCAAATTCTTTTTGAATGGATCAGTGAAAGTATTTAAATTTAAAATTCGGGTTATTGTCCTTTCGATGTCAATAAAGTGGTGATTTTAATTCGATCCACCTCCGGTAGCAGAAATTTGTCTTTTATTTTCACTTCTCTTGTTTTTAGGTTTTGCATATCAGATCAATTCAGATCTTCAATTATTAACTATTTTGGATTTTTTTTTTTCAAAATTAAACAAATTTAAATTAGCCTTGATTTGTTTTTAAATGAAAACAATTAGAAACATGCATTCTTTGTCAGCATCAACTTAAATGTCGTCACTGATGGAATTTTCTCATTGTAATTATATTAAGGAAAATGATTGATAAAAGTGTCAAAATTCAAATTTAAGACTGACATTCGCACAAGGGGGGGGTTGATTGATTAATAAAGACAAATAATAATGAAACCAATGTAAAAACCGTAGTTTTATCAATTCTGTTTGTTAGTAATGAAGTAAAATGAACGACTGGGTGGTACGAACTTACTCCAAAAAGACTGTTTAATAACATTTCCTGAATTTAAAAATGTACCTTCAAAAAAAGTTTGTTTTCAAAAATTCAAATTCCATTTGATTCCTCAAAAAAAACCTTCTAGTTTTTGTATACAAGTTTTCTTAATTTTAGTTTAAAAATATTTTTAGCAGCAGTTATTTAGAGCTTATGAATAAACTTATTACATTTCAATTTCGTAAACAAATGCGGACCCATTTTCAAGAATCCAATTTCAACAAAAGACATCCTTCTGGAGCAATATACAAATATTTGTTTTCATTGAAGGGAGTTAAGAAAAAAAATGCTAAAGAAAGTTTAATAAAAATCCATCCGTTTGTTTTTGAGAATAATTAAATTTTCGATTTTTGGCCAAAAATGTGGATGTTATTGATACCATCGTTATGTCATGTTTGATTAAAATCTCGATTTCAAAGTTTAAAAAAATATTCTTAGTTAATAAAATTAATAGAAAAACGTTGAAAATGTCCATGACGTAAAAATTTCGTTAATAATACCAAAGCTTCTTTTATTTACGAAACACCGTTTTAACATATCGAGACTATTTCGTCGACTAAATTAAATTTTTCACCGGTTGAAAATTTATACAAAGTTTATATTTCTCACAAAAACATACATTGATGATTTTTCTTTACTTTTTCTCGTTTGTTTATATTCAAAATGTATGGTGATTATACAACATTTTACAGTTTGTTACCAACCAAATTAGTGTAAGAAATCGTAGTGCTGAATGTTTACATATTTTTGGGGACTTAACTAATACTTATTTTATTGTCACCAACCTTTAAATTTGGTAAACCATTCCAAAGATGAAGTTCGATAAACGAAAAACCCTCTAGAACTCTTAATTTCTGAGATAATCGAAAGTTTTGAAACATTTTCGGAATTGTTCGGTTCATTTCCAACTTTTTTGTTGGAAAAGTAGGTTGCAAAAAAACATCTAAAAAAAGTGCATGCATGAAGGTCATTGTATTTTTTGCAAAACTTTGGTCCAAATAACAAATAATGTTTTAATTTTTAATACTTGCTCCCTGGAATCAACAACTGAAGTTAGATTCGAATAGAAATAGAACATCCTATAGTGACCTGATTTCCCAATGAGTAAGTTTTTTGGAAAACCCAGCTATTAAAATCAAGTATTTAGATTATTTATGTTCCTGTTAATTTGTTATCCCGATTAATAAAATAACCGATGTTTTTTTAATTCTTTTTTACCAATATCAAAACCACCTTACACTACACACGTCATCCCACAACAACAACAACAACATCATCGTCCCTATTTCTACGTCTGACGCTGATGCATTCCTTTAGCAATTAAAACGGCAATGTGGTTAATGATTAAAATTTTTCTCCTCCAATTTTTTCTTTTTCGATTTTCCAGGTGCTTCGCTAGATCGCCGAAGCGGAAAACTAATTGAATCAAAACCAAAAGTCCTTTACGAACAAATGCCAGTAATATACATTTATGCAATCAATACCACTGCAGGAAAGGATCCGAAGCTTTACGAATGCCCTATTTACAGGAAACCGCAACGAACCGATGCAAAGTATGTGGGTTCGATTGATTTCGAAACGGATTTTAATCCAAAACATTGGACACTGCGTGGTGTTGCATTGCTATGCGATATAAAGTAGGTTCAAGTTGTGCGGCAAAGGATTACAAGGATGACGATGATGGTGATGAAGATGAGGAGGACGAGAAATACTCTCAGTGTGGCTGCATCATCATCGTCAGGAACCGTACTTTTGTGGGTCGCTTTTGGGGAGTGGGATGTGTTTATTGGCTTCTGTGGAAAATGCTTTATTGTGGTTGCGTGTATGCGATTTATACATCGGTTGGTGCTCCGTTGACTGTGATGGATTTTTATTTTTGGGGGTGAAACAGTTTTGGGAAATTTTATGTATTAAGAAACTATACTTGTAGAAAATTAAGAATAAAGTTGATGGTAGTGCAGACGCAGAGATCTTCTGGTGCAAAGTTCAAAACTAAAACTGTTTTTTCTTTGTTGAAAACTTTGAATATAACTTTTTCTTTTGTAATTCGTTGGTTTATTTTAATTTTATATTTGCACTATTTCGAAAAGCAGACATTTTTGATTGTTCCCGTAAGCCTTATTACCAACTTGGAAGAGATTGGAAAATGTTTTGTTAGGAAATTGACATTTTTACTAGGTACAAACGGTTGTATAAGCTTGAAGATATTGCGAATAGTTTTGTTTGAATTTTTGTGATGTATTGCCGAAGAGCATAGTGAAACATTAAAGTACAACACAAATGTTGGAAAGTTTTTAAATCTAATTTGTTTTTTACATACAGTGTCTGGGTCGTGTGAACTATTTATTGCACAGGCTGTCCATGCTAACCAGGTTGTTCACAATATCCAGTATTTTACATATCAAGAAAAACAACAATTTTCGAACTTTAATTAACTGGTAGATTCTTTCGACGACGCTGTTTTAAAACCCACTTATACAGCACCCTGTCCATACGAGGATATACTCACCCTGTTTTAAAGTTTTTCTTTTAAGCGAATTAAATTGATGGGCACCTTTCTAGTTTCGCGATATTATCACCATTTTTTTTTAATGATAAAAACTTTGTTTTTTTTGCAACCACATTTGCAGAGATGAAAAACTAACTTCAAATTCCGAAAAATTAATTGCACTGAAAAGAAGCAACAAACAGTAGCGAGTTTTTCGTGTTCAAACGTGAATCCTTTTTTGTATTGGTTTCAATACAAATATTATGTACAAAAAGAAGTATGCGGTGCGAAAATGTTTTTAAAACCGATGTCTAAAATAAAGGGAAATCCCAAAATTGGGAGCATAAAATCACTGATCATGTTATCGAGGTTTAAAACATCATTTTCTTGGTCTTAATTGTAATGAATTTGGAAAATCGGTCCAAAACTAAACCAAGAAGTACGACTTCATGACGTTGTCTCCCTGTTTCACATTTTTTTTAAACTCCTTTCCTTTTAAACGCTAAAAAATGTTCTTTTCCAAAGAATGTTGCAAAACATTGTTCTGCCTTGTCAAATGTCAAGGCCTATTCCCATTTTTTCAAATGTCTTACAGCTCCATCAAATTTTGTAAAGGGAGAAATAAACGGCCAACAGTTAAAGAGAAACTTTATGGAAACGTCTCTTACAAAATCTTAAACTAGAATTTTTCTTAGTGAATTTTAAAAGTTTTGCGTCCATCGTGCGATGTAAAGTATTGAGTAAATTCAAAAGTATAAACGCTGTGCAAATATCAGGCCACTCAAAACGAAACTTATTTTTGAAAAACCCTGTACAAAATAAAAGTATTAGGAAACCGCACGTTATGCGCTTACTTCGTCACACTTCAAGATTTGACTTTACCAAAAAGGAGGAACTTTTGCCAATAGATTTAGCTCTTTCTCTTACTCCAGAGCACTGGATATACATAATTTGCAGTTTTTTGTAAGTTTGGTATCTGTCAAAATTGAAGGTCACCAACGATTTTGAAAACCTTTGTCAAGCAAAATGGAATTTAATTCAAAAACTCAAAGCGCGTAAAAAAATCAAATCTTGGTTAACAAAATACAATGAAAAACGAACATCTGCTGTTATTGACAGCTATCAGTACAAGAGTACACTACTTCAGCTCAATGAACGCTGCTAATCAATCTCAGTCTATTCAGACATTTTCTCGGAGAACACTAAAATAGGGAACACTTTACTGTCCATTGCTTCTAAAGGTGGCAGTTATAGCTATTATTAATTTTCACCATTGAAAATTTTGTTTCGAGATTTTAAAACCACTGAAAAAATTGATTGTTTTATGATTGGTACTAAAATGACTCTAATGAGTTTTGGAATTGTTTTTTCCTAAAAATAAATTTTATTAGATCTATAAATTTTTTTTTTACTTAAGTTTTAATTTTCCGGTGATGAAATCGTTTTGAATGAACAGCTCAAATCTGAGTTTGTAACTCAAAATAAAATGGTTTCATTGAAAGCGTTCCATTTTCTTTGCATTCCTTCCTGTCAGTTTTCCTTTCAATGATCAACTTTAACCTCAAATACTTTATTTCAATCAGGAAATATATGTTTGGTTTAAATGATGAAAACTAATGGTAGCTTATTTTATGATTGGCAATATTTTTGCAGTTCCAGCTGAAGCCAAATTTTGCATTATTGTAAATACCAAACAGAATCTACATTTTTCCATTTATTTTCTTTTATGTCATAAAATCTACCCATCTAAATCCTCTTATAGGTTATGTAGAAAAGAAAAATCAAAGAAAAGCATGCTTGCAATTATTTATTTTAAATATTTTTGTTCATTTTATTTAAATTTTATTTTTGATTTATATACATTTTGGTATTTCTGATTTCTGGTTTTGTGTTTTCTTTATTTTTTTTTGTCTTTTAATTTTCATTAAAATTTAGCATTAACAACATTTATTCCAAATATACATAATAGTTTTGTTTTTTGTTTAAATTTTGTATGTATAAGATTGATTTTGTTTTTCATTAAGGATAGATAGGTAATAAGTTTTCTATCTTTCATTATTTTTTAATTTTACTTTATGAACTCTTGTGGAACAGATAATATTTTGAATATTATTTTATTTTACTGAAAATGTGTTATTTTAATTTTTGTATTTTTTTACATAATTGAGATGAAATTTTTTTGATTAATTTTTGTTTTGAAATTTCTCAATGAATGAATGAATGAAGCATAAAAGGAAAAGAGTAAAAAAAGTTCGGTGGATTTTGAGATTTGAAAATTAAAAAAGTAATAAGGGGAGGGAACTTTCCAGTAGTAAACATTTTTGACACGGACTGAAATTGCATTTTACCATATTTTATTCTTTATTTTTTTTTCTAAATATCTTATTCAATCCATATTTTTTTAATTTAATTATCTTTTTTCACTTTGTGCTTTGATTTTTTGAAACTTAATAAAAATTTACATTGATTGATTATAATATTTTATATAAATTATTTTTTTTTTTTTAATTTTTGTTTTGTGTTCAACAATAGAAAAATACACTTATTTATAATTTTAAACATAATTAAAAAAATACAATTATAAATATACATATTTTTAATATTTTTTTGAGAAGATTCGTTATGTAATATTGCATTTACCAATTTTGTAGAAAAATAAAAGTACTAACATAAATTGAACCAAGCAACGCATTTAAAATATAAAATACAAAAGTTAAACTTAAAAAGAAACAAACTTAAAGCAAATTTAAATTTTGTTTTAAATGCAGCTTAAGGAACTATTTTTATTTTTGTTTGTGTTAATTCTTCATTATCAGTATTTTTGTATAGTTTTGTTTTATTTTTGTAAGAACGATTGTTATAGCCAAAAAATATAATAATTATTATTAAAATGTGCCCCGGCTTAATTGGGCCCACTTTATATAAGGTAGAAGCATAAAGTTAGAAATGTTTAGTTTTGTTCGCTGATGGTTTTGCTTAACAAAGGTGTGATTAAAGTTTTGGAATTTATTTGAGAAATTTATTTTCTGTTGTAACGATTCTTGTGCAAACGGTAGAGGTACCTTAAATGATAGTCATTGTCATCAGCTGATTCGTCGTCGCCAAGCACATTGGTGGCATAGTCTCCATTCATGTTCCGAATCTTTTTTGAGTTTTCATCTTCGATGTTGTCGCCGCCGCTGTGTAATAGTTCGTAGAGAATACTGCTTGGATCTGGACCAGGGTGGTGTTGATCTGGGCCTCGTTTTCCGACATTCTTCAAAATTGCACGGTTTCTTTCAACCTGAAAATGAGAGAGAAAGGGAAAAAAACAGAGCTTTGAAAAATCTACACTTTCAAAAACTTAATTTTTCTTAGAAAATTAAACTTTAAAAAAGTTGACAGGTTGATCGTGTTTCAACTATTTTCTGATTTTGTTACACTATAATAGTTTGTTTAAAAATATTCTCTTAAGGAATTCAAGTTATTCTTTAAATACACATTTTTAATTACTTGTTATTATAATTGAAAAAAATATACAATTTAATTACTTGTAATTGTAATTTAATTACTAATTGCATGCAAATGAAAATTAAGTAAAAATGTAACTGAACATTATTGTCAAATTTGTACTAACAAAAGTATTCATTGCTGCTTTTTCTGATCATTACCTTTGTTGTCAATTACATTTTTAATTCAATTAAATTTCAAGTAATTTAAACTTATCAATTATATATTCTTAGTTATTAAAATTCTTCAATAAAAGTAATTGAAAAAGTAATATTTTTTTCCAAACTCTAGGTATGTACTGGTTTTGATACATTCTAAACTTTTCAAATTAAATTGTTTTATCAATAGGCAAAATATATTGATTTAAAAAATTTGAATATTTTGTATTGGTAGAAATAATAAATTATTTAGAAGTTGTTGGTAAAACATTATTTTAAATTCGTTTTTTGGAGCATAAATAAATAGAGTGTATAGTTTTCCTAAACGTGAATAAGCTACAAACATAAATAACGATATTCCAAATTAATTCCGGAAATTTCCAACGATTGGCCTTGGGCATTGTTTATGGTCAAAGCGAAGGCCAAGCGTCAGGGAAATGCAGCCGTTTGAATACGTGGAATTAAAACAAAAACTAATTTGTATTTCCCTTTGATAACTGTTGTTTCAATGACACTGCTAATGATCTTTTTTCATAATCGAGGTTGATTAATGTTATGCAATATGATTCGGAACCAATTCTAAGGTGACAATCCATGTTGGCATGTTATTTCAGGGAATTAAGAAATTCGATTGATAAAAGAAATTTGATTGATAACAGCATGGACTAACTTCAAAAAAAAAAAAAAAAACAATCCAAAAATACAATTTTGAATGGATTTGGTGAGGTCCAATTATGGTTGTCGAATTTCTGTGCTTCCCCAGAAAAAAACACACATTAGGTCTTCCTTTGATTTTCTAAGCTGACGTAAGGGAATGTAATAATTCCAGTTAAGAGGCCACCTGCAACTTTTCTATCACCAATATTAGCTGTCTTGTAGTATCGTGGCGTGATGGTTGGTTCGTATGACAGTCATGCTAAAGGTTTTGGCTTTAATCTCTGAATGTTCCATCGACAAAGTTTTTTCACTAATTCTTCTCATGAAAACTGCTATTTCAAATAAGACCTTTAGATTCGACATAAAAGTTGTTGGTCCCCTCGATCCCTGACATGATTTGGGCTGTGGGTTCTGCATAATATAAGAATGGCATCGGGAAGTTGTACACTAGCATAATCTAAACAAAAATAGGTTTGGACACAACGAGACTTTATTATGTACTGCATGCAACTTGAAATGTTTTTACAAAAATTCCGTTTAAGTATATTTGGGAGACCCAGTGGCCTTTTTTATAAACTTTCACAATTGCGACAAGTTACAATTTAATAATTTAAAACTTGAAAATTGTCAAAATCTGTTCCATACAAAATATGATAGTTTTTTAGAATTATAAGAAAATAGTCGATAAAAGTCATCTTTCCTTTTTATAAAGAAATTGGCATGTCAATGAATTGGCAAGTATTTTTCTATTGTCAGGAATTTTCCGACAAATTTTTACAAACAGTTTTGTTATAAAATAAAATTACAGTTTACAATGTATCATTATTCAATTGACAATTACGAAAAGGAACTCAGTTACGTTCAAGAGTGGATAATGAAAAGACCTAAAATGACTAATGATATATTTTCAAGTGAAAGACGTGTAATAGTCGCCGGCGACCTTGATTTTTTAACAGATTACAAATAATGGTTTCGAATCGTTAAATGGCCTCCAATTTAAAGAAAAAAACTTGTGTCGGAAAAACAACCACGGAATGTATTTTATCAAGTCTACAGCATCCTACAAAGAGGAATTACTCTCTGGATGCTAAAACCCAGCTCCTATGTGTATAACAATGGCTTGGAAGTGGAACAGAGAACCATGTAGTTGCCGATGGACAGAGTGTTTCAAAAGCAACAATTCATCGGCGGTTCAGAGGTGTTCGTAATTTTATGATAGATCAACTTTCGGGAGAAGAAATTCATCGGCCAGAAAATATAATTTCCTTACCACAACGTTTTATGAGCTTTCCAAATTTATCATGTGTTGCTGGAATCGTAGATGGTTCTTTAATACCAATTCATGTACCAACTGAAAATGAAGCATCGTTTGTGCGTAAAAATGGTGACCATTCAATTTATGTCATGTTTCAATGTTAATTTTAACATCGAAAAAACTTGGTCAAGAATCAATGAAAATTCAAACCAAACGTAAAAGTTTTGTTCCATATTTCATCGTTTTTCAATAATGACGCATTTCAAGATTATACCATGAAATTATCATTGTATTTTTTGGGCTCAGCTTAACATTTGATGCAATTATCAGAAAACTTAATAAACCTAATAAATACAAGTTTTTTTTAATTGTTCATAAAACTACAAAATTGTTAAAATTGATTTAAATTTAACTCAACGACTATTGTCACTGTCGTAAGTTTTGTATTTTAAACATAATAGTTACATTCTAAATTATATTTAAAAAATTGTTAAATTTTTTACATTATGTTGGATATAAAAACATTTTATTACTACAACACTTGTGCTTTGTTTGATAATGGAAATTCTTTTAAAAATATTAAGTAAACTTCCATTTAAAAAGAAGAACAACTTATTACGTATTGCTCACAAAAATCAATTTTCAATTATTTTTCATTGGCCACAAATTAGATCACTTTGTTGTTTCGGAATTGAAATTTACCAATATGCATATAATTTACTTTTTCAATTTATTATGAAGGAAGATCGAAGGAAACTTTTAGCATATTTGATATTTTCTTTCAAAATTGATTATGGTAAAAAATTTATTAACACTCACAGTTCCTAGTTTCTACGAGTATGCCAGTCGTTCAAATGAATTGTCAAAATTTTTGTGAACATTTATAATTCACATGTCTCATGTGCAAGGCACTTAAGAGTTACATCAGTTAACTTTTCTGATTTCACTGAGAGTGAAAAAAAATTATGTCAAGGCAAATTTACTTTGAGTCAAAGTAAAAATAAAAGATTTTAATGTGCTAGAACTTCAAGATATCCTTCGAAGCATAATAAGGTGCGTGCCGGTGTCATGTCAAATGTTTTTCTTTTTCATTTTCAAAACTATGTCAACTTCAAAACAAAAAATTTGACAATGTTATCTTTATCTAGTGTGTTTTCGCTTCAAACATCGTTCTTGAGCTAAATTAAATTCAAATCCAATAATGCTTAAGTAAATATGAAATGTGTGTGTCCTTAAAAGATTTTTCTTCTCACTCAAAGGATGTAAGACCTTTTTTTTGTTGTCAAAGTCAGAGACATTTTCTGCTTATGGCAAAAGGAATATTTTAAATTTGTTTAATATACTTTTAGTGTTTTTAAGGTGTAAACGATAATATTTTTACAACAGACACACCACACGGGCTCAACACGCGCAAAGGTTTAAGCGGGACAATAATCTTTTATCATCGTTTTAGATAGGTATAAAGGATTTGTCTTCGGTTATAAGCGTTTTGTTTTTCTAAGTCTCCTGAAAGTCCTTTGCAGAACTCCTTTTTCTTTGGTTCTCCTGTGGTATGTGTGTTTTTTTTTAAAAGAGATTTTTTTAATGGATTTATTGTATTATGTTCTTGTTTTTCGTTTTTAAGTACAAAACGTAAAATAAATAAACAATAAAATCTAATGTGCTGTGTAGTGTATTCCTATTTAAATATTTGAAAGGATATTTTTTTCTTATAACGAAATTGGGGGTATGGTGGAATATAATATAACTTGATCTGATTATAATGGTTTTGTTTGTTGTTTTTGAGAAAAGTGTTTATTTTTTAATTTTTCAAAAAGCTGGATAAAGATTTGAATGGAATTGTGTGTTTAATACTTTGGTTACGAGACAATTTTTGTTTTGTTTGTTTGTTTGTGTAGATGAATAGGAACACTTAATTAGATTGTGTCTAAAAAGCAGAGTGTTTTAATCAAAAGTGGGCGAAGCTTATGAAATGTTATTTCTCAAACGCATTATAAATATAATCACTTTTAAATAAATCTGTTAACATGTGCATAATATTGTAGTTAGATATATAATTTTATGTTTCACAGATTTATAACGAACACGCTAGCCAAACTCTAAGAATTATTAAAGCTTGCTTTACAGCAGATAAAATATTAAGGAAAAACTCTTTAAAATAATATTAAAAGTTGTGGAAACTTAAAATATGTGTTGATTTTTCGGATTAGATAAGAATAAATGGAGTTTATTAACATAACTCATGTGAAACTTTAAGCTTTAAGCTGTTCTCAAAAATGTTTGTTTCCAAAATACAAGCACACATTATGTTGCTAATACAACTCTCCTTTAAGATTAAAAAAGTGAGACAGATCAAAATATCACAAATTTCAAAATATTTTTTGAATCTATAACGAACATGAAATAATGAAATATCGTTTTCCAAAAATTGTCTTCTTGCAATAGAGAATCATCCATTTTTATAGAGTCACAAGTGTTCAAATACATTTTAAATTATTTCATACTAAACCAGATTAAATACAAAATGTATGATTTCTCATAACCCAATCCAGCATATTTTACTCTGATTCTTGTTTTGATGTTTCATTATTGAAATCAATAATATTCAGTGGTGGATTGGCCATAATGCGAAAAACATTATGGGCCTGTGTTAATATTAAGGGTTGATTTCTTAATGAAGGCAATCATTTAAGGTCCCTGTTTATTTTAATGTAACTTTAAAATCGCATTTGATGTTGGTTTCTCGGAAAATGTATCTTATAAAACCATTTTGCTCAAAAAAACGTATTAAAATGTATTTATAACGGTCTTGCACAGTCAAAACTTCAATATGGTATAACCAGTTGGGGTGGGTGCTATGCTAATAATTTTAGACCTCTATTGATAGCACAAAAACACTTGATAAGAATTATTTCTAACAAAAATCGATTAGCTTCAAGTTGGCCCCTATACAAGGAATTGCAAATTCTACCAATGAGACATCTCTATGTTTTTAAAGTACTCAAAGAATTTTTTAAACAAAGTGGCAACATCCCCAGTAGAAACTCAGATATTTATGATCTACGCACAAACAGCTTGCACCTTATGAATGAACCTTTCACTCGTAGAACACATTTTTCACTTTTTTACATTGATACAGCACCTAAATTTTTCAATAAACTGCCTGTTTTTATCAGAAACACTACCCGGTTGAGTTCTTTTTTGAAAAAAGTCAAGGACTGGCTATTCACTGTTGAAACTGAGCATATTGAATCCATTTTAAGAATCCCAAATTAATTATCAGCACAAAATAACAATAAATAATTTACCTTTTGAAATTGTTAAGTTAATTTTTTTCTATTTCTTCCTACGTCTTTTGATTTTTTCTTCATTTTTATCTTTCTTC